>NC_140962.1:84077787-84085287 GCF_056783735.1 Eptatretus burgeri | reverse complement strand
ATTCAAGCTTTTGGGCCTCACTATTTGCCACAATCTTTCGTGGGAAAGTCAAATTTCCAACCTGGCCTCCAAAGCCAGTCGCCGACTGGGAATCCTCCGTCGTGCAAAGTCTTTCCTCGGCACACTTGAGCTCCTGACCACATACAAAGCTTTCGTCCGCAGCCTGATGGAGTACTGTTGTTCTCCCCTCTGGGGTGGTGCTCCTGTCTCGCACCTAGTTCGGCTTCATGCTGTGGAAACCAAGGCTTTTAGGATAATTGGCATCTCCCACAAAAAAGTATTTTGGTCTCTCAATCTCTCACCGCAGGCAGGTCAGTAGACTTTCTGTCTTCTACCCCCTCCCCTCCCTTGCACTGTCTGTGCTCTGTCCCCCCTATATTTCTGCAGGGAGTTGAAGGTCTGCCAAAAACCCCCTTCTGGTGAAACTGCCAAAATCAAGAATCACTGCTCACCTTCACTCTTTTATTCCTGCCTCTGTAACAAACTCCCCACTCGCTTCAATCCCACTCCTCCCTCCAGGTCTTCAGAACAGCTGTTCACCACCATCTCATGTATTCTCCCATCCAAAATCTTGATCTTTTCTACCACCATTAATCCACCCCAAACCCACCTCCTTCAAATTCCCTGTTTTCTTTCCTGAAAGTCCCTGTAATACCATCTTGTTTACCCCGTGTACCCCGCCTCATCCCTCTCCCTTCCATAGATCTCCCATTGTCTCTGTTGCCCACTATTTTGTGCTCCCCTCCCTGCCCATCATCTCCTGCCTCAACAACGAGCCTCAACATGGTATGTTTAAAAAAAAAATAAAGAATTTTTTTAATAGATCTTCGTTAAATCCAACATGGCTGCCAGACAGACCATGTTACAATAATTATTCATGAACACCCTGGTATCTCCAAGGCTTGGGGAACATGTGTGTGAAGTCTTCTCTCGATCTGTCAAGCCATTCTGGAGAAGACAGTTTTATTGTTCAAAAAATCAGAACTGTCAGACCATGTGACCTATGACATTAATATTTACACCATATATTCCTCATGGTAGGAGATCATGTTGGTTGAGTTTTGGATCAATCTGGCAAGCCGTTCTGGAGATTAAAAAAAACAAAGAAAATTCAATTCAACATGGCTGCAGAAACATGTGACCTTTGACATCACAAATATATAATTGGGTAGAGCAGCGTTTCTCAACCTTTTTACCCTTGTGGAACCCTTGAAATAGTTTTCAAGTCTCAGGGAACCCCTGCATAAAATTTATTATATACCCTTATTAATATCGAGCTCTTTTATATTTTTATCGTAGTTCACGTGGTAAATATAATGTATTTTTTTCGGATACCTGGTTTAAGGAAAAAATGACCCCCTTTTTGTCAAATTTATTGGCAATGAAAAAAAAACACACTGCTCGTTTATGAGACCTCACACCAAGGTTCTAATTCACAAAAAAAAATTATTTTTTTTGAAAATGTCATTTTTGAAAGTGTTTGTCAACCCCGAGTCTATTTGACAATTAAAAAACACGCCTCATGTAACTTGATCAACAAAACTTAAACAAATAAAGCTGAAGCAATAAAGGTAAACAGAAGAACTAACCTTGAGAGAGAGAGAGAGACTTCGCGCTAGGAAGCACAGAGAAGATAGATGGACACGTGCATGCGTCCCGTACTTGAGTCAGTCACTCAATGATACACGAATCCGCCGCGTACAGGACGTCCACTAACCAGTGAGGGTGGTTTCACACTGGCGCCATATAGACATCGTTATATACATTCCCTATGGTTGTTATAATTGTAAATAATACAAGAGGTTGAAGCCTCTATTATAATAACCAAGGAGTTTCCAACAATATGCCGTACGTGTATAGTAAAATTACGAATATTAAATCAAACAAAAACTACTCAAAAATACATTAGCCTATTTATTACTGTTTCTCGCAGAACCCCGAGCGACCTCTTGCGGAACCCTAGGGTTCCGGGGAACCCCGGTTGAGAAAAACTGGGGTAGAGCATCAAGCTTGTGAAGTTTCATATTAATCGGATAAGGAGTGTTTTTCTAGACAAGATGGCCACCAAATCACATGACTTGTGATGTCATCATTTGCCTGGTATATGCAGCAATGGGGTTAAATAGTTGGAAATTTTTGCTTCAATAGGATAATATAAGCAGTTCCAGAGAAAACATTACTTAATATTTTCATTCAACCCAATATGGCTGCCAAACCACCTGACCTAGCAATTATTCCTGACCACTCTGGTATCCCGAAGGCTTGAGGAACATGTCTGTAAAGTGTCACCTCGATCTGTTCAGCCATTTCGGAGAATTAAAAAAAAAAAATATATGGCTGCCGAAATAAGTGACCTATGATGCTATCAATTTTTTTCTGTCAAACAATTTATCCCAAGATGACTAAAAAAAAATTCAAACTGATTGGATGTAGTGTTCTACCTGTCAAATTTTCACCAGGATATCACTTCACCAATGACGTGGGTCATGAAAAAATAATAATAAAGAAGAATCGAACTTTTTCCCCATGCGGAATACTTGCCACGTAACAAGTTTCAATTTTTTCCAACGTGTGGTTTAGGAGATACAGAGATCCAAAGTTTTTTTTTGTTTTTCCAACATGGCTGCCACACCATGTGACTCATGATATGAAAATTATCTTTTTAAAATGCTACATGAGTAGAAACAACATGTGGTGAAAATTTCGTGTAAATCGGATAAGCGGTTGCAGAGAAAATTAATTTAAAAGGGAATATACCCCCAAATCGCAGCAGAATAATAACAACAACAACAACAACAACAACAACAACAACAACAACAATAAATCTATGCTTATCGATATCAGTGTCTCAGTCAGTCAATGTGTGTGTCTCCTCCATAACTCCAAAACCATGAAACCCAGTGGCCTGAAACATTGCATGCATAATAAGGGAACTTCAAGGTAGCCTATGAGTGAAGATTGGGTGTTTGGGCAAATTTTCTTCAAAAGGTGTGTTTTAATTAATGCCTTATTTAATTATATCCTTTATCATGCACATCCTCAGATACCTCGCTCTCCCAGGATGGAGGCTGAAAGGGCATCCTCCATTACCTTGCTGGGGTCTTAATTTGCCATGCTGTCCGGACCGCTCAACATTGCCTTGAGTTGGAACAGGCCGCAGCGGTTTATTAATGATAAAGCGCTCAATTGTTTTTTTTCCACTTTCCTCACTCATATCATCGAATGCCTCATCTACGTACGTACAAATCGCTGCAAACATCATCTTTGTAAGTGCTATAGTTTTCAAAGTTTCCACCATTTCAACCAGAAGCATTCTCGATTCTGCAAAGCAGTTCTGAGATTTTTTAAAGACAGCTGGAAATCTATATACTATTGTAGATCATCTCAAGGCTCCTTCGTTCACCTCTGTTATGTCTGGGTGTGTGGTGTGTATAGAGCCTTGCAGCTCTGAAAACGCCATAAAACTCAAAAAGCTGAAGTAAAAGAAGATCCCTCCTTCATATTCAGCAAAGCAACGGGTCAGCTTTAGTCCACGATGTTGCAGTGACAATTAAGTGACTTGTGAAAGTGAAGTGATCAACGAGGTATTAGGTACACATTTCAATCACCTGTACTACCTATAGTGGTAATTCACGGGCAAATAATAAAATGTGTGTGTGTGTGTGTGTGTGTGTGTGTGTGTGTGTGTGTGTGTGTGTGTGTGTGTGTGTGTGTGTGTGTGTGTGTGTATTCTTGTGTTTGTTCAGTCACTCGCGCTGCGGCATGCAGTTTACTTTGCACACACTGTTACTCTACTAAACACACACAAAAAACTAGAGGGGGGGGGGCACTCGGTCGAGTGCAAAACCTCCGCCGCCAATACTGCGAGGTCACTCAAGTGAACCTGATATCCTATTCATTCAATTTGACGTCAACAGTGCTCACAGTTATAGTTTGCAACTTTCCCTTTTACTTTTAACTTTTACATACTCAATTCATTCGTCATAACTAGATTCCTTGAGACAGAAATTGATTTTACGTGGGTATATCCACCTGAAGTTCCAAAATCAGCTGCAATTATAATTTTGGCATGTTTTTTTGTTGGAAATCACTTATAACATGGAGAAATGCAAAAAAAAAAAAAAAAATCGAAATTTTGTTGAAAAAAAAATTTGCAAATTTTTTTTTTCTCTAACAATTTTTTTTTGGGGGGGGGGGTTGGAAATCACTTAAAACATGTAGAAATGCAAAAAAAAGAAATCAAAATTTTGTTGAAAAAAAAAGTTGCAATAATTTTTTTTCTCTAACAATTTTTTTTTTGGGGGGGGGGGTGGAAATCACTTAAAACATTTAGAAATGCAAAAAAAAAAAATCAAATATTTTTTCAAAATGGCTGCCATCGCGGCCATATTGGATTTTGGACCAAGTCCAAAATCTAATGGCATGATCCTTGGACCAGACCTAACCCCCCCACCAAGTTTCGTCGAAATCCGTAGAGGAGTTTTTTCCGTAATACTGTTCACAAACAAACAAACAAATAAACAGAAAGGGGTGAAAACAGTAACCTCCATTCATATTCGATGGCGGAGGTTAAAAATGCATCCTATTCTCAATAGCTGTTCGATGGATCAAAGTAAAACGTGCGGGCCCAACAGTGTGTTTTGCTTCAGTGTCATCTGGTGTGACAATTATTATCCCGCCCTCCGGAGGGAGGGAGCGGGATCTTGTAATCGTCTGGTTTGTTTGTCTGTCTGTCTGTTAGCAACTTTACGGCAAAACGGCTTTAGCAAACACTATCAAATTTAATCCACAGGTGGGCAATGAACCTTAGACGACCCCATTAACTTTTGGGTCCAATTGGATCAAAGATCAAGGTCAAGAAAAGATCAAAATCGTTTTTCGCTCATAACTTCGTCAAAAATGATCTGATTTACTTCAAACTAAGCTTATAGTGAACCTTATTCTATTTGTCACTTATAATCCTACCCATTCCTATAGTGAAAAATGCATATTTGTGAAGATCGGTCGGGTCCGAAGTTTTGGGGGTCATGGTCATCGGTAAAAATTACAAATTTTCCATTATAAATCAAAAAAAGGTCAGGAATATGCATGTTTACTATGGAAGACATATATCAAGTCCTTTATTGGCTTTCATTTAACACCATGACCTTTGACCTTACGTGACCTTGAAAGGTCAAAATCATTTTATGGTCATAACTTCGTAAAAAATGGTTTAATTGACTTCAAACTAAGATTAAATATTCCTTATTCTATTCCTTATAATCAACATTCAGGTTAAGGATGTATCAAATTTAAATTTGATCCCCAAAATAACTTTATGCCTTAAATGGGTGGGATTTGTTGTGTCTGGCACCACTTGTTATTATTACTTTTTAACAAGAGATTGTATTGTTTCCCCTTTTTGTGCAATCTGCTTTCATTTAGGACAGTGATCTTCACTATTTTTTTTAGAAGGGGGACACTTTTTCCGATAAGACATCAGTGTGAGAGCCGCTACACCACCTGCAGTACTCCAAAATGGCTATTAGGCCCCGCCTCGACGTACTCTTATTTATTAATTTTTTTGTAGTTGACTGGGCTGCAAGCATAATTGTTTACAAACAGCCATCCACTGATGTAGTGAGGTTACTTTTTCGCTTCGCATTGGAACACTCATTTGAAACCATTAAGTCAATTTGATAACATTTATGGCAGATTATGATGGGGCGTTTTCACATTTGTGTATTATTGGCCACACGTCAGGGGCCGCACTTTCAGCCACCAGGGGCCACCAGTGGCTTGCAGGCCATGCAATGAAGAACAGGGATTAAGGATGTTATTTAATTTCATTTGGAGCTTGGAGTGATGTTATCTTATATTTAAAAGCGAAAGAGACATTGTTTGCTTGTGATGCTACTCATCTGAGCTTCCAAGGTTAATCGTGATAAAACTTTATACTTTTATAGGATCATGCATTTTTTACCATGATACACCTTACTCAGGGTTTTAAAGTCATTTTCTCCCAATTCATAACTTATAAACACACAAGCCACCACCTGTCCCTGGAAAGGCGTGGGAGTCTGTTGTCAGGGGGTAGGGTGGGAGGAGGGAGGGGTTATGGTGGGATGAGGGAGGGGAATGGGTGGGGTGGGATGAGGGAGGGGAAGGGGTGGGGTGGAAGGAGGGAGTGGAAGGAGTACGAGGAGAGAATGGGAAGAGTGCAAGCATACAGATACTGTATGCACAGATTAGCAAGTAACCTGTTGGAAGGTGGAAAGACAGTCATGCACAAAACCATTAACATGTGCTATTTTATGGAGTTACTGGTCCTGCAAGTGATAATAGCACTTTATGAACCATTTCTCAGACACCTAGGACTGTTCCAAACATGAGACATCACAACACAGTACAAAGCAGAGATAAAAGAATATATGTGCAGTCATGGGCTCACCCAAGATAAACTTACCACGGCTTTAAGTCTGAACGGTGGTATATGATAACAACATTGTATCATGGCTGTGGCAAATCTCATCGCACGAGCTCCTGTGAACCCCAACCCTAACCATTACCATGATGGGAGCACTGTGTCCCCATTGTGACATGCATCTTTAGTCCCCAACCGAACATCAGCCCGCCTGGCACTTATATTTTGGGTGCTGTCAGTCCATCCGGAGCGTCTAATCGAAAATGACTGCACAGATTTCTTTCATATTTGGCACATGTATGGAATAGCATCTCAGGAGCATGATGCACGTCAAATGATTTTGACATCAGAGCCAATTTGGAATTTTGGAAATTTAAGAAGAGATTTATGGGAGATAATAGTGCAGGATTGGACCTACTTTTTGGAACCGTTATTTATTTTCACATTTTACCATCACTACTACCAACATACCACCTTGAAATATTATTTATTTATTGCTATAATTTTTACCATTCAAACGTCCACATATACCACCTTGAATTATCTATGCATTTATGTACACTTTACCATCACCGCTCCCCACATTCCACCTTGGGTTATTTATTTACTTGCATATACTTTACCATCTCCACTACCAACATCACTACCACCTTGAATTATTTACTTATACACACTTTACCATCACCACTACAGACATACCATCTTGAATTATCTACAGTACTTATTTATAAATTTAACCTTCTACCTTTCCACATTTATTTATTTATTAATGTATATAAAACACATCTCATTATTAAAGTGCGGATGGGGGCTGTGTCCTCGATGAAAACTTGCTTTCTTGTTTATATAATGTGTATGCAGTGTCTAAGACTCAATGAAGAGCTTGTACAGAAATTACATACAGAGTAAGGGCATTGGGAGACATCTGCACTCTTGCACAAGTTACAAAGACAGACAATGGCACAATATTGCTATGAAACCCCAATCAGTAGCATGATAGCCAGCACTCTGTCCCAGGTATGGTGCACATGGCCCTGATCCCGATACAATAAACCTTTCACAATAAACGAGGCCCTGAATTCATGAATGAAATAAAT
>NC_140962.1:84007787-84070287 GCF_056783735.1 Eptatretus burgeri | reverse complement strand
GTTCCAGTCGATGCATTGAAATCCCCCAAGACTAGAAGTGTATCTCGTCTGGGGCACTGATCAACCACTGACTCGAGTGTGGCGTAGAATGCGTCCTTCACGGTGAGATCACTCGCCTCAGTCGGAGCATAAACAGAGACCAGGGAAATGACACCTAAGGAGTGACGAATCCTTAATCTCATAATACGCTCGTTGACCGGTGTTACCTCAATTATCATTGGGGTCAGCTTATTGGACACAGCTACAGCAACTCCTTGGGTATGGTAACCATCAGAGCGACCAGACCAATAGTAGGTGTAACCACCCACCATTATCTCTCCGCAATCCGGTCTCCGAATCTCAGAGAGAGCTGCAATCCCGATGTCCAAACGCTTGAGCTCAGATGATAACAGAGACAGGTGATCATCCTCTCTTAGGGATAGGACATTGCAGGCACCCACCCAAAGGGACCGCCTCAGGTTAACCCAAGGAGACCGCCGTCTGGTGGACGACACCTCAGCACCACTCCGACACACTCTCCCGCAATCTGACCCAGGGATGTTACCCCGTGGTTTCCCTCCTATCATCAAAGATTGGGGGTCCCGAAGGCTTTGCCCCAATCCCATCATCCAGTGAGCTGCCCTGCGAAGGGAAGCTGCGCAGGAGGTACTCCCACGGAGTGGGTTTTCAGATTTTTTTGCGTTTTGCAGAATGAAGGGTTTTACGGTGGCCGGAGTGCAAATCCTGCCACCAACCTCCTAATAAGAAGTAACCGAACTGCAGGACGACGTCTGCAGTCACAGTTGGGCACTAGATATGGATGGCCGTTGGCTCACAAGGAGCTCCTCCGCCCTTTGACAGGTTTTGTTTTTAATCCTGCTGGGTGTCCATATCCAAACACCCTCCTCACCAGAAAACCTGGTGGGGGAGACGGTTTCGTCGCCGACAACCCGACCATGGAACAGGTTAGTACAGGTTTACATGGTACCTGTAGCAGGTCACAGAACGAACCTGACCTGACTGGAGTGCATATGTCGATATGTGATGGTCGATATGACAACACATGATGGTCGACATGTGCATATGTCGACCATCATGTGTTGTCTTTGTGCCAAGTATGACTAAAAATCGGTCCATACATGTCCCAGATATGGTTGCGGATGCACACACACATGCACGTACGCACGCACGGACCAAATGAACTCCCCAAAACGAGACCGAATCCATGAGCCCCCATTTCGAACCAAATAATGGGGGTTATTAATATTTAAACAAGCTATGTGATTTATAACACACATTTGGATATAAATTGGTGGGTTTAGTGATAATAATGAAGCTTGTTTGTACAAATTGGTGAAGTGGGGGCGAGGGGGGGGGCTGCTGGGTGTTGATATTGGTTAAAGGAGGGATCTGGAATGTAACCTCCCACGTTTACCTATTAAATGAACACTTTGTTCTGCACGGATTTGCTCTGCACTGTTTTCTGAGAATGCAATGTTGAAGGAAATCAATTATTTCTGCTTTCATAATTGCATAACATGAGTTCCAGATATATCTACATGATTGAATAGCTTTTATATTCTGGTTTTAACTTGTGCTTAAAAAAACAAATATAGTGTTGCGGTTTTATAAACCGCATTCTGAAGTTGAAATGCACACAGCACGTAGACTTTTAGAATAGTTATCTCCGTAATGAACGTTAAGAATAGTGCCCTCCATTTAGGGGTTATTATGTAATCAAATGTGTTGGGTTTGGTGGTGAGCACCCCCATCAACCCGTTGGGAGAATAGAGGCATCAGCGTGTGATAACGTGTGCAGTGATAGCCATCATCATCGGGGGTTCATGTTTTACTACCCTGGCGTTCAACGTGTATTATGTACACCAGTATTTTGGAACAGACGCCAAATTTTCCCATTCCCCTTTATTGTTTAAAGCCCCACAAAGTCTTCGTTTGTCCGTTCGCCTGTATGGACGTCTACCCTGTAATGTAATTTATTACCGTCTTCCCCTGTACTGTATTTCATTTCACTAATCCCCGTTTATTCCCCTCCACCAAAAATGACTGGCAAATGAACCAAGACACGACCCAGCCTCCTAGAAATGATTTCCCCATTCCCTGGCTTTGTGCCATGAACATTGTTAGATGTTTGGGGTTCATCCAAGTAACATGGGGGTAGAAGGGATTCCCCCTGTGTAAAGTGTGGAGCTCTGTTCATGACGACAGCCGGAAGGACCAAATGACTGAATATCCGGCCGGGCGGTAGAATGGGCAGGGCTGGGGGAAACCCTCCAATGGTTGGCATGGGGCCAGCTCATGGGATCTGACCTGGCCCAATGGCTGGTCCCAGGACTCCTCGGTGGATCTGACGTGTGGCACTTTGGCCCCACGTGCCCCCAGGGCAATAAAGCTGCACTCGGTGCGCTGATTCCCTCTCTCTGTCGTTGCCCCTGAATGCCGTGCTCTCTTTCTTCTTTTTCCTCGAGCTATTGGGGTCCTGGTCATGGCACGCACTCGGTCTCTCTTTGCCTGGGTCATCGCACTAGTTTCTTCTCTGGTCCTGGACACGTTGGTTCATGATCCTGATGGAGCTGGAGGACCCTCGGTGGTGGAGAGCAGTGTTGGGGCCATTTCGGAGAGCTTGGGGAGGGTGACGGTGACATACGTACCAGTCCCAATTTGTCTCCCCATGTGTGTGTGGTCTGATGAGTACCCTGTTTTGTTAGCCGGAAGGTAAGGCATAGGTTAAGTCTGCAACTTGTACATTTGCTTTCCCTTTTTTTTTTTTTATAAATGCACACCTTGATTACACTCTTTTTATTGAATTTCCCCTTTTCCTGCCCCGGTTTCCCATTGATGCCATTAAAGCCCTTAAATGCCCCTCCCTCCTTCTTGTACCCCTCATGACTCATTGTAAATAAATTATTCTTGTTATATTTCCAATCTGCCTGTGGTTGTCCTTTCTTCCATTGGTCCAGCAATTCCTTATGTAGATCAGCCAGGAGGTTATAATTCCCCACTAATGGGCTCTCGTATAAGTCCAGCATTGTGCTCGCAGAAAGTTTGGCCGCATTAATCACGATCTAATAAAGATAATAGCTTAAGTGCTGAGGGCGTGATTCCCCAAAAAGGAGATCATGTGTTCTGACGTAAACGGTGTCAGACGGAGGACCCTAAACCACATGGTCAAGCTATCGGCGTTTGCAGTCGTTTAGCGACCCTCTGAGACACGAAGTTTTTCATGTGCGATGACCTGAGATTCCATGGGAGAACCAGGGATACCCCCCCCCCCCACTCCACCCTCGTAGTAACCCCACGATCCTGGGTCCGCAACAATATGTTTTGGCTTCTCGGCAACTGGTTTTCTTTCATGGTGTTATCCAAAAGCTAGGAATGTTATCTACCCTGGGAAAGTGTTGGAGTGGATGCTCCCTGAGGCTGTTATTACCCTCGCCAGAGGAGAGGGTATTGCATTGAGGTCCGTTTGTTTGTCTGTCTCTCTGTTTGTCCGCACATAACTTTTGTTTTTCTCTGCAACCGCTTTTCGGATTGAGAAGAAATTTTCACCAAAGGAGCGACTGACGACTCCTGCAGAATGTTTTATCGATAATTAAACGTCGTAGGTCACGTGGTGTGGCAGTCATGTTGGAAAAACAGAAAAAAAATTGGAGCCCTGTATCTCTGAAATCACAGCAAGGAAAAAAATTGAAACTTGGCACATGGCAAATACTCCTCATGGGGAATAAGTGTGATATTTTTATGACGTCATAATTGCATATGTAGAATGCTACATCTAATCGGTATGAAAATTTTTGAAGGTCATCATGGGGAAAAATGGTCCACAGTAAAAAAATTGATTACATCATCAGTCACGTGATTCGGCAACCATATTGTTTAAAAAAATAAAAATAAAAAAAACCTTCAAAAATCTTTTCTGAAGTGGCTGAACAGATCGAGGCGAAACTTCAAATGTATGACCACCTATCCATGCGGAACAAAAGGTTCACACATATGGTGTCATAGGTCACATGGTTTGGCAGCCAGATTGGATTTACCCTCAAACCTACAAATATGTTCTTCTCCAGAACGGCTGGACAGATCGAGGGGAAACTTCACACAAATGTTCCCCAAGCTTTGGAGATACGAGAGTATTCATGAATTATAATTGATGCCACAAGGTCTAGCAGCCATATTGGATTGAACGAAAATCTTTAAAAAACTATTTGTCTTGAACTGCTTCATCAATTGACGTGAAACTTCACAATTATGATCTTGCAGTCATGGGGAATATATGTTTTAAATTCCAACTGGATCGGATGCATGGACTGACAGCCTAAATTATTTAAGTTTTTGATCTGGGTTCTTTTTGATTTTTTTTTTGAGTTCGGCTCACTTGGCTGTGCCTGGATGGGTTTGAGGGTAGAGCAGTAGCAGCTGAAATGCGAATCCTATGTAGGTTGCTCCTGATGACTTAATCTTTGCTTTTTGCTTGTTTGGGTTCCTTCAGATTATTCCAATGTAGAACTGTACCTATTTGGTCTTCCATTTGATTTGAATTTATTTTAATCCCATTCTAAATTCAATTGAATAATAGTAAGGCCTAAGTCACATTTGCCACGGCGGCCGTGGGGTCTACAAAATCTACGGCCACAGTATTTCCATGGTCACACAATATAGCAGTCACGTATGTTTTTATTTTTCGGGTAGCCGCACGGCGTATTTATAAATTGTGGAGACCGAAAACGTGGGGGTGCCGTACGGTCTTTGATTTGATGTCGCACGGTGACCTTAGGGCGTTCCTGCGGCGGCCATAGAAATTTCAAGGCAGACGCAAGGTGCCCGCAAGGCGACTGCAGGGGGGCCCTAAGGCGAACGTGCGGCCAGACGGACGGTAACAAGTGGGTTCTTTTTTTAAAAAAAGTTTTTTTACCAGTTCTTTTGTTTTGGCTTGTCGAATTGCTACGGCGAACGTAGAAATGAAAAAAAGTTATAACTGCGCTATAATTATACGGCGACCCCTACAGCCTGTAAAATATAGCCAAATGGCGTAGGGCCACCCTGAGGCCACCGCAGAAACTCTGCGGCCGCCGCACGTTTCTGTCAATTCAGAGGGTGTACAGCCGCCGTATCCTCGCCATAGAGCAAATGTGACTTAGGCCTTAATGTCATTGGTCTGGGTCCAGTGTTGGATTAACCATTAGACAGGCAAGGCATGTGCTTTAGGGCCAACCAAAAATGATTTTCACATTAGATATTTGTCTTTTTTTGTATTAAATATTTTGTTCTTGAATCAGTTCATCTTTTGTCTGGGATCCATTTCCATGAGCCCGAGATCTAATTTAAAATTTTCAGGCCATTCTCTACAATTTCAAAACGTGACTTCGGGCCAGCCGAGGCTTAATCCGGCACTGTCTGGGTCAACTGTCCGACCAAAGCAGGGTTGCATCAAAGCAGGATGTCTTGGTACTCGGTCATCACTGCCAGCAGTTATAAAGTGGCAGTTCTAGTTGTCTCTTATTTATTACGTAACACACCAGAACACAAAACAAGTCCTGGAGAGGGTCTGCAATCTCTGATTGCTCTTTTTCTTTTCATTAATGTTGTGGATACTGTTGATTACAGGTTTGGAATTATCAACGATCCAGAATTTTTTAATACCACAATAAAACCTCACCTTTTCATGGCAGTTTTAAGCATTTATAAATTAGGCACATCACGACTGTAATACAGTTACGAATTTGGAAACCTATCGCACACAACATTCAGGTCCTATAGATCAGTTATGTCGGTAAGTATGTGTTTTATCGATAGTTTCCTTTCCCTTGTCTCATGGGTAAATAAATGTTCATGCGCTGAGAGTTACTTTTGATAGTTAGGGTTTCCTTTTACATTTGTACACCACCACCAATATCAACGCCGACAATGCCGCATCACCATCACCTTCACTTCGCTTCCTTCACCTCACTCTGGCCGACGTCATGGTAGGCAGAGTTCAGGGAGGAGCCGTGCGGCGGCCCTCGACTAATCGGCATGCAACAAGTGGGGTGACCGTCGCTCAGCCAATCAGATTCCCCGATTGTGTGAAGGGCGGTCCTTCGGAATAAGGCGGAGTTTGGGGAGGATCCGTGCGGCGGCCCTCGACCAATCGGCGTGCAGCGGGTGGGGTGACTGCCACTCAGCCAATCCGGGCCCGCAACAGGAGGAAAGGGGTCCGCGTGACGTCACCACGCCCCCGGGCCGACCGATGGACTTGCCGCCCGTTTTGGCGAATGAGAGGGCATCGAGCAATTCTGCGCGCCCAAATGGACCAGTGAGGGAGAGCGGAGACATCCCCCCCCCTTGAAACAGGGTGAATAAGGGCACGGGCGTTCGGACCGAGAGATCTCGTCTTGGCTGGTCTTGGTGAGGGACTTCGAGGAGCGCTCTTGTCTTGGTCGTCGTCGTGGCCTTGGTGGTCGTCTGGTTGGTCATCGTTTTCGTCGTCGTGGAGAGGTGGTTTTTGGTGATCGTCTTGGCCGTCGTTCTCCTCCTCCTCCTCCTCCTCCTCCTACTCCTCCGCGGATCGAGTCAGCTTGAAGACCACACAAAGTAGACAGGTCCAAAATAGGTTCTGGTCTTCAGTTCGGCTGTCTCTCCGAGCTGAAGGCCTCAATAAAGGCTGAAGTCGCCACTTCTTTTGTTTGTGTGTGTGTGTGTGTGTGTGTGTGTGTGTGTGTGTGTGTGTGTGTGTGTGTGTGTGTGTGTGTGTGTCCATGGGCCCGTCTGCAAAGTAGTGAACTGTATAAGTGATTTTTGCCTGCAAATACCTGCATTTATTTATATTCAGTTTAACTCTGCTCTTGCGTGCTTCCATCGTTCCCCAATTACAGTAGACTAGGTGTAAGTCGGCAGCGTGTAACTCGTCACTTCGCCTAAGTCGGCAGCGTCAAAAAGTCCCGAATTTATCTCATGTTAAATCCCTTTGAATAAAGGGTCATCCCTCTGTAAGTCGTCATCTCTAAGTCGTCACTTCGTCTAAGTAGTCAGATGTTGTCCGTTCCCACGCAATGGAAACTCAAGTAAATTACCACTCCTAACTCGTCACATGGAACTGCTGCCTCATGAGAAGCCCGATTTCATGGAATCGTGATGCTCGCTCATTGATGTACACCGCCAGTGATAAGCTATTTATAACTGCGTACACACGTTGATCGCACTGCAGGCAGGACAATGGCGACTAAGCGTAAGCTTACAACTAAAACCTACCAAGAAAAATACGACATTATCCAGTTTTGTGAGGCAAATCCACTGATGAAGAAAACAGACATCGCTGAGAAGTTGGACATCAAACGGCAGACATTGAACGATATCTTGAAGAATAAGGGCAAGATATTTGGACAAGTGGAGAAGATCGTGAGGCCGGTGGGAAGTGTGAAATGCGTGAAATTGGTGTCCTTTGAAGATGTCGATGACGCGCTCATCATCTGGTTTCGGCAAATGTTGGCTCAGCCAAATATTCGGTTTCGGCCGATTCGGCCAAATATTCGGCTGATACTGTCTTTCGGTGGAGGATTGCCCAGCCAACATCATGGAATACAATGACCGGTTTGAATCCTTCCTCATGCACCAGATGCCCAAGAGTTTGAGGCAGTCAAACATAACGGATTACTTCGCGAAGAAGTAAAGGATCAATCGAGCTTAGTGTTGAAGTCCGATCATGGTTTTATATTGGCTTGTTTTGTACATTACCGCACTCACTTACACATAGGCATTGAGTGGTAATCATCACCATGATGACTGTGTGTCATGTAATTTGTCACCATACCATCACCGATGGTATACGAGTTGTCTTACAGAGTTGTTCATTATCTTTACTTTTGATAAACTGATTCATGAATTCCATCTTTGCTTGATCACTTTCCAACTCACCCCCACCTATGCCCCGAGGATTGTGTTTTCCTTTTGGTACAATAGCCGGCTCTCACACATATGTGTCCAGGCCACGCGCGACTTCATCCTTCACCCCACAGTCATCATGAATGTTCGCATATGCATAAGTCGTCACATTTCTAAGTCGTCACTTTTTTCTCGGTCCCGATGGTGACGACTTACGCCTAGTCTACTGTATATTATTGTTTTATAAATAAACCCCATTTGTTCAATGTATCAGCTCGTTCGTGTCCCTTCCTTCATTGACTCGTTCCGTACGGGTGCCGTCGAGGGTGGATTTCCCCGGTAGTTTGGACCACGTGGGTATTTAGGTAAATTGAAATTGGTAATCGACCCTACCCCGCGTGGTCTGTCTATTGGCAAAGTTCGGTCCGAAAGGGATCCGTACTCTTCGGACTTTTCCGAAGAAGTACGATCTGAATTCCGGGCGATCGGTCGAGCCGACTCTACTGCTCCATCTTGTGGTCGCGCTTGTCGCCAACGCCCGGCCCCGCAACAACACTACCTGACAATGGTTTCAAACTGTATTCTCTACTTGCGATGATGGACCTCATCTTACATGGGTTTCTGTGCATTTTGGGATCCAGTAATGAATGGTAATTTATGTTGACTATCTGGAACTAACAGTCTTCTCACTTTTGAGTGATTTATATGGTGTTGTATCAAGTATATTTTATTATCGTTACTTATTTTGTAGGTCTTGGAGAGTCTAGTCTTCTCCAGAACGGCTGGCTTGAGGTTGAAGGTAAAGAAGCCCAATTCTTCCAAAAGTGTTTGAATGCAGAATGTTTTGCACACAAATGCAATGTTATTATTTATTTTGTCAATTGGAACAATGAAAAGAGCAAAGATTGCAAACCCTCATGCTTGGACTGAGGAACTTAAGATCTTAAGCCAACCAATTTAACCATTAAGCCACTACCTGGCTCGTTGAGGATAATATACCAACCAACTATCCTTTTAATACCAAACATCGCTTCCATCAAAAAAACACCAGAAGTCTCCATCAAAAGGACCGCCTACACGACCTCAGCCATCGCTTTTATGACTGCTGTTGTGCCAGGGTGGAACTGGTTGTACCATCATAGGAACCTCCTAAAACTGTCACTGGAGGGAGCTCTCTCCCCATGAAGTGAGCTGAATAAACAATATGGTATCGTTGCTGGAAAGAAACTGTCCTGCTCGTGTCTGCCGGCTCAAGAATCAATCTAAATCATCGGCTGCCAAATTAATTTTAATCACATCCTCGGCGACCGGACATTCCCGGAAGTGTTCTTAGTTATGGTTCATTTACGTTCCCTTCTTACATTCCTTGTTTCATGTCATTCCAGTTAATTCTAATTACATCTGCAGGCGTCTCAGATTTTACACTCCATTATGTTTCGAGATGGAATGAAAATATATGACTGGCGTTTCCAAGTCCAAGATACCTCACAGGCCCGACCAGGCCGCGCAAAGCGAGCAAACACGGTGAAGGGCTGTTTAAACAACCGAGCTTCCTTCTGCGGCCCAGTGGTTAAGGCAACACCCAGTGTTGTCCTCCTAACACCACCAACTCGGCAAACGATGACTCATCATCGCTGGAGAACCACTGAGGCTGAGGGCATCCAAAATACACTTTTTGCCATCCTCCGATTTGGTTTGAATTCAAATTTATAATTTTTTCATTTGTAAAGGAATATGGTTTAAAGGAACACAATGCCTTTCAACTCTCTTTAAAGTTTAATTCCTTTCATTTGGGTTGGTTGTCTTTTCTGACAGTTTTTTCTTTTTCAAACGCATCAAATGAGGTCCTGCCGGGACCTAAAGTATCACGCATGTACTGTATCTACTACTACTTTAACGGCCCCGATTCACCCTTTGTTATCGGGTTGGCCAGGGAATTCTTTCCTAAGTCTTTCATGAAGCTGCTGGTCACGTCTGACATTCGACAGTCGACTGAAGGTGGCAGGGATTTGTCATTTTGTTCAGGGTACCAGTGATAACCGAACTGTGATCTTTAACTGAGACACCGTGTGATCTTTAAGGTCCACCAGTTATGCCAGCAGATGGAACACCCAGCTTAATGTCCATTCAAGGGATGATACACTTGATGCAACACCCTACCTTGGAAGCACCAATCCGATAGTTACCTCTGACTCCAAAGGTTGGCGGAGGTTATGTTTTCATCCGTCTGTCTGTTTTTGACCAGGATATCTCAAAAAGTTGTGGGCGGATTCGGACGAAATTTGGTGGAAAGGTTAGATGTATGACAAGGACGAATTGATTAGATCTTGGCAAAGGTCCAGATCCGACAATGTAATGTTGTCAAAGTGATTCTTCCACAATTGAGAGATGGGACCAAAAACGATATATAGCACGATATCTCAAAAAGTTGTGGACAGATTCGGACGAAATTTGGTGGACAGGTTGGATAATAAGTAACAAATACGAATCGATTTGATTTTGGTGAAGATACCAATCCGGATATGAGAATTTTTCAATTTTTTGAGCTCTTGTTTTGAATGCATGCCTGGTGTTGACTTAATGGTTGGGGTGGTCGGCTTAGTATCCTAGGATCCTGAGTTCAAATCCCACTTGGCTCTTGAATTAGTACCAGGTGGGGTTGACTCTGCCTGTCATCCTTCTGAGGTCAGCAAAATGAATGCCAGTTTTCTGGTATCCTGTGTCAGAGTGGTGACCTGTACAGGATTGTGTCCAATAGCCAAGGAGACTACTTAGGCAGCACCAATGCTCTGTGCACAGGTTGGTCCCAATGGATGGATGGATGTTTCGTATGTGGCCTGTGGCTGTTGGTTACATCATTCCTGGAAGTGTGGCTGTGCCATTGATGCAGTGCCCCCATTTCCAGTAAGGTGATACTCATTTTGCCAACCTCAGAAGGATGACAGGCTAAGGCAACCCACAACCCACCTGGTGTTATTTCAACGGCATGACAATAGGGGCTCGAAAAGACCCTGATATCTTAAGCCAGCAATCTTCACCGTTAAGCAAACACCAGCATAATTTTTAAGTGAGTCTTCACCATTGAGAGATGGGGCCAAAAGACATATAGCATAATATCTCAAAATAATTTGTGGATGGAGTCAGACAAAACGAGGCGGATGAATTGGTTAGTGGACAAGAACAAGCTGATTAGATTTTGGTTCAGGTCCTGGAGGTATGCACCCTACCTGGTGCTGTTCTAGTTTATATTGAGGTTGGGAAGCATGCAATCCCATCATAGACAGCTGAAAGGACCACCTGGTCATCTGGGTGGCTATTGAAACAAGCACTTAACAAGCTGAAATAATTATTCAAATATCTCTCACTCAGTCTTACTCAAACTCTCATTCTCACACTCACTCACGCTGGCTTTGTCTTTTGCAATTGGAGAGATTGGAGATTGGGACCATACTCTGTGCAAAGTGTTGGTGCTGCTTAAGCAGGCTCCTGGGCCATTGAGCACAATCCTGGATGGGTTGCCACTCCGACACAGGATACCAGCATGCTGGCACTCACTTTGCCAACCTCGGAAGGATGACAGGCTGAGTTAACGCCACCTGGTATTAACTCAACAGCTGAGCGGGATTTGAACTCAGGACCCTAGGATCCAAAGCCCTCCCCCCCTAAACCATTAAACCAACACCAGGCATAGAACGAGGCTCATGGAATAACTAGGTTAATTTGACAGTGGGGTAGCAAGGCAACCATTGGGCACAACCAACATGGGGATAAACTAGCAGGAGGTAGATAGATAGAAAAAGGAGAGGAAACACTGAAATCATCAGGTTGAAGGGTTGGGTTAGGAAAGGGTAATGGGGGTAATAAAGATCAAAGGTCAGGATTGTGAATGAGGGTTGTATGAGGTGTTGGTGCAATGCTTCCCTTAAGCCCTGAAGGGAAGAGTGAGACAGAACAACCACTGGAAGGTGGTTCCATTGATTGGAGAGGCGAGGAACAAAAGAGTTGATGTTTACAGTCAGCCTGGATTTTGGAAGTTTAACCAGAAGGGGCTACTGAAAGAACGCGTGCATGCTGGGGTGTGTCGGAGGACTGAGAGCAGAGGTAGCAATGTTGGAGAACGGACGGTATAAGACAGAAAGACCACCGACCTGCCTGTGAAGTAGCAACAGACCTTGTGCTTTGGCCTCATCATGGGAGATTCCATTCAGAAGTAAAACAAAAAAACAAACAAAAAAAAAAAACATCGCCCAACATACACAATAGTGACAAATCAACGTGTTTTCTGCTTTAAATCGGGTGTTTTATATCGGAAGAATGGATAACTTTCGGGAACCTGCACACCCCATCCAAGGCATCAACTGGCATGCGGAGAGGTTTGACAAGGCAACATAAGCAATTAGTTACTGTCTGCTGTAATCACCCACCTTTTGGAAACAGCCATGCCGGCACGCCAAAGAAAGCAGACATCCAGATGTCAGTGGAACCCAAATTTACAATCCGTCTTTCTGAAGAAACTAACGCCTTGCACTTATACAGTCAATATGTAACTATATTCATGTTATTACAGTCTCAATCCACCGTTATTAGGCACCAGCGTGCTATTACCTGCCCGTTAGTAACAGTGAATTATGCTCTGAGCGACAACTGTTTTGAGCAACCACCTGATTTGTACGATTATGATACAATATAATATAAGTGTCATTCCACACATATCTGACAGCAGCAGAAATGCTTCAAACGAAACATGGTCAAATGAGCTTATCTCAAGGTGCGTTGCACATAGTCTTGCTGAAAGCTTACAGCATTTCAACTTATGCACTTAGTGAGCATGCTGTGAGCGTCGTGCCGTGTTCAAAAAGCCATAGCACTGTTTCAAAGGGTCCAGTCTACAGTCTTCCACGGGGTTGCCGATGGCCTGATTTAGAACGCCATCAATAGCGGTTAAGTAACAACGACCATATATGTGTAACAAATGGTTGTATTGAGAATTACCCTAATCTTATAGGATTGCATAATGATGTCTTTCAGAATGGCAGCACTCTGCTGTGGATATACAGAGGGAATCGTTCCCCGTTCGGCATGCTTGAAGTGGCAGTTTGAACTCCATCAAAGTACGACTTGCACGTGTAATCCGAGTAGTATTGACTAGGTTGTTGTCACAGGAGTGGACAAAGTAAAAATTGAAAATGCATGCTGGGACACGGGATGGGGAAGGGGGTTGATATTCATTTCCTCATTATGGAACCTCATTAGGTACACCATGTACAGGCACATTAATAATAATTATGCTACTCCCTCGAGTGCATTTTCAAACGCACCTCATTCTTCTGTCTTTCATGAGATGCAGCCTGGTTTTAATGGCGACCAAGTTGGCAGATATTCATCTATCAGATCAGATCATGAACCATGCTCAACACAGAGAATAGGTGCTGCCGAAACAGTTTCTTTGCCTCGAGTTACAATCCTGGGTGGGTCGCCACCCTGACAGCAAGCCAGGGCAGGAATGTGTAATTTTGTTCATGGTGCCAGTGATAGCTTGCCTACACTTCGCGAACGACACCATGGGATCTTTAACGTCCACCAACAAATGCCGGCAAACAGGATGTCCAGTTTAACGTCCATTCGAGGGACGACACACATATTGATGAATCACCCTGCTGGCCATCATCATTTCGCATATGCTGCCCATGGCTGCTGGTTGCATCATCGCTGGGAGCACTGCTGTGCCGCTGATGCGCTGCCCCCGTTAGGAGTAAGCTGGTACTCATTTTGCCGACCTCGGATGGATGGCAGGCTGAGTCAACCAACCTGGTGTTTTTTAACGGCATAGCAGGGGCTCAAACTCAGGATCCTAAAACCCTAAGATCTTAAGCCAGCCACCCTGACCATAAAGCAAACACGAGGCTTACTCTGCCTGTGAAACACCAGGATGACAATTCATAGCTGTGTCGTGATTCAAACCCAGCCGAGACAACTTAGAGGTGAGTGTGCGTACCTCTACGCCATCCTGCCAGCCGACATCCATCGATGAAACAGATAATAGTTGATGACAATAAAGCGAAGTCAAAATTTGGAGCTTAATTCTCTAAAAACATTTTCTTACATCATGAAAAGCTTCTTTCTTTCCTTTTTTTGTTTACACGAATTTAATTCGAGTGATGACTCCAAGGATGATCATGAAGTCCATCCATTGAAATAAGTGTTGACAAACTTACAAAACATACTTTTCTACTAACTCCATGTTTAACCAAACAACATTGTAACTCACATCTTATTTTCCAACCTCCATGTTTAAGGTTGCGAACTTACTAATTAACCCTCATAATTCTTAGGTGCCTTTGCGGGTGTGCTTGCAAGTGGAGATTCGAATGATATACACTTCTGCGGAATCCTGTGATGTGTGCACATGGAATGCTGTCCTGCAGTTCAACGTCATAAGAGCCTATTTATTATTTTCATAATTGTCATAATTATCATGAGAGGCTCAGAGAGCTGAGCTCAGATAGTGTGCAAGAGAATATTACATTATTCGGCTTCTGATTGTTAGCTTCCTGTCGTCATGAGTTTCTTCTCTGTGCCTTCACACACCCATAGTTTACCTGCTGAGCTTCTTTCAAGAAACTCGATCCAATTGGGATTTTTCTTCTAAGGACACTTTAGGTGGAAACCATCGACCATCTCAAGTTTATGTGGCCATGCAAAGTTCGGAAGTTCATACTCTGATGCTGACACAAAGAAACCAGGCAATCTTCTCCAAACGAGAATGTGCCACACATGATGTATTGCTTTCCACCTGCCATCAACCAGAACCACAGTTTTGAGTCACATTCCACCCTGGGGATCAAACACAGGTCAGAGTTGATGAGATTGATATTATATATAGAAATGCTTTAGAATATAGCTTTCTGAACGGAGAATATGGGTGATATATATATATATATATATATATATATATATATATATATATATATATATATATATATATATATATATATATATATATATATATATATATATGGTGCCCATTTTCTCCGTCCAGAAAGTTATATTTTAAAGCGTTTCTGCCGTCGTACAATAATGCAAATGGTACCGTGGGAAAGCGAATAATCCATTTACTTGGAACAAAAACTTGTTCGTTTAATCACATTGAATTGCCTCTTTTAAAAGCTCGTGCTTCCGGAATTGAGGAAGAAGCCTGACCTTGAGCTTTAATGCAGCATTTGCAACGGTAACATTACTATGCAACAGTAGGAACCCTTTACAAGGACATGGGAGGAGCACACAAAAAGCAAATGTAGTAATACTGATGTGTGCCAGGGTTCGGCGGCAATGAACGACCCCACTGGGTGGAGCAGTGGAGTCGTCTCCCACCGAACACCCGGAATTTAGGTCGTGACTCTCGGATAAGTCCGAAGGTCACGGGTCACTTCGCGGACCGTGGTCACAAATATGTCGACGGCGTGGGGTAATTGCCTAATTTCAATATACCTAAGGACCCACATCGTCCAACTACCAGGGAAAACCACACCCTCGACAGTCCTCGGGCGGAACGGACCGTTTACCGAGCCCGATCCGGGTGTAAACCGAGCGGGGATTACCAAGATCAGTCAGTCCAATGAACAATTTACGGCAGAACGGCCTCACTAATGTCAATGAAGGAAAAACACGGACGACTAACTGGAACATTTAATACGGGGGTTTATTACAAATAATAATCGGGGAGGGGAGCACACAAAGAGCAGAGTTATCCGAATAAGCAGGCAATTTACAAGGAAAGGAAAACACTTATACAATTTCGACTTGCAGACAGGGACCACGGGCGCGCGCGCACGCACGCACGCACGCACGCACGCACGCACGCACGCACGCACGCACGCACGCACGCACGCACGCACACACACACACACACACACACACACACACACACACACACACACACACGCACACACACACACACACGAGAAAATGGACCCCGTGGGTCTTTATTCGGTAGAGCCGGGCCTGGGGAGTGGGTACCTGTCCCACCTCGTGCGGTCACACCGACTCCGAACCACCACGGTGGAACTCAAACCCTCAACCTTGGCGTTATCCCACCAAGACTGCAGACCGCTCAACCACGACCACAGACGAAGCCAATCGCCACCAAGACTGCAGAACACTCTGCAATCGCCACCAAGACTGCAGACGAAGCCAATCGCCACCAAGACTGCAGACGAAGCCAATCACCACCAAGACTGCAGACGCTCTCACAACCACCAACCCCCGACCGCTCAGAAGTCACCACGATCCTGCAGAACACTGGTCCTGACAACCACTCGACTCTTCTTGCCAGGTCTGAGCGATTTCTTTCTTCCCACTTGCCTCATGATTGGACAAGGGGTTGTTGGACGACTCATGGCCGCCCCTCATTCGTCGGGCCGCGCGTGCGATGCTCGCCCTTCGCTCATTGGCTGGAGGAAACATCCATGCCCTGCCTTGGGCAGATCCTCGATCTGAGGCGATGGAGGCTCCGCCCACACCTTCAGCCAAAAGCACGTGGGCAATGGCGACAGAGTCAAGTGTGGAACGGTGGCGCTGTTGTTGTTGTTGTTGTTGTTGTTGTTGTAGATGTAAAAACCTAACTATGAAATAACTCAGCGCACACACGAAATTCCCATTAGACATAGTAGTGGGGCAGATAACAGCAATTTTTGAGAGGAATCATGCAAATGATGATACAAGCATCAAATTTGGCACATTTGTTCTTCAGGGGATTCTAATCAAATCTACCTGATTGGCCATTTGAAAATCCAAATTTTGAAAAATTTGAAGAAAAAAAAAAACTTCAAAAAAGTCAAAATCACGAATCAATGTTTGATGCTGGCTGAGATTGGTGAATGTTTCAGAAACATCATCAAAGACGTTCCAAGTCTGCCATGCAGTTTTCTTCCTTTTACCGTGGAAGGCAGACACGATGTCACATCCAGTGAACGCATGGAAGTATGGGATCCTCAAGCTTTCTCAGGCCCTATTGCAGAAACTACCTCATGGACTGGAATCCATCGCACCTTGGCTCCTTGGCCAAAGGCAATCCACATGTTCTCAAGACCTAGTTCCTGTAAGGATGGCAGTACAGATATTGCAATGACTAGTACGTCCGTGTCATTAGCCTTAATGATAATGGACTTGCTACCATCCGTCATTGCATCCCTGGCGTCTAAAAATATTCGAGTGTCAGCTTCTTCATGACAACATGGAGACACAGCATCCAGTGACTTCCTTGTGTTGCTAATGGCATCTTCTCCTTTTGTGACAATGACTGTGCTTGTTGTCTGTGCTTCACACATCTTTTCCGCAAGGAAGTGAAACAGCTCAGTCTTGTTGCTGTCATCTCGAAGAAAGCTTCTCCAGTTAGTTGGGGTCTTACTGGTTCCTGTCACTCTTCTTCTGATTCCTTGCCCCCTTTTCGACCTTACCTCGGACTTCAGACGACTTCTTGTACACATCAAACACTACGTCCACTCTCTCGTACCTGGCACCATAGCATTCCACCTTTGGGATGATGTCTTCTTTAGCATAGTCATCAAATATCTTTGAAGTGCGTGGAGGTAGGGCATTGATAAGTGCTGAGCCATCAATGATGACTGCATCTCCCCTTGGTTCTCTGTCTGGGATGTTCACTTGCGCTTCAAGAATTTCAGCCAGCAGCGACTTCAAATTTTTTTGAAGTTTTTATTTTTTTTCAAATTTTTCAAAATTTGGATTTTCAAATGGCCAATCAGGCAGATTTGATCAGAAAGCCCTGCAGAACAGAAATGCCAAATTTGATGCTTGTATCATAATTTGCACGATTTTCTACTATCTACTACACTATAGGGGATGGATTCTAACTATAAACACATCGTTATCGAAATAACTGAACTACAGGGACTCTGGCTGTCTGTGTGCACAAGGTTTCCAAATCTGTAACAATACTTCTCGATGCAATACAAAAATACATAAACTACATGGAAGGCGTACACAACAAATAGCAACATCCACCATGACAACAACAATTACGTGTTATATTAAAAAAAAAAAACATTCCTTTTGTGCCCTCAGGCCCACGGAACCACCAAGGCAGTTTCATTGGCGAGGGGGCACAATCCTGGACTAGTGGCCACTCCGTTGCAGGATACTCAAATGACTAATTTTTTTCCCAGAGCTGGTACTCATTTTGCTGACCTCGGAAGGATGGCAGGCTCTGTCAACCCATCTGATGTTATTTATGGCATGACCAGGGCTTGGACTCAGGACCTCAAGATTGTAAGCCAACCATTTTAACTGTTAAGCCACCACTAGGCGAGTTGAAGATAATATACCAACCAACTATCCTTTCACCAAACAACACTTACATGACCTTAGCCAAGGTCACATAATAAATTTATATTGGAATTCAATAATTAAAGAACACCAATGAATTATTCCAAAACAATACAAGGTTATCAAAAATGAATTAACAATTGTAACGAGGAATGGTGGGGAATATTATGTGAGCACTTGAGAGTTGTAATTCGCAAAGGCTTCGCAATAATAGCTGTATACAGACTCTGAGCCAGACCAAGTCATGGTATCATTGGTACCCTCCAGTTTGACTCTCCGGAAATAGCTGGTGAAAAAGGGCACTCATGTGGAAGATGCGTAAGAAGACACACAGGGGGTCTTGGTCAGGTTGACGTCTCCAGGGCCGGACCGTGGCAGTGACTCATACCCACCACACCGGGACGGCGGCGAGCGCCTGCTTATCGCGCTAAATCTCCCGTGAAATAACTGATGGGAGAAATCAGCGATCAGACCGCTGCCGTCTTGGGCTTCGCATTATTTCCCACTAATGGAGTTTAATGGGCTGAAGCCAAGGAGGGAGATTTATGGCAATCGGATCGTGCCGTGGGAGGACTTCCACAGCTGCCGAGTTCCGCTCCGTCCTTGGGGCTTCAATTAAAAGCATCGCTTCAGGTCACTCGTTAAGGTGAGGGAGTTAAGAAGGGGAATGGAACTTTTCTTTATCAAAATGGTGCCAAAGTTATGTAGGCTCCTCTCCAATAATTTTTCCACAAATTTAGCCCTTGGTGGGTTTTATATCAATGCAGCATTTATGTAAAACTCCCCAGTAATACTGTAACTTGTGAGATAATGTAAACCAGGGGTTATTACACACTTTTCAAATATTTTAAAGTTGAATTTACTTCTACGTACATCCTAAACCCAGTTTGAATTTAATACGTCTACTTGCTTTTCGCATCTTCTCGAGATGTCTCATAAGGGGCCATCAATTCATTATGTGGGGAGGCGGTACGAACCAGTGCATATCCTAGTGCATAAAGGGATGGAGTTGAGAAAGGGTGATTGGCAATTGCGAATGATGATTATCAGCACAGTCAACCCTCGATAAATTGAACATCTGCCAATTCGAAATCAATATTTTGAATAGGATCCTCTGTAAACGATTGTCACCAATCGGAATGCCATCAATTTTTAATGGGCCCCATTTTTTTATTTATATCTTATTGTGTGAAGCAATGGCTTTTACTGTTATAGCATACAGCTACCAAAATCTGCCTTTATTTTACATTGGGCACCGTTTGAGAGCTTCCAGGAAATTCTGATGATGGACATACCAAAGTGAAATTATATGCAATAAAATGGAATTAATGTTTGTTTATATGGAAAAATGATGCTGATCGGCTCCACAAGCATAATAATAATAATAATAATAATAATAATAATAATAATAATAACTGCCGCTTTATAACTGCTGGCAGTGATGACCGGGTGCCCAGACGTCCGCCTTTGATACAACGTGAGACTTATATGATAGTCGCAAAGTTTCCCTTCAATAGGATAAGTGGTTGCAGAGAAAGCATTCTTTAATAGTGATACAAATGCAGCCTTGCTTTGGGACAGCGCGGGACTGACGAGTTCCGAACCGGGTAGCACAAAGTGTTCAATCTAGTTATTACGTATGCAGTTAGCCCTTTTTCCTGGGGACATTGTCGGTATCAATTGAATTGCTATTCCTGTACCCTCAAACGCATTCAGGTGCAGCCAAGTGAACCTTCTGGAAAAAAAAAAAAACTAAAAGTTCTCAGATTCAAATAATTAAATAATTCTGGCTGCCAAACCGCGTGGCTGATTGGGTTGAAATTTTAAACCCACTTTTCACATGTCGGCTCGATTACAATTGTGAAGTTTGGCATATATAGACGCAGCGGTTCCAGAGTAAACATTAATTAATATTTTTCTTGAATCCAACATGGCTGCCAAACCATGTGAGCTATCAATTAGAAATTAACAAACATATTCACTGCTCGTGTGCAATATGTTTGTGAAGTTTCCCCTTGATCTGTCCAGCCCTTCTGGAGAAGATGTTTAAAGGTTTTAGGGTAAATTCAATATGGCCACCAAACCACGTGACCTATCAATTAGAAATTAACAAACTTGTAAAAAGGATGTCTTGGGGAAAGTGTGTGTGAATTTTTGCCTCAATCTGTCTGGCCGTTCTGGAGAAGATTTTTAAAATGTATTAATTTTCAATCCAAGATGGCTGAGGAACCATGTGATGTATGACATCATAAATTTATATTCTGCTTCCAATCACGTAGTGGAACATGTTTTTGAAGTTTCGTGTTTATCGGACAAGGGGCGTTTTCTATCCAGACGGCTGCCAAATCATGCAACATGTGACGTCGTAATTTTCAACGTATATGCAGGCATTGGGGTAGATTATTATAGTAGCCAAGTTTCGCTTCGATAGGCTATGTCGTTCCAGAGAAAACATTATTTAATATAATTCTTGAATCCTACATGGCTGCCAAACCATGTGACCTATCAATGAGAAATTAACAAACATATATTCACCACTCATGAGCAATACGTAAGTAAAGTTTCCCCTTCATATGACCAGCCGTTCTGGAGAAGATGTTTGAAGGTTTCAGGGTAAATTCAATATGGCCACCAAACCATGTGACCTGTCAATTAGAAATTAACAAACTTGTGAAAGGATGTCTTGGGGAAAGTGTGTGTGAAATTTTGCCTCAATCTGTCTGGCCATTCTGGAGAAGATTTTTAAATTTATTAATTTTCAATCCAAGATGGCTGACGAACCATGTGATCTATGACATCATAAATTTTTATTCTGCTTCCAATCACGTAGTGGAACATGTTTTTGAAGTTTCGTGTTTATCGGACAAGGGGCGTTTTCTATCCAAGACGGCTGCCAAATCATGCGACATGTGACGTCGTAATTTTTAACATATATGCAGGCATTGAGGTAGATTATAGTAGCCAAGTTTCTCTTCGATAGGCTATGTGGTTCCAGAGAAAACATTATTTAATATAATTCTTGAATCCAACATGGCTGCCAAACCATGTGACCTATCAATTAGAAATTAAACATATATTCACCACTCATGAGCAATATGTATGTAAAGTTTCCCCTTCATCTGACCAGCCGTTCTGGAGATGTTTGAAGGTTTCAGGGTAAATTCAATATGGCCACCAAACCATGTGACCTATCAATTAGAAATTAACAAACTTGTGAAAGGATGTCTTGGGGAAAGTGTTTGTGAAATTTTGCCTCAATCTGTCCAGCCGTTCCAGAGAACATTTTTAAAATTTATTAATTCTCAATCCAAGATGGCTGATGAACCATGTGACTAGTGACATCATAAATTTACATTCTGCCTCCAATCGTGTCATGGAATACGTGTGTGAAGTTTCGTGTTAATCGGATAAGGTGCGTTTTTCTATCCAAGATGGCCACCAAAGCACGTGACTTGTGAAGTCATAATTTTTTTACTATGTATGCAGACATTATGGAAGATGATAGTTGCAAATTTTCACTTTGATAGGTTATGTGATTCCAGAGAAAACATTATTTAATATAATTCTTGAATCCAACATGGCTGCCAAACCATGTGACCTATCAATTAGAAATGAACAAACTTGTATTCACTACTCGTGCACAATACTATGTGAAGTTTTCCCTTGATCTGACCAGCCATTCTGGAGAAGAAGATGTTTGAAGGTTTTAGGGTTAATTCAAGATGGCCACCAAACCATGTGACCTATCAAAAAAGAAATTAACAAACTTGAAAAAGGACTTCATGGGGAATGTGTGTGTAAAGTTTCGCCTCAATCTGTTCAGCCATTCTGGAGAAGATTTTTTTTAATTTAATTCCAAACATGATGGCTACCGAACCAAGTAACCTATGACGTCATAATATTTTTTTTTCTACGGTGAATTGTTGTGCAGATGAGGCTCAAGAAATTTCAGATTTTTCCGATGCAGCGTTCTACTTGACGAATTTTCACCGGGATACCGCTTCACTGATGTCGGGAAAAATCACCCGTGTTCCCGATGGGAAGATCATTACAATGCATGAAGCGAAAATTTTTTCCATTGCACGGTTTCAGAGATACAGAGGTCCAAAGTTTATCGTTTTTTTCAAGATGGCGCTCGTAGCACGTGACATACGACGTCACAATTATCAATTAAGTTTGCTATCAAAAAAAATACATACTATGGTGAAAATTTCGTGTCGATCAGACTTACCGTTCCTGAGAAAATGGTTTTTAAAGCGAAAGAACCCACAAATTGTGGGCAGAAAAAGAATAAATAAGAAATAAGAAATAAAAAATAAACAGAAAAAAAACAATAGGTTACCCAGTCCAGACTGGGTACCATAATAATAATAATAATAATAATAATAATAATAATAATAATAATAATAATAATATGGTTCATTCACTTCCACATACTCATGTCTTGGAACTCACTGCAGGGCAAAGAAGAATTTTGTCTCTCAAGGGACACTGGATACCATTGACCAGAGTCGCAGGGCCAGGCTGAATTGCAGAGCTGAGCTGTTTAGGGAGCTGAGGCGTAAAACTGTACGTGCACTGAGGGTGGACAAGAAGGCCTATGTGCGAGGAATCTGTAAGGGGGTAGAGCATCCCCTGTGGACAGGTGATTCTCGTCCCGCTTACAGGGGAATTCGCGCATTGCGTTCATCCAAGCCCATCCCTTGGAGCACTGCAGTTAGAGCAGAGAGTGGTAGGCTCTTGACAGAGGAGTCTGAAGTGAAGGCCTGCTGGGCCGGTTACTTTGAGCGGTTGTACCGGGCTGATCCCCCAGCTGTCGAGTTGGACGTCAAGGGTGTTACAATCCCTGTTGCTGACCCTCGAATCAACTGTGGTCCACCTTCGCTTGTGGAAACTGGGCTGTGGTGAACCGGTTGAAACGGGGCAAAGCTCCAGGGATCTGTGGCATCCATGCTGAACTTCAAGGCTGGTGGAAATGCTGCACTCACGTCGTTGCATGCAGTTTTGTGCTCTGCCTGGAACACAGGCATCATCCCAACTGACTGGAAGAGGGGCCTTGTTGTTCCTCTCTGGAAAGGGAAGGGTGATCGCCAAGACTGCAACAACTACCGAGGGGTGACGCTGCTCTCAGTGCCGGGCAAGGTCTTTGCTCGGATAATTCTTGATAGGGTTCGCCACCATCTGCTTGAGCACCAGCGTCCAGAGCAGTCAGGCTTTACACCAAAGAGGTCAACAATTGAACGTATCCTTGCTCTTCGTATCCTCACCGAACGCAGACGAGAGTTTCGGCAGGGGCTGCTTGCAGCCTATGTTGATCTCTGTAAAGCGTTCGATTCAGTGAATCGGGATGTCCTCTGGAGGATTCTTGGTCTTCGTGGGGTGCCACCAAAACTGATCGATCTGATGTCTGAACTCTACTCTGGTACTGAGAGTGCTGTGAAGTGTGGTGGTACCATCTCTGACTTATTTCCAGTTGTTACTGGAGTTCGACAGGGGTGTGTACTGGCCCCCACACTTTTCAGCACTTGTATGGAGTGGATTTTAGGGAGGATGTCGGAGAGATCAAGCTGCGGTGCATCGTTTGGGAATGTCAAGATCTCGGACCTTGATTTTGCAGATGATGCAGTAATCTTTGCGGAGACTTTAGATATCCTTTTGGGGGCCCTCGAGGTGCTGAATGAGGAGTCCGAGCCGCTGGGATAATGGGTTTCTTGGGTCAAAACTAAGATCCAGGCTTTCGGTGACATCTTGGATGCTGCTGTCCTGTCTGTGTCTGTTTGTGGTGAGGATGTTGAGGTCGTGGAGAGATTCAGTTACCTTGGCAGTGATATTCATGTCTCTGCTGGCTGTGACTCAGAGGTCAATAGACGTCTGGGTCGGGCCTGGGAAGTCATGGATTCACTGGATAATGGGGTGTGGTGCTGTCGGTACCTGTGTGCGAGGACGAAAGTCCGAGTGTTCAGGTCCTTGGTACTTCCAGTCTTGCTCTATGGATGCGAGACTTGGACTCTGACCAAGGATCTGAGACGGAGACTTAATTACTTTGGTACCAGGTCTCTTCGGAGAATCCTTGGCTATCGCTGGTCGGATTTTGTGTCCAACGAGCGGTTACTGAGAGAGACTCGGATGAGATTTGCTACCTGCATGGTCCGTGAGCGTCAGTTGCGGCTGTATGGACATGTGGCTCGTTTTCCTGACGCTGATCCTGCTCACTAGATTCTCTCAGCGGGGGAGTCTCGTGAGTGGAGGAGGCCAGTGGGCCGACCACGTACTTCGTGGTTGCAGCAGGTTGACCATCATCTCAAGGAGATGGGGATGGGTCTGGCATCTGCCTGGGGGATGGCCAGACGGAGGCCCCTGGAGTACCGGCGGAAAGTGGATGCAGCGACGCGCTGTTCTGGCACATGCTCCCATACCTGACCTGACTTACACATATCACAACAGTATGTCAAATTACATGTGAATTATATCATAAAAGACAATGAAACAGAAACAATTGATCGTTGTAAAAATATATTTTAAACACACCATAATGAATAATATTGCAATGAAGTACAATTCGAGTTAAATAATATATTACTAATGGAATTAAATCATTACAGAACAATGAATTTTTATCCATCAACAATACGAAGATATCAAAATGAATCTGCAGTGTATATAAATGTTGAATGAAACATAGGGTTAAAGTAGTTAAAGAAGAATAACTCGAGAAAACAGCAAAAAGGAGATTTAAAAAAAAAAAAGGATCGGACAATAAAATAACTAAAATTAGAGCATTCATAGAACACCTTAACATGTGCAGGATGGAGAAAAAGAACATGAGATGGTTTTTCTCAATTCTTTCTTTGGGTTTCCGAGCATGATCTACATTTTCTTTGTTGGTGAACTTTGAATAACAGGCGCAATGGCAACCACACAAAGCTGATGGGTCAAATGGAACAGTCTAGAGCGGAACCTCCTGCCAACTCTTCTCGGAGAAACTGACAATTTTGGAAAGATCTTTGGGAAAACGATTGACTAAACATAAAAATATATTTGGACAAAGTTAGCTCTGTCGTTGCATTGTGAGGCGCCACCATTTAAGTTTGAATCTGGCTGTTACTCCACCCTCAGAGCGCGTGGCAATTTGATTACTCAAGACGGCGTAAAATTTTGCTCAAGTTCTACAAGACAGTTTTTGGCAGTGCAAACAAGGTGATTTGTGTTCTTCAGTGTTCAAATATATAATTCAATTGAAATAAAATAAAAGTTTTGAAGGCTGTGGAGAATAACCTAGAGCAAAGTCGATGGCATGCCATCGCAAATCCGTATGCTTCCCACCTAAAGTAGAGTTGAAAGATGGCAAAAAGTTCCACCAGGAATGATCCAATAACAAATTTTGAGATTAAAAAAAATCTTCATGTTGGCCCATGACCAAGTCTCCATCCCCTGGAGCATGAATGAATCAGAGGTCAAGTTCAAAAAATTGTTACATGTTTCATGCGTCCCCCAATGTTGATTGCATACACAAAGTTTCATTACAAAAATGTTTAAAAATGTGCTCATAATTGCATTTTTTGACATTTGACCTTTTGACCCCACTCAAGCGCCTCAGGGGGCGGGGCCAAAAATGGTACTGCTCTCACACCTTCCTGCGATGTGTTGAGCATGACTACCAAGTTTGATGAATTTCTGCACAACCGTTTTGGAGGAGATAGCGTGAAGGATAGATGGACAGGCAGACAAACAGACAAAGACAGAGCCGATTACAACATCCACCCATTTATTAATTTTTTTTAAGCATGGGGATAACACTTGAATCAGAAGTTTACTGCCGCTGATGCATACTCTTTTACATCACCTTATGTATGGAACACAGATGGAAGCAATTGCTATACTATGAGTGCGCATGTGCACTCGGGCCGACACTCCGTCGAATTTGCCAAATTCAGAGCGACCGTGTTGCGAAGCTGCAGGTTTGTGTTTCGATTCATATTCCAATTTAGCGTGGTCTGTTAGTGATTTTACCGTGCACTTTCGGAAGAAAGCATGAAACTTGGTACAAAAATAGTATAACTTATTTGAAACAGTTTTCGCCCCGTCGGCACTCAAAACTGACACCTGTTCCCCAAAATACAGCCATCAGAGATTCAATGCTGATCTGGGCGTGGTCCGCTGCTTTCGTGCTCCTATCCGCGTGGAGGAATGGAGAATGCACAACAAAATGAAGGTCGTGAGTGCGGTTACGCAGCATTTTTGAGTGCCAATGTTTGGATTTTCGACGAGAAAAGACTCGGAATGTGCAAATAATGAATGAATCATTGAACCAGGTAAGATTTCATGTGGTTTTGTTCACGTCTACCAAGATAAAGTTAGGAAATGCGTCACTCACTACTGTTATCATGGTCGAGTGGAGTGGGGGCAATAAAGAGCTATCGATCATGATTCCCCGATTGAAAACCTGTTTAAACAATGAAGGGAATTGCTCAGTAATCCCATCGTAGATCTAGGGTTATTTGTATTCTCTCCTGGGACTGAAAATTCTGCTTTCTACTCGTCTCGGCTGCTGAATTTGATGTGCAAAAGAGCCTAGGCCTATCTCATAAAGGATTTCTTGGCTAACGGCCATGGGGATGGCTGATCAGAAAAGGGCACCTAACGACACCGAACAGAAGACATTACCTAGAAAACTTTGAAAATTTAACCTGTTCTAGGGCTATTCTGGCATTGTTTCTGCTGACAAGACTAAAATGTGGCTGAAGATTCTCTGAACATTGTTGATGAAAAGGGCAATTATTTGGTCAAATAGGGCACTTTTGCTTTGCAGAGGGACTGTTGGACCCCCAAGCATGACCATCACCCTTTCATCTATTAGCAGTTAGTCACACAATCGGAAATGCAAAATTTCAGAAGGCTAAATAAATCCAAGTTTAAAACCTGATGTTTCCTTCCTCTACTTTTTTCAGGTCGCCACTAGATGCAGTAACTTGAATGTCAACTGGGACAAGTGCATCATTTGCCAGACCACAACCAATGCTACCCTGCGGTGCCCAGCAAATAATCCAGGCAGCATTAAAATGTACAGCGATTTTCTGGACAATGTCGAATGCTTCAGAAATATTGGTCGTATGCCAGTACCCCTTCGTTTTGACAAACAACATCTTGGGGAATTCATCGAGAAACGTGTGCGCTGGCACCTCCAACCATGCAAACTGAAGTTTAACAATAGTGAGTTGGTAAGAGCCCAAAAGAGGAGCAGTAAATCTACTGATGATGCAACCCCATCGAAGCGCCCGAAATGCAAGTGTTTTGATGCAAAACTGTGGTTTTTCTGCCAAGATGTTTCTGCACAGGACTTGAGCTCCTTTTCTACCTGGAATGCAGAAGTGAAGATTAGAGCCATTGTGAAAGAAATCGCTGATGAAGAATTAAACGCCCGTTTATCAGGAGTTGAGGACTTGGTTGCAATGGAAGCCAAATACCATAAGGCCTGCATAACCAAAATCCACAACCGGTTACGGTCCATGCGCCGGAAGCAACAGCCCTCCAGTAACGAGGAAGAGTGTATCATAACTTCGCGTGTATTCTCCGAGCTGGTGGAGTTCATAGACCTCGAAACTCATCTTGGAGAACAATCATTCAAGCTAGTGACAATTCGCGACCTCTATGAGAAGAGGCTGGCAGATTACCACCTACTGAGGTAAGATTCGATACTCTTACAGAGCCCGCCATCAGTTAATCCTAATGAGAATTTCTTTACTTTGGAGTATGCGAACTACCTTTTCATTTTCCATGATATTTATCCTTGATGCCTCTCATTTTTCCAGGATGCCTTATGTCAGCATATCAAACGTGCCATATACCAAACCAGTATTTGGATGATGAGCCCATTCCCAATCGTCCGCAGGTCACACCGTCGGATTTTGGATGGAGGAAGAGGGATGGCAAGTGGGAGCCAATTTGGACAACAAAAGCCCTCATCTCAAAGGCCTGTCAACAACTCATCAGGTGCAAATGCAAAACAGACTGCCGGATTTGCAAATGCGCCCGTGCTGAACTGCAGTGCACCCGTCTATGCAAGTGCAACTGTATAAAATGAGACCACGTGAGAAGTTTGATTCTTAGAAAATGCTTCGTCGATGAGATTGTGGCAGCCATATTTAAAAATGGCTGACCACGGATCAAAGGTCATTTTCTTTGTCATATTTGAAAAGACTGAGGTTGATTTAGTAGGGGTAGGTGAAATCAGGACATTGATTTTTTTTGTCATTTTAAGGTGCATATAGCAGCACATTCTTCATCAACATTGAATTAAAATCAGCCTGTCGGCCATCTTGGAAAATGGCAGCCAGTCATTTCCCAGAATGCCTACGGGGCCAAAAACCTTTGATAGGTCCATTACTAACTTCATGCCAAATTTGGTGCTTTCTTCTGGAAGTGCACGTTAGGGTCCAATATCTGAGATAACAGACCACACTAATTGGCGTTCTACAGTGTTCAAAACATGTAATTAAATTTAAATTAAATAGTTCCTCAATCATCGACTGGGCAATGGAGTCGATTGGCTCGGCCAATTTGGCTCAGCCAAATAACCCACAGGCTAGGCAGGCAGGTTAAAATTGCCGATAACTCCCCTCCTATAGGGCACAAATGTAACAAAGCAGAGCAAGGATCAGCTGTAATCCCACGACTTTTAGCGTTATCGGCCATTTTTAACACAGTTGACCCAAAGATAAATCTGAATGGTCTTCAATCCTGTTTGTTATCTCTGGACCGGCTCTTGAATGGTATATTTTTAAAAATCTTATCTTCTTTAAAGATCTTACATCTCCTGTAAACATTGCTGGCCAGTCATCACACCCACTTCATCGTTCCGTCAACGTTCCACAAAGATCTGTTCTTGGTCACTTTTGTTTTCTCTTCATCTGCACCCACTTGTTACATTTTTACGGACAATGTCAACTTTCATTTGTACTTTGCTTTTGTATACACTGTCAAGTCTCGTATGAAAGCTATACACACAGAACGTACACCAAGGGGAGCAGGAGACAGGATGGGTGGGAGAGGGAAAGAAAAAAAGTGTGGAACAGAGACATGAAGAGATCTGTGGAAGGGAGAGGGATGTGGTGGGGAACACGGGGTAAACAAGATGGACAATTTTGGGACTTTCAGGTCCTCACACGACAGGGACTTTCAAGAAGAAAAGCAGGGAATTTGAAGGAGGTGGGTTTGGGGTGGATTAGTGGAGGTAGAAAAGATCGTGGTTTTGGATGGGGGAAGATGAGAGATGTTGGTGAACAGATATTTTGAAGACCTGGAAGGAAGAGTGGGATTGAAGAGAGTGTGGGAGTTTGTTCTAAAGGCAGGGAAAAAGAGGAATGAAAGAGTGAAGGTGAGCAGTGGTTCGTGATTTTGGTAGTTTTACCAGAAGGGGGTTGCTGGCAGACATTCAGCGCCCTGTTGAAATATGGGGGGGACATATCTCAGATAGAGCAGGGGGGAGGGCAGGCCAGAGAGGAGACGGCAGAGACAGAAAGACCACCGATCTGCCTGTACTGAGAGAGTGAGAGACCTAAAGTCTCAACCTCATCGTGGGAGATACCAATGATCCTAAATGCCTTGGATTCCACAGCGTGAAGCTGAGAAAGGTGAGAGGTGGGAGCACCAGCCCAGAGGGGAGAGCAGTACTCTATCAGACTGTGGACGAAAGCTTTGTATGTGGTCAGGAGCTCAGGTGTGCCAAGGAAGGACTTTGCATGATGAAGGATGCCCAGTCGGTGACTGGCTTTGGAGGGTAGCTTGGAAATGTGGCTTTCCTAGGAAAGATCATGGCATATAACGAGACCCAGAAGCTTGAATGAAAGGACTTTTTCAAGAGGATTGCTTACAAAGTAGATTGGGGGGGGGGGGGGGAGATTTCCAGGTAGTCCATTTGGAGAGACATAGTGGGAGTGGGAGATTTGTCAGGATTGAAAGACGTGTTCCACATGTTGGACCAACTTGTGATTTTATCCAGTTCTGCAGAGAGTGAAGAGTGCTGCTTGCTGATCTGAGGGATGACAAACAGGATGGCAAAGGGTGGAGTCATCAGCAAAGAGATAAAGAGGATTTGCCAGAGAGTCAGAGAGATCATTGATGAAAACCAGAAAAAGAAGAGGGCCCAGAACACTGCCTTGAGGAACTCCAACCTGGACTAGAAGAGGGGATGAGAGAACTCCATTAAGAGCCAAATGTTGCCTGCGACAGGAGACGAAGTCTGCGAGCCATGAGTGGAGATATCCTTCAAAGCCATAGGTTTGGTGAGCAGGGCAGGGTGCCAGACCATCCCGAAAGCACGCAATATGTCTCGAGATATGGCTCTGATTTCACGTCTGGCATGGAGGATCTCCCTCCATTGTTGGGAGAGCAAAATCTGCATATCCAGGGTAGAGTGACCTGGTCTGAATCCAAATTGATGATCGCAAATCAAGCCATTGGAGAAGAGGAAGGATTTAATGTCAGAAGCGATGATGGATTTCATAACCTTGCTGATGATTGGGAGAAGGCTGATTGGTCTGTAGTTGCAGGAATCTATTTTTGAACCTTTTTTATGCAGGGCAGTCATGTTTGTTCATTTCCAAGCAGATGGCGGATGACCTTGAGCAAATGAGAGGGTGAATATAACAGAGAGAGGGTAAGCAAGAGCAGAGGAGCAGGTTTTTAGGACACGTGGGCTGACGCTGTCTGGACCGGTTGCAGAATCTGAGTCGACGTTTGACAGCAAGCTCTCCACTTTGTCAAAATAAAAGGACACAGAGTCCAAGGACAGTTGGGTGCGACTGGGTAAGGTGGGTACCGAAAAGCGATGGGTTTGGGACACAAGATTTTGAAGCAAACACGAAGTTTAGCCTTTTCAGCCTTTTCACATGCAGTGTCAGCTGTTTGTCTATTTGAGGTAAGGGAGGGGTTGGACAGGGAACATACACCAGAAATGGACTTAACTAGACACCACCAGGATTTGGAGCAGATAGAATACTCTTACGATACCCAGATGTATCTTTCCGATGAAGTTGATAATGTGCTCTCTTCCACAATTTTTAATTCCTAACTCTGAACTTCAAATAAGGATGTCAATAAACTTTCTCAAACCCAATACTGTTAACACTGACATGTTACTCCTTGGCCCTTATCCATCCTTATGCTTCAACCCCAGGTGGTTAAAATATTACCTACCATCTCATCTCTGCTTTCACAATTTCAAATATAGTGTCACTGGACCCCCTCTTTCCCAAATTCTGCACATTGCTGGAGTCCATAAATATATTTTTTATCCAATTTGTACAATATTGTTCAAATGCACTCATGCTTAAATCAGATGATTACTTAAATATTTGGTTCATGCTTTCATAATGTTGTGTTTGCATTATTGTAACTCCCAGTGAGCATGTTTACCTGCTTCTTTTCTTAAACCTTAAAACTTTTTTTTAGAATATAGCAGCTAGGCTCGTTCTTATTATCACCCAGTATAACGGTTAAAAAATATACAGCAGGAAAGTACTTTATTCACCATTATACACAGCACTATACTGTTGCGGTGGCGAGCAGTCGAGGGTTAGAGGGAGCAGTAGAGTCGGCTCTACCAAACACACCGGAATTGAGGTCGTGACTCTCGGACAACTCCGAAAGGTCACGGGTCACTTAGAGGACCATGAATCGCCAATAATTCGACCGCGTGGGGTAGAGTCAATTGCCAAACTTCAATATACCTAATTACCCACGTGGGCAAAGCTATCGGGGAATTTACACCCTCGAGCGGAAAGAGCCATTACCGTGCCCGAACCGTGTGTAACCCGAGCGGAGGTTACCAAGGCCATCGGTCCAAATGAACAATTTTACAGCGCAAACGGCCTTGCTATTTCTCTATACACACCATGCCAAGCCAATGAAAGAAACACAGAAACGAGCTGGAACATTTAACAAAAGGGATATTTATTTATAATGGGGCAGGGGAGCACGCAAGAAGGCAGAGTTAACCGAATAAAGGAATGCAATTTACACACATGGCACTGAAACGTTTCCACTTAAAAGACGAGCCCACACACAGACACCCCCCCCAAAAGAAATGGTGGCCGCGGCCTTTATTGATACCCCCAGCTCGGAGGGAAGGTGAGCTGGAGGTAAGAATCTGGCTTGGACCTTCCCGCTTCGTGCGGTTCTCTACGATCTGGCCCGGCGGAAGTCGAACCCGCAACACGATGCCGCTCCAAGCACCAGGTACGGAGGATAGCGTCGGGCGCTGGCACGCTCCACCGGCAAAACAGGCGACGAGGCAGGCCAAGCAAGTCAGCTCGGCAGGCAGGCAAGCGATTCTCCTCCGGCTTGCAGGCAGGCGATTCACGGTGGGAAGACTCTCTCAGCCGGTTGCCCCCACACAATTATTCCTTTTTCTTGACAGGTGGGAGGGATCCGTCTCGTGTCATTCCCCTCCTCATTGGACAGGCGTGTCGGGTGATCTCTCGGCCGTCCGAGATTGGTCGGAGGGGGGTGCTTATGCCTCCACTTCTCGACCAGGAAGTCGAGCAGAAATATGTTGCGTTGGCTCCCCATTGGCCGAGAGGCGGCAGATGTGCTCGCACCCCTCCGATTGGCTGAGAGGGGCGCCATTCCCTATTTGGAGCGAAATCCAAGATGCCAACGTCCAAAGGAACCCTGCCTGGCACATTGGACTCCGCCCACGGCTGTGCTTGACACGCATGCGTGTAGGAAAGGCCGATTGTGAAGAAGCGAAGATGGGCGTTGTTGTTGTTGAAGTTTAAAATGTAAAAATCCTAACTACAAAAATAACCCACAGCACACGTACCGCAGACAGTAGCATGTTCAGTTAATGATGGTATTTTTGTTGAGAATGAACATGTGAGCCAAAACGATGTGCTCCCCGAGTGCTGTGCTAGTTTCTCTTTCATATCATTGTTAAATGATAGCATGCTAAGTGAGTGCATTGGCCATTGTGGTGATGCAGACATGGACAAGGTGAAGTTAGTGTTTGGATTCAAGGACTTATGCAACCCCTGAGACGTTTTTGTTAATAAGTTAGGCACTGTTTCTGAAACCATTTCTGATACTGAAATACAGCCCTGCTACCTGTTTTTGATGAAGTTGGTCCTTTTCCGAAAGAAAATTACAGCATATGTAAAGTGTTTCTAAAACAAATCACTAAATCTGACTTCTCGTGACGACTTAGTTGTGACGTAACAAATACAACGGAATCTTGGTCATTGAACCACAAGAAACAGCTTGCCAGCTCAAGAATCTACTCCAGGCTGATGAGCTGGAAACACATCCTGAGATTGATTATATTTTTTCCCAAGAGGTGATCTGGCATTGTCAAAAAAAAAAAAAAGTCGAAGTGGGCTCAATAATACTGCAGGTAGCAGTGTAGTAGCTGACACCAAGAACACACCTCAATCATGCCTGGTGGTGAGGGCAAGAGGTTAAAGAGACTGAACCTCTTTCAGCAGATGACCATGAAAATTGATAGGTGCATTTATTTGACGATCCTTCCAGAGTGACGGGGTGAGACAGTGAGGTTTTCAAGGATGGAACAACATGTTCCATTTATCAGACCAGCATCTAACAGCTTCCAGATAAGCAAAAAGTGACAGCTTCTGACTGACTATCAGTGAGATCACAGATACTATGTGACAGTGTGGAGTATTCTACCACACAATGTGGAGTCAACACAGCGTGGAGTCATCAAAACGGTACAACACAAAACTGTGTCAATAAAGAAGACAGGGTTTCCCAGAGCATCTGAGAGGTAATTTATGTACATGAAGAACAGGATCGTGCCCAATATACTGCCTTGGGGAATTCCAGCCTCCACTGCGAGAGGGAGGAGAGCATTCTATTGACAGCAACACCTTGACTACGCAAGTGGAGGAAGTCAGTAATTCAGGAATAAAGGCAGCTTTGTATGCCACATGCGTATATCTTGGAAAGCAAAGCAGGATATGTCCAATGACACGGTCCTGACCTCATGTTTAAGTTTTTGGGACTCAATCATTGATGAGAGAGGAGCAGCAGCATTGAGTTATGGGGATGGAATCCAAACTGATTGTCAGAAATCAGACTATTTAAAAACAGGAAAGGCTTGACATCAGCAACAATCATGGATAATATTACTTTGTTAATAATTGGAAAGACAATCTGTCTGATTTTTGAGAGGATCAGTGATTGCACCCTTCTTACGGATGATAGTGATGTTTGCTGACTTCTGTTGAGATAGGAAGTGGTCAAAGGTCAATGACAGGCTGAAAAGAGCAGACAGAGGAGAATCAAGAGCGGTATTGTAGGATTTGAAAATGGGACAGTGATTCCATTTGGGGTCAGCATCAAAGCAGGGTTGCGGCTGGACTGTACTTTCTTTACCTTCTGGGGTAGGAAGGACCCAAAGTTCAGTTGACATTGGGTGTGACAGGATAAGATGTGGATAGAATGGGATTAGTTGGGTTGGGCAGAAGAGATTTTGAGACCAACACAGGTCGGGTCGGGTCAGGTGTGGGAGCAAGCGCCGGAGCAGCGCGTCGCTGTGTCCACTTTCCGCCAGTACTCCAGAGGCCTCCGTCTGGCCATCCCCCAGGCAGATGCCTGGCCCATCCCCATCGCATTGAGATGCCAATCTGATGAACGCAGAGTTAATACATTCTGCCTTATCCTGAGCAGAGTTTGCAAATGTGCCATTTGAGGCGAAAGATGGGGGCAGAGGGGGTGTGTACACCAGATACGGATTTGAGAAGGTACCACCATAACTTTGATGAATGAGACTATTTGACAAGTTCAGCATTGGTCTTTGCAAGATGAGATTTTCTGGCTTGCTTCAAGATGGACACACATTTGTCGCTAGCCTTACTGAGTAACTTAAAGTTACCCTCAGTCTGGTTTGCTTTCCATGTAAAGAAAGCAGGTTATTTGACCACAACCAACATGCCTACAGGTGTCAGTGTACTGAGAGAATGGATAGGATAGCCGCAGACGGGATGGGATAAATTGGTGCATGACAGAAGGTAAGTTTTTGTGAAAGTATTCCCATGCAGAATGTCAGATCCCTTCGAGATGGTGGTCCAATCCTCTTGTGAGAGGGCAGATTGCAATCCCTGGCAATTGGCTTGAGTGAACAGTCATATACTGTGACGTCGAGGTTGTTCCTTTCTAATAACCAGAGGTCTGGGCAGCTTTACTTTAGTGCTCTCAGCTTTACTGTTTTTTTCTTTTCTCATCTGATTGAACACAAATTCCTTTTATGATTCACCTTTTTGACCTACAGTATTTAATAGAAATATCCAACATGTTGTATGCCTCAAGCAAATTCATCACGAGCATATGATTTCTGAATATTTCTTGACATCTCGCATACTTACCGAAAACCTACATTTTTCTCACTCTATAAGCCAACTTCCAGCGCAATCGGCAGTTTTCACAACAATTTCTGGCACATTCACCAGTTCATTTTCACTTTGCTAACAAAGTCGAGATGAATCAAGTAAATCAATTAACAACGTGACTTCCCTACACAGGCATTATTGAGATGATGGTATCTCATCATTGCCACTTGTTGAATTCATCGTTGTTTGATAATTTTGCATAATTTGTCGTAATAAATTTGATTTACAAAATATGCCCAAATATTGTGATCGATATTTATGCTGAAACAGCTACTTAGAAATGGGAACTGCATATGTGTAAATGTATCGTATGGGTGCAGTTTGGATGTGAAAAATTAATGAATTTCACAATGCCAACAACAACCTCCTGAGCTATGATGTAATCGAGAAGATGGTGTCGTCACTGCTGTGATCTTGATTTGTGGCCTCTTGCATTCTCTCCATTCCTCAATAATCTGCTCCATAGTATGAGAGATAACTCATAGGGCCTTATATACTCTTATCATTGCCATTGAATAGTGTTGACTGCCTGAAGGACTCATTTGGGAGATTAATTACATTTATGAAAACCATTGAAAATCATTAATCACGGTATAATTTGAAGGGAAAACTTTTTAAAGTTTTTTGCCAATCCCAAAGTGTCAAAAAAACAGCCATAGAGTGCCAATTTTCGATTTTGACAGTGACGTCACATTATGAACTCGCTTTGCTCCAAATGGCAGTTTACATAGAGAAACAGTGAATTTTGAGCACGATTGCAACATCATCAGCAACTCTAAAGGTTCTCAATATGTTGAAACTGATCAGTGGGATTTTGAAGAAACTTATGGAGATAAAATTAGTGATGGAAACGTTTTCAGAGGGATTATGGAGCCATATCATTTCAAGCCTTGTGCGAGTGATTCTGTGGAAGATGGCGGAAGTGTTATTGAAGATGAAAACGCTGGTCGCATCTTCACTGAAGATTGGTAGGTTTTGTTTTTCCGTTCTATTGATGGTTTATAAGGGAGGGATTTTGTATTAATTGATAAATCAGTTACACTACTCGAGCAGAAATACCCTTCATCACCTGACAGCACAGACACCACCCAGGCACACTCGGACTCTGCAAACAAAATGGGTAATAAATGCTATATCCCACCGTCGCAAGCTGACCAGGTGTCTTGTATATTACAGGATCGTTCCATTTAATACTTTCCTCGGATGCTGTTTCATGTCCATGTCCGTGCCATGTCCCACTGTCGTGTCCGTGAGGTGTTGATGTTCCGGTCCAGTGAAGGGGGGGAGTTGCGCTATGGAGGGGTGTGTGTAATGGTGGTGGATATTGTGGGGGTGATGGTCGATGTGGGATTGCGGGGGATGGTGGAGGGGGAGAGGGATGTGGGATGGTGGTGGGTATTGTGGGGGTGATGGTTGATGGGGGATTGTGGTGGGGGGGTGGGGGAGGAGTGGTGCTGGTGGTTTGGGTAAGAGGGGGTTTTAGTTTTTGCTTCCTAGGTTTTAGTTTTACCCTGAAAGTTTTAGCTTTTTCAGTCAAATCCTCTCAGAGCTGTAGATGATACATCCATACTGTTGCAGTTTTGAGAAACCGCCATTGTAAATGTGCACTCACGACATGTAGGTCCTTCAGCGTAGTTATTTCCATAATAAATGTTTCGAATAGTCCCTTACCTTTAGATGGGTCAGTGTGATCCAAACTGTGTTGGAACGGGTAGATTAGGATTCACCCCGTTTGTATTTTGCACATGGAAGGTTATCGGCAAAGCGTTGGCAGCCATTTGATGCGGGTATGTGCTGATCCCTTCTTTATAGTCCCTTTATCGTTAATTTCCCTCTCTCTTCTGTATCGTTAATTTCCTTTCTCTTTTATCACACCACCCATAAGTGCACACACTTTCATTTTATACAGACTGTAGTTTGACACGATCTCTTCCTAGACGCACACAAGGCAATCAAGAAATGAAGTCCAGATACATAACTTCAAACTCCCCCACTCTAAAGGAGATCCCTCATCCCACAACCCTCAACCCCATTGTAAGCCTTCGTGATGGCTCTCACGTGTTCGGGTTATGTTTGGTCAGCATTGACCTGAGAGGCATCAACTGTTTCCCCATAATCATTATTGCGCACATTTGGCGCTGCGCGCCAGGAACCAGCCGAATGCTCGCTCGCCTGAAGCGATGGCAAGAGAGGTCCAACTCTTATGACAGCCAGAAGCCTTGAATGAGAGGACTCGCTGCAGAAACTCGAATGGGCGGGGCTAGGGAGGAAGAACACCAATCTGCGTGCAGGACACACCCAATGACATACACATTCTCAAAGCTTCCAGGTCAGCCTTATGAAAGAGTGTACTCCAGAGCGTTTACCTCTCCCTCTTTCAACGGTCGTTTTGCGCTCACTCTTTTCAACTAATGCTAGACTGTTCCCTGAGGCACAACGTAAATGGGCACCACTTTGTTCCCGAGGTCACGCTGCTGGTTCTTGGCACTTTTGCCACTTTGGTTTTTACCTCACAAACTGTCATCACGAGTGAGGAGCCAAGGCTGCGAGGGGCGGACGGAGCCAAGCTGATTAATAGGACCGAAACCAAGTTATATTAGACACATCTGGTAGGATCTCACACTTTGGCTATCCCCTCACACATCTTTTTTGCTGCACCTTTCTCAGTTTCCCTTTTCAAACACACTCGCAGCACGCGCACGCATACGTCACACTTCTCCACGCACCCTAAACACCTCACAGTATTTCTTCCCACTTCTCTCCCTCAGCGTTGAATAGCAGTTGTGAATGCTCGACACATGTACTGACTTTGTGGTAGGTAAGGTGCTTGTTAAATTTGCTCTGTCTCTCTTTTCTCTTTCTCTGGTGTCATTGCTGTACAAATTGCTTAACCCTCATTTCTCCCCGTGCCATTAAAATCCTTACGTTCCCCCACCCTCCCCACATTTTTTCCTGCTCCCCACTTGTGTAAATAAACTTGTTGAATCTATTTGCGATCTGTCCGTGTCCGTCTTTTCCAACATTGGTCTAGTACTGTCCGCATGTAGATAGCTTGGGAGGTTGAGATTCCCGACGGTTCGGTTTGCAAGGTCCAACATCTGCTAGTGGAACAGCTCGGCCACATTCAAGATCACAAGATAAGGTAAGTAGCACATTTGCTGAGGGTGTGTTCCCTGGACAGGGGGCCACGGATCTCCAGTTAAACGGTTGTTAGACGGATGGACACTGGGACTCATAGTCACTCGATTGGCATTCATAGTTGTGTCGTAGGTGTTGTAGTTGCATCACAACCCACCGTGGGGTGAAATTATTCACTCCTGGTGGCCTTACGTCCGGGTGAGTTCGAGAGAAACCGGGAATTTCCCCCTCGTAGTAGGCTTGAGCCCCGAGACTGCAACAATCCCTTCTCCCCATCATAGATGGTAGGTGGTGGCAAATACATGCAAAAAATATCTCTGTACAATGTTCAAACCACAAAAGAGAACATTTTGTTGGCTTGATCCACACTCGGGTATTTCGGACAAAGCTCGTCCAATTTCTACCAAACTTAGGGTCTTTCAGCCATTAGTGTATCTCGGTTTGTATTACTACAAGCCAGTAGGGGTCAAAGCAGCTAAGTGTGAGCCAAATTGTTTCAGAAGTCGTGAAATTTTTTTTTCATGTACAGTGAAGTTGTTGCAGCATAAAAAAATCCAAGATTCACTGAACATTTTGCAAAAAATAGTTTATAAAAAAGGATTGGTCATCACAAAATGTCATCATTTTCAAAATAGGGTAGGATTTTTTGATTTGGTCAGGCTGACATGCAAGTTTTCAGCTCAAACAACAGCAAAGTCAGCTCTAATGATTGGTCCAGGACAAAAACATTGTAGTTTTGGGGTTTTATAGCTTGTACCATTGTTTCATAATGCTATGTGAACCATTGTTTAAAATATGCAAGTTTTTTTGTTTTTTTTGCAGTTTCGAGATGAATATTTTTTTGCAGTTTCGAGATGAATATAAAGGGCTTCGGATCAATCAACATGAATTAAAAAGCGTTTAATTGGAGCAATATATAATTTCATTCATGTTCAGACGCTATACGAACTTCGAATATCATTAGATACAAAACAAAACAAACTGATAATCATGGCAAAATATACACATGCATGGAAGCTAAGATTCTCTAGATGCCGTTCATGAAAACGTGACGTACTGGAAAATAATCTCATTTTGTCATTTCTGGACTAACTATATCAACTGGATCACCTAAATTGACTATCATCCTATTTTAATGCCATTGCAGCTCCACCGATGTTTCATACAGCGTTCTAATTTGACTTTCACTATTAGAATTCATTTTCATTTTCACTTTCGTTTCGCAAAAAACAGTCATCTATAGGTACTCTGATGGAATGTTACAAATTGATAGTGAAAGTGATAATGAAAGTGATGAGATGACAATGAATGATCTATTGTAGTGGAAAGCTGATATTAACATTGACAGTTTCACAGGTCATGGAGACTCGAGTTCAGGAAGGCTAAAATATCTTCATGGTCCTGCAGGGATATTTTCCGTGTTAGTCTATCTTTACCACATATCTTTCGGACTCCGGTAGACTGGAGGTCGCCCAACACAATCGGTAAGAAGGCATCTACTATACACCGTGGCGGTTCTGGAATCATCCACGTAGTAGGTGTCTGAGGACCTAGGAATGAGCTCGAGGTAGTGGCCTGATGCCACACTCAAACCCTCAGAGAACGAATTCCCATAACTATCCTTTATTGGCATCTCGGTATCATGAGGGGGTTCCACTATCTCCATAAGATAGTATGGGCTGAGTTCTTCTGCGGCTCTGATCACCGCTATGGTACCTGGAAGGAATAGTTCCGTAAACTCGGTTGGCATTGCTGGCAACTCATCGATGACTGTCATTCAAAGGGTCAAAAACGCAAAATTGTCCAGAAATGATAACCTGAATAAAATACTGCATCAATGCTATCAGTAAGCTTAGTAATATAATCAAAAGCATTTATTATGGAAAATAACATGAATTACACAGAAAAATCACCATTCTGAAAATGTGACGGACCGGTAGAGAAATTTTCATCGGATGATATTTTCACTAATAGGGGGAATAAGGGAATGATACTTGGTCAGATTAATCACTCCCATTGTATTTGAGTATATAACCAACAACAATTTCATTGCCATGTTATTAGTCGAAACTATTGACTGAAATGCAAAATGTGACGGACCGGTGGAGATTTTCACTGGCCAAACCCAATTTGCTAGCCAAGTCATATCAGTTCCCTAATCCTGATGGTACCTAGCATGAAAGTTTACTATTACCCGAAGAAACTTTCAAGCAATATCATAAGAAAAAATATTTATTTTCTATCGGATTGGACTCAAGGGAATTTATAAGCACCAATAAGAGCCTTCTAGTGTGAAAATGGTCAATTTCGACGTTTTCCGTAAGTTCACATGGATAGACCCTTTTCGAGCTGATCCAATTCTATTTTCAAATAATATTGGGGCTATTTGTCATACTGGGAACCAAGACTAGCATAAAAATTGAAATAATTATGTCAGCCCTACAAGAAATATCATTAATTTACAAATGTGAAAATAAAAAAAATTACCCCCATGTGGGGGTGACGGTCATCTCTATAATACCACAAGTTCTCAATGTTCAGTTCAGGTAACCGCGAAACAGTCCAAACTAACCGTTTAGATTGAAATAGTTCACAGAGATACACTAGGATAATACTACTAATGACATAATTAATAAATATGTATTGTTCATTTAGTACCCGGATTAACACATCAGAATCACCAGTAAGTGCAATACGTGGTTTTCCGGTCCATCCACTCTCTAGGGACATTTCACTTCCGGTTGTAGAAAAATAACGAAAAAAATAGGCTTAGCTCTCGGAGATTATGATAACCCTGTAGATTATTCTTCACTGATTATAATGCAACTTTCAGAATGAAAATTGGTCAAGTATTTATAGAGATATTGAGGTTTGAAAAATCGTTAGAGCTAGCAAATTCATTAATTATTAATTCCACAGAAGTTTCGTGACACTGCACAAAGTAACATGTCAGGTATGAAAAAACATTTTGTATGCCAGATTCATTAATTATTAATTCATTAATTATGGAATGTACTCATTGATATATTAATCAGAAAGCCCGAAGCATGTAGCATAATTTATCACTTATCCCCTCATCCGGGATCCGTGGCCTCGCGCCACAGCCTGCAGCCCTATGTCCGCTGGTGATTATGTTAGATATCGGAACGATCGAGAGGAGCCTGCAAATCATCCCTGCTGATGCACTGAATTGATGCAATCGTTCGGCCAGAATATTCGTTGTCAAGATGTTGCGTGATGAAATCACCAATACAGTCACTCAAATTTATACTGCCGACATACTTCTTAACAATCACCTTCGCCCCAGAAACCACAGTCAATCTGAACCACGCTGGCCACTGCTCAGACGCCATGACCGAACTACTTTTTTTTTTTGGCATTTTTTTTTTTTTTTTTGGCAGTTCTACTACGCAGTTTGGTTAAAGATGACTCGGCATTTTGGCGCGCGCGCACGAAATTATATTTTGAAAATAAATGCCGACGTTTACATTTCGGGTTTTGAAACTTTTGCACCTTCGGCGGAAAATGTATAAATAGGCTAAAAATGTGTTTTATATTTATATTTCATTTCTCCTTCCTTCCTTCTTTGCGAATCGCATCGGCGTTTTTGGCCATCTTCCAGATCACGTGACGATCAAACGGGAAGGAAATTCAAAAATCTGTCCGGTTAGATACAAGATAATATTTTTCACTATCATAATCAATAAACAGTTGCTGAATACCTTGCAGAATGGCAGACTAGATAGGTTTTGAAAATGGCGATTTTTATAACTTACGTGACCTCGTCCCTGACCTTGAACCCGGACAAAAGTTATATCGTTGTGCAACACTCATCGACCTCTACCCACCTACTAAGTTTCATCAAGATCGGAAAGAAAAATTGACGGACGTACGGACGGACGGACATTTGGTCTGGCTTTAATTTGTCATCTCGGTAGAGATGACCTAAAAAACAGGCCCGACTTCATTGACAACTTCATTACAAATTCCCCAGAGAGCACATGAAGGACTCAATATACACCAGGAAGACCAAACATTTTTTTAATAGATTTTCAAACGCTTGTTTAGAATATCTCCTCCAAAATTTTGTTTTGTAAACTATTTAGGCACACTGATCACTTTCTACAATGAGGGTTCCCTGAAACACCGTGGCTCACACCTCCCTGCGTTGGGCCATAGGCGACATGGGTGGCCGCTATATAATTGCATACGAGTCATAGTTTTTGATGGATCGGGCTGAAAATGTTTGACAAATAGGTTCATTATAGTGCGCATAAAAGCGCGGAAGCCGATTTTTGATTTTCGAAAAGAAAATATTTTTTCGGATTTTTTTAAACATTCCAAAGTTCCATTGCTAGGCAACGGTGGCGTCCATGGCAACGGTGGCATCCATAGCAACGGTGCTCAAAAGCATACAACTAGATCCTGGTATGAACCTACCAGTCAAGTTTCATCAAAATCAGTTGACTCCTCAGGCCTCCAGAGCTGTCCATTACATACAGATGGAAAACCTGAGACTAAGGGTAATCTAGTGACCACCCAACAACCACCAAGCCTGGTGTTGGCTTAAGATCTTAGGTTCCTGAGTTTGAGCCTCTGTCATCCATTGAATGAACACCAGGTGGGTTGACTCAGCCTGTCATCCTTTTTAGGTCGGCAAAATGAGTACGAGTGAACTGGTAATAGAGGGCACTGCATCAGCTGCACCCCCAGAAAATGAGGACACCAGCAGCCACAGGCTACAGACGATAGCTACTACAACCACCAAGGATGCATCAACTTGGCATATTTGTCAAAACTCGAAAATTAATCACTGTTTAAGTTAAATCATACCGCAATGTAACCCGGAGACTATACCAATCTGGCAGTCGATTTCCTGGTGTGACGTCATGGCTAATCATGAAGACGAAGAAGATATCGACGTTTAATTGAAAAATTACACACTTTATAAATCGAAAAAAAGACATCATATCTATTTTGGAGGGTATCAAAGGATAGATTAGCATTGAGGTGGTTTTAGCATTCACATATCTATACTAGTGTGTGTGAGTGTGTGTATGTGTATGTGTATGCGTATGTGTATGTGTGTGTGTGTGTGTCCATCATAAGTCCAAAACCATGAAACCGAGCTGCCCCAAAGTTGCATGCATGCTAAGGGACCTCTAAGGGAGTGCATGAATGAAAATTGGGTGTTTGTGTTAATTAAAACACCCCTTTTGAAGATAATTAACGACATTATTTAATTATATCCTTTATCAGGTGAATCCTTGGCCACCTTGCTCTGTGGGGTCTCAAGGCATATCCTGGGTTACCTCACTGGGGTCTAAAGCGGCCATGTTTTTGACCTGGAACAGGTCGCAACCATACCTTGACTTGGAACAGGCCGCAACGACTTCTTATTGATAAAGTTTTTTAAAAAAAATTCACTTTCCTCACTCATATTATCGAAGGTCTGTTCATCACAGCTACGAATCGCTGGATACATTGTAATGTTTATAAACACGAGCGTTCGGGCCTTTATTTAATTACTGCACGTGCGATAACCTCAAGAATCTCTTAAACTAAGTGAAATTACAAAATTTAAGCTCCAGAATTGAACCTAGCAGCAGTTCCGACTGCTAAAAATGTATTAATTTGTCTAATACGGACATCGTTTTGACATTCCAACACAGCTATCACTTGTCAAGCCAGCCTTCCTGATTAACCAACTTAATTGGAGTGCTTGCATGAGTGCTTAAGCCACTTGCCAAGCACCCTACAGTTGACAGCGGTACAGTTCATGTCCTGATTGGGATGCACAGTCAGCAGTTGCTACAAGGTAGAGATACATATATGGGTTTTCCTTAAACATTCCTTAAACATATTTGGAGCTGTAATTTAGGGACTCTACACTGGTGTATGTGTACACCTACATGATTGGTTACGGTCACCGTGGTGCCAAAGCTTCATTCCGTATCTTGGATGTTTTAATTTTTAATCTCAGCAGCGTACGAGCGATCACATTTTCCTTTATCCTTGTGACTGTTGCTCAGGCAATTGGTTATTTTATATGACTTGGTGTGCTTTACAAAAGTTATATGGCTTCCGTTTGTGAGTTTCAAAGCAAAATACATTTCATAACACCCAATTTCCAAGCTGTTCACCATATTAACGTCTATTCTCAATTACAGAGCCAAATTTTTCCCAACTGTCACACAACGATTGTGTGTGCGTTTCATAAAGCATAACATATTCTCTAACTCCCCTACCCCCACTGCCCACACCCCTCTCTCTGTTTGTCCCACCCACACTCCACCACCTAATGCAATATCCTTCTATCTCTATCTATATCACACACACACATACACACACACACACACACACACACACACACACACACACACACACACACACACACACACACACACACACACACACACACACACACACACACACACACATACACCTGGAACCTGGATGGTGGTTATCTCCGCACGTGGCCTGACGGTTGTCATCTCTGCACATATCTGGAGGGTGGTTATCTTCACAAGTGTCTGGACAGTGGTTATCTCCGGACGTGTCCAGATGGCGATTATGTTTGGATGGACCCTCCCCTTACACTGCCTTCCCTTGCTCTCCCCTCCCACTGCCTTCCCTTGCCCTCCACTCATGCTACATTCCCTTGCCCTCCCCTCACATTTCTTTACCCTCCCTTCCCCCACCCCTCCTCATTCCCTCACCGCTTCTCACTCCCCCCTGCTTCCTCGCCCCCCCACCTCTCCTCGGTCTCCCATTCTCCTCACTCCTCCAACCCTCTCTCTCACCTCCCCTCCCTTAGTATACCCATCTCGTCTGGATGGTGGCTATCTCCGGACGTGTCTGGACTGTGGTTATGTCCGGATGGACCCTCCCATCGCACTGCCTCACAGTGACGAGCAATGGTGTTGGACTGTATCCAATGGGGATTGGCGGAGTGCTCATCACACTCCACATGTTTCGATTTTCCCGCCAATCACATCACGTGCCTTCTGGTTGAATGGCTTGTATTAGCAGGATCAATTGTCTGGGTGGCAGACAGATGGTTGTTCTGTGTGGATTATGCAGTATTATGGTGTGAGATATAATCCATGGTGATGCTCATCATAACAGGCAGGGGGTGTGTTTGATGTATAAATGATGATTGTAGATAATCTACCATGTTGCTTGCTTGTCTGTGCACGCATCACATGGTACATTGGTCCTTGCAAACATTGCAACTTCATTTAAAAAAACATTCGTTTCTCACCTGATTTGCTTTGTTTCCTTGAAGAGCACCTCGCAAAATCTCTGAAAATATAGACAGATTTGGCAGACGCTATAGATAAGCAGTCCCTCTGGGGGACAGGGCATGAGGCCAAGCAGTGAATGCATTAAATCATATAGCTCAATGAAGCTGGTTAATTTTGGCACATTCCTAAATCATTTGTTCACTCAATATATTTCTCCAAACAGTATCAAAAGATAAATTTAATGCTTTGGAAATTTCACATTTTCTTCTGTATATATGGTGGAGGGAACATAGCCTTACTTGCTTAAAATAAATAGGTATATAGGCATATTTATAAGCTCATTATTTCTTGAAATTATCAGGTTTCACTCCTAATGTCGACACTTATTTAGTCCAGACGATATCTCATCCTCAAAGCTGAAACAATATTTCGATGATGTACTTAAATTAGTCCGTGAGAGTCGATCGTGGAAAATTGCATCATATAATGCATGAAATCGATCCAAGCTCCTAATATTAAAACGATAGCACTTACAAAAGTGATGTATGCAGCTATTCATAGCAATGATGAACAGGAATTCGATAACATGAGTAAGGAAAGTGAACAAAAAAAAACTTTATCGTTGAGAAATCGTTCTGGCCTGTTCCAAGTCAAGGCATGGTTGAGGAGGCCAAAAAACATGGCGGCTTCAGACTCCAGTGAAGTTACCTCAGATACGCCTTAAGACCCCAAATAGTGTGAGAGCCCAGTGACGTTTAATTAGAGTATTGAGCACGAAAGGTTTCAAGGTGTCATTTGATGGCCCATAGCATGAAAAACTAAATAAACCATTTCTTGAGTTCGGCCACCATGGCCTTCAAAGGTTTTCGGTCCCTGAAAAAGGCCCCTTTTGTACTTTAATCAAACTACCGAGCACGAGAAAAGCTAAAATTGAAATCATCGATTTATTGAACTGAAATCATGAAATGACAACTCAAGAATGAAAATACGCAGGCTTGGCTGAACAAGAAGGCCCCAAGAAGGGCCCCCAGTTTGTTTTAATAAAACTTTTAAGCACGAACTCCAAAGTGGTCTTAGAATACTCCTATAATGTCCAAATCATCAAAAACACTGCTCAAAAAAAATTACCTTGGCCCGTCGAGACAAGAAGGGCCCAAATTAGAGGAGGTGCTGAAAAAGGGCCCAAATCGGACACTTGAAAAGAACGCACACGGGCTCAATGACTGAATCGGGTAGATACTGCAATCTTAAAATGACAACTCAAATAAAACACAGAGGCTTGGTTCAACAAGAAGGGCCCAAAAAGGGCACCCAATTGGAAAAAAGAAAACGAAACTCACCTAAACGTTTTCAGAACAGCAGTTTGGTATTTTTTGTGGTATTTCCAAAGTTCTCATTCCTGAGAGTAGACTTAGTTTCTCTTTTAGCTCCAACTGTGCATCACAGCACTGAGAATATATTCGTAGTGCTGTGTAGCGCTGTGCAAGTCTCGTGAAGGGGAGGAATCGGATTCGATTTTCATACTAGTAGTGCTGTGTTTGGACACTCGAACATAGGTTCAGAACAACAAATGGATCCCAGTTACTTGGAGTTCAATAATGATGACCACAATGATCAGCCAGAATCTTCATCACAGAGTGATGACAGGAATGCACAACATCTTCCAGACAGTGACCTGCCGTTCACAGACCCGGTGCCAGAAATGAGCTCAGTGGAAACAGAAGGGGAAAAGACAACAAAGGATCCATTGTAGTTTCTCCACAATCAGGTAAGCCGGTATACCACACCATTCCAAAGAACAGATAAATTTAATTCCAGTCCGATTGTTTTGTTTTTAAGTTCATGTTCATATTTCAGACAAGCCCAATGGATATGTACCTTTGTAGCGATCGTTTCACAACTTCCTGCCCTAGGATTTACAGTGTCCCACATATGTCTTCCAGGAGGAGCATCTGAGGTAACCCCGCCGACATGCTGCATTATTCCTGTGTGTCCTGCAGGATCCTGCGGTAATATCCTAGAATTGACGCCCGACAAATTGAAGGTGATACGAAATTCAGCCAATTCCAGAAGCTTGCTGAAAAACTTCAGTTTATTCAAATATCGTAGCGTGGTCGAACGTTTACCAGAATTCCCGTTAGATACCGACGGGTATCACAGCAAGTGTTACAAAAACTTCACCGCTGTATCATCAAAATTGCCAGTAACCATTACCAACTAAAATGTCAGTGACGAACGCAACATACTGTTACGTCGCGTCACTTCTCCAACATCATTAACGTCCACTGCTGGTATTTTTGGTGACGAATGTCTGTTTTGTAATAAGAACATCAAATGCCGACCAAATGGTAGTAAAGAGAAACCGGGTAGGATTGAGACAAAATAGGCTGAGAAGAAGATACGAGATATATCAACAATTCTCAAGCTGCAAAATGTCTTGGTGAAGATATCAGGGGTGGATCTGATTGCGAAAGAAGCCGAAGTACATCATTCATGCCGATCCGAGAAAATTAAAGCCGCTGACAAAGTGAGTGCAATGAAGGAGGATATACCTACTGAAAAGCAAGTCTCGAAGGATGTCTTGGAATTAATATATGCATATGTCGAAGAACACGTAATCGAAAGGAAACGACCGGAACATCTGAAATCAATTTTCGATCGATATCTGGATCTGTGTGAAGAATTTGAGTTGCAAAATCACATCACCGTGAATCAGTGCTTTGGCGAAGTACTGAAGAAGAGATTTGCAGGCCAACTGATAATGAATTCATCAGCCAGCAAAAGATATGGTGTGATAGTCCATAGCACGGCCATTGATTATTCGTTAGTGGAAACAGTTTACGATTTCAAGTCATCACCCGAAGGGCAGGTAACGAAAGTCGCTTTAGTGATGCGGGAGGCGCTAAAGTCAGTGAAGAAAGAGCCTCTCACCAATCCGCTCACAATTGACTCACTGAAAAAGGGTGAAGGTAATCCACCTGAATTGGTCGAGACATTTTACAGGGTCCTATTTAGTGGTCCCAATGTCAAAAAGCATTCAAAAAGCTGTTAAACGCCGAGCTAATGCCGCCAGTCAAGATGCGCTCTTCATTGTATCAGGGGCCACCATGAAACCTGTCAAGCATATTCTGATCACCATGGCGCTGAAGTCACGCACCGGAAGTCGCCGTGTATTGACCATCTTGAATTGGCTCGGATACTGTATCAACTACACGGCAACCGAGGAGCTGGAAACCAAATTAGCGTATTCCATTCTCGACAGGAAGCTCAATTGCCCGGATAGAGCTGAAGTGGATGAACTGGCGGTTCTGGCGTTTGACAATTACGACGAGGTCGTACATACCCTTTCTGGAGTAAACACATAGCACGATACCATGGGTATCTTTTATCAAACCATTCCCGCCTGGATAAGAGTACCCCTTGAAGAAGTGTTTCCGGAGGAGTCGAGGCCCACTGTGTCATCCCACAAACGGCGGCCAAGACGAAAAGTAAATGTCCAAAGTGCGGCACTGGAGCCATACCGGAAGAAAACCCCACATGGACCGCTTCACGTACGAAAACATGGGTGTATTTTGTCGAGCTGATAAGTCTTAAAACGCTAGAAAGTTGGACTTTATCTGGATGGCTGCACATGCTCTCGAGATGGAAAAATATTCCAATGTGGGCCGGCTTCATGGGTCGTTTCCATGTTGACCACCTCCCTAAACAACGTGTCCTCTACATGAAAAACATTCTGTAGCCGCCGACGAGCAAAGATGTCGTTGTCCAGACCCTCAAAGTGACACAGGCATGCGTTGCCGAGCTCGGGCAGAGGTACGGAGTCCTGACTTACGACTTAGATGTGGAAAAGAATGCTTTGAAAATCCTATTCACTGAAAGTCCAACATTTGATGATGTATTCATCCTGTTCGGTGTTTTCCATATCTCAATATGTCTATTCAGAGCAATAGGAAAGCTAATCAATGAATCCGGAGTACCACAGCTCCTGGTTGATGCAGACGTCCTTGCATCTGGCTCAGTACGTGGCTTCATCGAATGCACCAACTACAACCGCTGCAAACGTCTGCACCCAATGTTTGCCTTAGCCTTGCGCGTTCTTCACTTCAGAGAATTTCTGACCACATACGAGAACTTCGATGAATTGGTTACTCTGATTCATTCCGTGGATATGACCAACGCTCAGTCAAGGGACACCATGGCTGAATCTCGGGTCATTAATGCAGTACTAGATGAGTACGGGAAGTTGGTGCAGAGCACACTAGATGGCGAGTTGGGCAAAACCACGCAGTTTTGGTTGCAGTACGTTGGCGACGTGGGTTTGTTTCTAATCATGGACAGTTTCTAACCGCACGAATGACGTTGACCTGTTCATCTGGGTGATTACACAGGTGACTGATGTCTTCTTTGCCACAAACCGCCACTATTACTCAAGATGGACAACGAAATATCAGCTTGATTTACTGAATATCGAGTTTACACACCCTGGACTGATGGAGATGCTACGGCAAGGGCTGTTTCTGTGTCGCAGAACAGAGAACCAGTTCAGCCGACTGCCCATAGACCTGACCCTCGAGCAGACGGTCAATTGTGATGCTTCTTCAAGGCAGACGAGATTTACGGCATCAACCAACAGTTACAGTGGGCGCCTCCAGTGGAGCGTCATGAAAGGGACTCGAGCCGCGCTCATTGGCGTTTTGTTCGATATGGTCGGGATGCTACGAACAAACGATGCAAAAGCAGAACTGTCTGCAAGCCGCATACCGCAAGATATACCGATCTACAGAAACTGATGAAGAGTATCCAGACATCGGCATACCCATTCAAACTCGATACTCTTGATCTGATCAACATCAGTACGGGAAAAAGCACGACCTCTGAAATCACCGAGTCACTTCTAAATATCGCTAATGAAGGTCGCAAGCAACACATTTCATTCATCCAAGAATGCGCTGAAGACGCTGACAGATTTGAGAAGCCAATCAAGAGAAACCAACTCAAGACATTTTCAAATCAGGGAGCGAAGAACCCAAGAGCGCAAAATCCCATCGTCAGAGAGCTTCGGTAGCGAAGAACCCAAGAGCGCAAAATCCCATCGTCAGAGAGCTTCGGTGTACCAGACATGTTCGGCAGAATAGCCATTGTCGCGTCACAAAAGAAAGTCGATGATCTAGACTCTAGAGTACCTGCTTTCTCACCCTCTGACATCAATACCTCTCACAATGTGCAAAACGGACGGAACAATAATGCACACAGAAAAGAGCGCCCTTTTCTCTGAACTTGAACAAAAAGTATCACAGCATGGAAGTTTACCAGCTCTTGATGTGCATGTTATTGACGGTAACTACCAGCTCCGACTCCTCCCGTCGCTCCCACCAACTTATGGAGGGTTATTGCAATCAATTCTTCACACTGTTGGTGCGTACCCATCCACGAGGGTTGATATCGTCTTCGACACCTATGAACAGCCTTGGATTAGAGACTGTGAACGGAAAAGACGCGGCGCTGAAGGTGTACGCTACACGATCACTGGCCCAGATCAAATCCGCCCTAAGGATTTGAATAAGGCTCTGAAATCTACGTCATTCAAAAGACAGCTACCGCAGTTCCTTCTGAAAGATTGGGGAGACCAACGGCATGCCCATGCGCTCCGTGTACAAGGAAGTTTATATTGGAGTTGACTATGTCTGCGCACGCTTCGCTGTGGAGGGCGTACAAATCCATAAGTCTATAGTTGGAGAACTATGCAGCAATCATCCTGAAGGAGACACAAGAATCTGCCAGCACCTTATGCACATCAACGAGTCGCGACTGTCTGATAACGATAACGTGGTGATCAGGGCATCGGACACTGATATCCTCATCATACTCCTCCATCACGTAAGTCGTTCACGAAACGACCGTCAGTGTATGGATGGAAGATGGCACGTCAGGTCGAGGTGATGAAAGATATGTGAACGTATCCTGGATCGCAGAGGCATGTGGACCCTTGTTATGCGCCGTGCTCCCTGCGTTTCATTCATTCATGGGGTGCGATTACACTCCAGCCTTCTCACGAAAGGGGAAAAAGCGCCCGCTCGCTATTCTGGAGAAAGATCAACGGTACCAGAAAGTCTTCGCAGAACTAGGTGGAGAAGCGCCCAATGAGACGTGGTGCAAGCCATTGAAGACTTCACGTGTCTGTTGTACGGTGCCAAAAAGCCCTTGGCGCTGAACAAATACAGACACCGTGTATTTGAAATAGCGTACACTCCCAAGGACTCTGCCAACCCATTCGCAAAAATGAAAGGTGTTGACGCGAGTAGCTTACCACCTTGCGCGGCAGAGGTGAGACAGCAAATTGAAAGAACTGCGTTCGTGGCGAAATACTGGCATGATGCTCACCTCAACAGTGTGACCAAAATACCGAGTAAGGGTTGGGAGTTGATTGACGGCACTTATCGTTTTGTGTGGTTTGAAGGCGACAAAACTTCTAGGCGATGTTATTCCTGAAAAGCAGAAGGAAGACGATGAAAATAGTGATGGTGATGATGAAAACGAACAGATAGATGAAAGTGCTTTGTTAGAAGATGAGGACGACTTGGATGAGATTGATGATAGTGATGACACTGCTTAATGACAGCATGCGCTTGTTCTTTTCAAGTATCCAATTTGGGCCCTTTTTCAGCACCTCCTCTAATTTGGGCCCTCCTTGTCTCGATGGGCCAAGGTAATTTTTTTCTTGAGCAGTGTTTTTGATGATTTGGACATTATAGGTGTATTCTAAGACCACTTTAGAGTTCGTGCTTAAAAGTTTTATTAACCCTCTAGAGCCCCAGGGGTGTTTTTTTTGTTCACCCAGAACATTTCGTGGGCTCTAGAGGGTTAAAACAAACTGGGGGCCCTTTTTGCGGCCTTCTTGTTCAGCCAAGCCTGCGTATTTTCATTCTTGAGTTGTCATTTCATGATTTCAGTTCAATAAATCGACGATTTCAATTTTCGTTTTTCTCGTGCTCGGTAGTTTGATTAAAAGTACAAAAGGGGCCTTTTTCAGGGACCTAAAACCTTTGAAGGCCATGGTGGCCGAACTCAAGAAACGGTTTATTTAGTTTTTCATGCCATGGGCCATCAATCGACACCTTGAAACCTTTCGTGCTCAATACTTTAATTAAACGTCACTGGGCTCTCTAACTAAAAGGGAGCGGTGATCGAGGATGGCAGCTGATAAAGGATATAATTAAATAAGGCCGTTAATTATCTCCAAAAGGGGTGTTGTCATTAACCCAAACACTCAATTTTCCATCACTCACTTCCATGGAGTTTTCTTCGCACGCATGCAAAGTTTCAGGCTGCTTGGTTTCATGGTTTATGAGTTATGGAGGCGACACACACACCAACCTGTCGCTTCGTTGATTGAAGTCTTTAGGGGAAGGGGAGAGTGAGGGGGAAGGGAGGGAGAGAGACGAAGAGAGGAGAGAGAGGATGGAGGGAGGGAAGGGAAACTAGGAAGGGGGGAAGAGCAAGGAAAGGTGGGGGTGGGGGAAAGAGAGACCTCACCAAACGTTGCTACATGGGAGGGAGAGAGTTTGGGAGAGTGGTACGAGGAGGGTGTGTGTGTGTGTGTGTGTGTGTGTGTGTGTGTGTGTGTGTGTGTGTGTGTGTGTGTGTGTGTGTGTGTGTGTGTGTGTGTGTGTGTGTGTGTGTGTGTGTGTGTGAGTGAGTGAGTGAGTGAGTGAGTGAGTGAGTGAGTGAGTGAGTGAGTGAGTGAGTGAGTGAGAGAGAGAGAGAGAGAGAGAGAGAGAGAGAGAGAGTAAGGGGAAGAAAAAAAAAAGGATAGAAAAGTGATGGGTGGAGGTGGGGTTACCAAAGACAATGAGATGTTATGCTTAATGACCAAACACAAAACAAAAAAAACAACTCATGTCAGAACGGCTGCACACACGACGACACAACAGAGTTTGTAATGTTAACCACTGGCACATCTGCAAAAACCTTTACATACCAGTTCCAGAAAATTTGTGGGAAATGAACCAAAAGCAATCACTGAAAACATGGAAGTCCCGCTCACGTATAACTTAATGATCCTATCGAGTGTGAACATCAAAAACAAAGCATTGCGATGACATATCATACTTCGGTACAAAAAAAGAGGAGGTATTGCTAATTGAGGTGCTAATACCAGTGATTTTGTTCCAACGATGCAGAAATCAAGAAAATGACCATATACCAAGACCTCAAAAATGAAGTGAAAAAATTTTGGAAGCTGAAGAATGCCAAAGTTGGACCAGTGATTGTTGGAGCTACGGGAATGAAGACGAAGAACCTCACAGAGATATTAAAAACCATCCCTGGGAATATTACTCAAAACAAACTACTAGTATATGCTGTTGTGTAATATCGTGAAAATTTTGGGTTAATTTTTGCCAACCTAATTTTTAGTGACTATGGACCATACATTTATCAAAAATTCTGGTTGGCATTATTTGGCCGCCATCTTGGATTATTGGTGGCCATCTTGAAATTTGCTTGGGTAAAAACACATTTCCGACAATATTGTTACGTTTGAGGGGGGGGTATGCATTCAAAGGGTAATTAGGATGTTTAATTAGGTATGCCATGCTGTTCGAGTTTACCAGGATCTCGATGTAATAAGTAGCAATTCAGTGGTGATAAGTTGTCTAGTAAATGTTCATTTCTTCAAGGGGGGAAATGATAATTGTCACGTAATTAGATAGGGACACGGGATAGGGTAAGTGTGTCTGCGTAAACCCCTTTTGGTATTCTCTGGAGACTGGCCGTGACGTCACAGGACAGTGCAGCGGATGGCTCCGCCCCGTGATCACGATTGGCAGAAGGCGACGGCGGTGGGCCAATAAACGGCTCGATTGGAAGAGACGAGGACAGGAGGATAAAAAGGTTCTGTTCGGGGTCGAAAAGGAAGAGGAAGAAGATCGGGACAAAAAGATCGTGTTTTTTTTGGTGTGGAGGCTGTTGCGCGGAGAGCGTCCTTGTTGTTGTGCTGATTCGATCGTGTTCTTCATCGTGTCTTGGAGCCTTGCTGAGCCTCGTGCCTCACCTTGGTTGGCTCTGGGGTTCTGCTGACTCGGAGTACGGGGTCGAATGGCGGGCGGACCTGCCTCCCTCTCCTGCTCGCAACTTGGCGCCAGAACTGGTTCCCTGGCGGCTGTGAGCGGACTTGGGCCAAGACCAGGAGGTCGACAGCACCACGGTTTCTCCTGCCCCCCTGACGAGAGCAAGGCCAGCTCGTCCGACGCCGATCCAGGGACAGTTGCGTCCACACCACGGTCCAGCCTGACCACCAGAAATAGCTACGTTGTGTGTGTGTGCGTGTGTGCGTGTGTGTGTGTGTCTGTGTGTCTGTGTGTCTGTGTGTGTGTGTGTGTGTGTGTGTGTGTGTGTGTGTGTGTGTGTGTGTGTGTGTGTGTGTGCTTGGCGCCTTAGAGGGTTTGAGATCTGTATATTCATTGGAATTGTCTGTGTTTTCCCCACGCCCGATCCCACACCATCCCGTCGAATCGCCCCGGATCCCTTTTCTTGCCAGTCTTGTTATTTCTGGTTAATAGTAAAAACAAATAAACATCATCAACTCAGTGAAAAGTGACTCGTGCCACCTTCCTCGTCCCGTTTGCGGTAGAGCGATTAGAACCGCCATGTTTGGGTTATAAATAAATAAACCGCCTCCATCGTTTCGGCTCATTCTACGTTGGCGGGACTGTTCAAGTCCCGTGGACGTCACAATATGTTTACCTCTGATAGAGGTATTTACATGATATTAGTGTCTAAATGTATGTTTTAGAGGGCTAGCAATCATTTGTTTGTGATACTTTATAAAGGTCTAAATATAAAACTTGACAAGGAAATTGTCAATAATGCCATTTTTTAGCTTATAGCGGCAGCCAAAATAATGAAATTTTTATTATGTTCTTTTTTGATATTCCATAGCTGTTATCATGACCTAATTTGACTATTTTCCCATAAATACCTATTATCACATGTTTAATATTTATTAATTATTTGTTTCTGCTTTTTTCAGAATATAGCTACAACAGCCTGAAGAAAGATGGGAGAGCCACCTACAAAAAGACCACGCACCAATACAAACTATAAACTGTGTATTAAATGTCAAAAACATAGCAGTGATTTGTTGAGACAACACCCAAAATATTCATCACATGAAAAATTTCTGCATTCTGTCCGTCGTAGGGCTGATTTAGGTGAACTGGAATTCCTTGGAATTCATAACCATCTGGGTGATATAACTGCAGAACAGCTAAAGGACCAACATGCGAAGTGGCATGCTCCATGCTATGCAGAAACTACGAACGTCACAGACATTGGAAGATCTAGCAGGCGGTAGGAAACAGCCCTCGCTACACAGGACTCTACCCAGCTAAAGCGAAAGAGAGGTCGCCCTAGATCTTGTAGCTCTACACAATCTTCCTCTGCACCAGTACGATGCACACGTTCCCAAATAAGGAAGTTCAATAAAGCTGAGTGCTTCTTTTGTCAGGGTAAAAATACAGATATTCTTCACAGATGTAAAAGTCAAAATGTTGGTGAAAAAATGGCAGTGATTGTGCAAAAATGCAACAATGATGAGTGGAAGGTGAACTACAGTGAACTGATAAATTCAAAGGACCCACTTTCTAGAGATTTGATGTTTCATAATACCTGTCTGGCAAATCAGTGGAAAAAATACAACCCGGTCAAGCAACCAGTTGCAGAAAAAGACCAAAAGGATTCAGATGATTCTGTAAATCTCTTGGCTGCAGAAATTGAGTTTTACAGTTGCCTTGCAGATAAACTCAGCTCTGGTGAATATATAGGCATTGATAAAGTACAACAAGATTATGACAATATGATGATGATGTATGGTTTACACAGAACTACCACTCGTGCTGCACAGAAGGAAATTATTGAAAAGAATATGAATGATGTGGAATTCACACGCCCATGTGACCACACTAAACCATCACTAATTCACTCAAGCAAGGCCCGTGAGGCTGCTGTAGATAATGCTGCAAACAAAACTGATAGACAAGATGTACAAGCAATGTTTACCACTGCAAAAATCATACGGAGAACAATAGAACAGAATAATAGCTTGAAATTTAAAGGTTCCTTGGTTGGTGAAACTATTGTTCCTGAAGAGTTAAGTATATTGTTGAGTTGGATAATTCAAGGACAGAGCACGGCCCAGTCAAATGTACGGTCTGAAAGTATCAGACATTCATGAAGTAACATATCACAGCAGATGATGCAAGCTTACAGATCAAGCAGACAGGTTACATACAAACCCAAATCAGATTCCTCTGTGTTTCGCAGTGGCACTGAAACTCCTCTGACATTGGGCATGTCCCTGTATTGCTATCATGCCATGTGGAATAAGAAGATTATTGATGCTGTATCCCATGCTGGAGCAGGAGTGTCATACCAGCACACACTTCAGCATGTTTCACAGATAGCTTGCGGTGAAGAATAACATGGAAGAACATGGTGGAACACATTCGCCGAGCTCATCTACAGTGCCATGTGTGGCAGGAAGTACTTGTTCCAAAGCCCTGTCGTCTTGACCCAACAACGCTTGGATGGTCTCGAGAATCTACCAGTGAACTGAAACCAATTCTGTCCAAAATGCCTCCAGCCCTTGAATCAGTTACAGAATTGGTGAGGTGTGGTTGCAGCAAAAGTTTGTGTCATGCTCGTTGTTCTTGCAAGCAAAACAATTTAGAGTGCACAGAATTGTGCAAGTGTGAAGCCAATACAGAGAGCTGTATGAATACCCAACAGGACTGCATGTCAGATCAAGAAACTGATTTAGATGAATAACTGTTTTCGCACTTTAAATTTCTTCATATAAGGGAAAATTGCGAATTCAACCATTACAACAGACTAAAAGTGATATAATTTTTTAATTGGTGACTCAACATCATGGTTAAGGTAATGTAGTTGTAGTTCAATGTGGCCAGTGTGTAATTATACATATTTAGAAATCAACATCATCAAAATCCAACTATTATTGGTCGAGATATGGGCAATAATGCGTTTTTATATAGCAAATTTCAAGATGGCGGCCAGTAATCCAAGATGGCGGCCAAAAAAAATGCCAACCTGAATTTTTGATAAATTTATGGTCCATAGTCACTAAAAAATTAGGTTGGCAAAAATTAACCCAAAATTTTGACGATTCCCCAAATGACAACACATCAGCATATACTATACAGTTGGAAGCTGTCCAGGGCTCAGTAATGATCCTGAAGAGAGCCCTCAGAAAAAAAAAAAAATTTGAGAACAGAAAATATCACAGCTTGGTCCATGAATTGTGACCCCTTACCAAAATGAAGGTGGATGCTGTGAGCCCAACTTTGGAGGACTCCATTCCACATTCTGAAACCCACATATACAGATACCAATCAACGACATGCACGCACGCACACACACTTAAAAGCTATGCTATTATCCTGGCAAAGGTCTGCCTGCAAGCATTTATGCTCGAGCATGCAGCGACCTTTGCAACCCACCGGTCGACTCACTCCGAATCTGATTCATTCATGCTAGTCCCCTCAACAGAGTGGGAAGGATGGGGGAGCAAGGGGAGGGAGAGATTGAAGGGAGAGAGAGAGAGAGAGAGAGAGAGAGAGAGAGAGACAGAGAGAGAGAGAGAGAGAGAGAGAGAGAGAGAGAGAGAGAGAGAGAGAGAGAGAGAGAGAGAGAGAGAGAGAGAGAGAGAGAGAGAGAGAGAGAGAGAGAGAGAGAGAGAGAGAGAGAGAGAGAGAGAGAGAGAGAGAGAGAGAGAGAGAGAGAGAGAGAGAGAGAGAGAGAGAGAGAGAGAGAGAGAGAGAGAGAGAGAGAGAGAGAGAGAGAGAGAGAGAGACAGGGTCAGAAAGAAGGAGAGAGGGGGTAAGTTTGGGAGGGAGAGAGAGGGGTGGGATACGGGGGAAGGAGGGAGAGGGGTGAGGAAGGGACAGGAGTGAGAGATTCCGGCAGATGTGATGCACAATTTAACGTCCATCCGAAAAACGGCACACACATCGATGAATCACACTGCCTCTGAAACACCGGGATGAGAGTTTATAGCTGGGTCGGGATTCAAATCCAGGCTACACAGAGTGAGTAAGCGTCCCTCTCGGCTTTCCCGCCATAATGTGGTGATTCCTTACTTCATAACTGAAAACATTTTTTACTCATTGTGATCAAATAATTTATTTTGCCTTCCTACCTCCAGTATACAACGGTGGTATCGCCGTTGAAACTTGAAGAATGAGCGCCAAGAAGCTTCACCAAGTAATCCACAAAACGGTTGAAGAAACTTTTGAAAGCGAAACGTTTAATTTTTATACGTATTTATTTATATTTATTTGCATTGATGTCGAAGTTACGGGTCGTATAATGGAAGAACAAAAATTACCCCCGGTTGGGGGTGACGGGCATCTCTGAAGCTCTGTAGATGTGGATCTCTGATCGGCTTAGAATGGCTTCGATGTCGTCTTGTCTTTTGGTTCAACGTACAGACGAAAGCCCGGGAGTAAAATGGATAGAAAACCTCAGAAATCAAACTACATTTCTGAGTTATCCCGAGATAGATTTTGAAAATGGTTGATTTGGAACATTTATAATCAATGTGTCTTCAAAAGGATAGAAACCGGACCTCAGAAATCAAACCGCATTTCTGAGTCATAAATGGCGGATGACCTTTGATATTTTGACAATGGATGATTTCACAAGTTTACAGAATCGGTGACCTTGACCTTCAATCGTGTCAAAAGTCAAACCGTCGTGCATCACTCACTGACCCCAACCTACATACCAAGTTTCAAGATCGAGCAAATTTTTTTTTGACCATATCACATCGACGATTTTTCCAACTTTGAAGACACGTGACTCGATAACGAGGACGAATTTCAAAAAACCGGCCTGACCAAATTTCGATATTGTTCCATATTATCAGAATCCGAAGGAATTTCGAAGATCGGATCATAAATGGCGGAGGAGATAGATTTTGAAAATGGACGATTTTGCAACTTTGGAGTGACCTTGACTTTGACCTTCAATCGGGTCAAAGGTCATACCGTCGTGCATCCCTCGACATCTACCCACATACCAAATATCAAGAAAATTGGAAGAAAAAAATGGGGACGTCCGTCCATACATACGGACATCGAGACTGGTTTTATTAGGTCATCTCGTTTGAGATTACCTAAAAAGGGAATCATCGTGGAAAATAAAATTTCACATTTTCAGCGAGCCAGCCACCGCCTGTTGCACCGCAGAACAACACATGGCTAACAACGCATGCGAGTCACCCCTAAACTTTGCTCAAGTGGATCGACATACAGTATCTAATGACAGTGTGAATATTGTAGAGCACTCACCAAATGGCTTAAGCACTCCAACGAAACTGTTGAGAAGAAACCGCTCACTTGGCACACGATGAAGTGGAAAGTGGAAAGAGAAATCAAATCTGAGTTAAGTGAGGCCATAAGGCTGCTTAGAACATCTAATTGAGGCCTCAAAATCTCTATACGACCTACATTCATCAAATTTCAATGGACTTTCACGGAAAATTGTTTTTGTCGAGTCTGAACCTGCATTGGCAAATTGTCAAAAGTGAAAACAGAAATCGAATAAAACTTAAGATGGTAGTGGTGATCGTATGGCAGCTTAGGCTTAGCTGCCGGGGTAGCTATCATTTCTTGAAGCACGACTGTGTCGCTGATGCAGTGCCCCTCTACCAGTACACACACTGGAACTGGTACTCATTTCGCTGACCTCGGAAAGATGACAGGCTGAGTCAACCCCCTGGTGTATTAATTCAGTGGCCGACAGGGCTTGAACTCAGGACCCTGGGATCCCAAGCCACCACCCGAACCACTGAGCCAACACCAGGCTTAAACCTCAGATAAAGTCATGAGGAAGTTTGGAAGCCGATGGAAATATTTGGGGAAGCTCCTCACCTTGCGTGTATAAATGCACAACATGAGGTAAAAACGCCAAACATTGCTGCAACCGAGTGTTAAACTACCTTAGCAACTGTAAAAAGTGAACACAGAAATTGAATTAAGGTTCAACTAAACTTGAGGCCATTTGAAGCTAAAACCTCCAATTTTAAGAGAAATCCTTTCCCATGTTGTAAACCACGATGTTCAAAGCATCCATGTACAATGTTCATATAATCTAACCGCTTACAACATCAGGCATGTGATGAAATACATAACTTGTGTGAAAAAAAAATCATATCGGCACATTTATTATCCAAAAACCAGCGCGGCCTAGTATCTCACCGAGGCCTCACTCACGACGCTGTCAGCTAGGCCCGATCTTAATACGACTCGATAATTATAAATGATAAAAACACACAGCTTACCTTCTTCTTTACAGGACAACCTTGTCTCTGCAAACATACACTCGTAACAACTACATGGGCCCTTGGCAGTTGTCTCACGACGGTCTAAACCCAGCTCATGTTCCCTGTTCGTGGATGAACGACCCAACACTTGATGAATTCTGCTTCAAAATGGCGAATTAAGACCCCCCCCCCCCTCTGAGGTAGTGCAGGGTGTCCAAGGGTGCATTAAGGTGTCCCAGGATGTGCCCGATAAAGGATATAATTAAATAAGGCCATTAATTATTTTCAAAATGGCGAATTAAGACCCCCCTCTGAGTGAACGCAGGGTGTCCAAGGGTGCATTAAGGTGTCCCAGGATGTGCCCGATAAAGAATATAATTAAATAAGGCCATTAATTATTTTCAAAAGGGGTGTTCGTGTTCTAATTAACCCAAACACCCAATTTTCACTCATGCACTCCCTTGGAGTTCCCCTTAGTATTTAGTATGCATGCAAAGTTTCAGGCTGATAGGTTTCATGGTTTTGGAGTTATGGAGGAGACACACACTGAGTGACTTCTTCTTCTACTTCTTCTTCTTCTTCTTCTTCTTCACGAAAGCTTGGCTGCCAGGAAACTATCATTTTGTTGGGGCACAATGATGCCGCTGATGCTGTGCCCCGATATCAGTACACTGGTACTCATTTTGCTGACCTCAGAAGGATGACAGACTGAGTCAACCCCATCTGGTGTTAATTCAGTGGCCAACAGGGCTCGAACTCATTACCCGAACATTCCCAAGTCAGCTCCACAAACCAATGAGCCCACACCAGGCTTACTGACTGACTGACGCACACTGACATTTCTTAATAAAGAAGACACACCAGCAAATACAACCTGTTGCTCCACTGATGGCATTATTAAGGGAGGAGAGGGAGAAATAGGAGGGAGAAGAGGGAGAGAAGGGAGTCATGGGAGGGAGGGAGTGGAAGGGGGGAAGCAAGGAAGGGGAGAATTGCAAGGAAGTGTGGGGGGGGGGGGTAAAGCATGAGGGGAGGTCATTTTGGACTTACGTTTGTAGGGGGACTTGAGGGGTAAAAGTGGGAGGAGTTGTCGACGTGAGTTTGGTCGTGGTACTTCTGGAGAAGGGGGGTAGTACAGGATGGAACAAAATGGAGTAGGTTAAAACAGCATGTTT
>NC_140962.1:83920287-84005287 GCF_056783735.1 Eptatretus burgeri | reverse complement strand
GGTCATATTGTTACGAATCTGGAAACCATTCGCATTCACACATACAGTTGACCCAAAGTTTAGTTATTTCGTTAAGTCTATGTGGATAGTTAGAATCCCTCCCCTATGTCTCATGGGAATTTCATGTGTGCGCTGCGAGTTTCTTTCTCGTTAGTTTTCTACATCAATCTCCTCCACTCCTTCAGCTCCATAACGCACGTGTTTCTGACTACGGACGTGGGCGGAGCCCCCTCGCCTCAGAGTCGACTCCGCCCCAGCAAGATGGAATGTTCCTCTTGTCCAATTGGGGGTGAGATCGCTTCAGCTCCGCCCCATCAAGAAAGAATGTCTCCCCTGTCGACACTGGGAACGGCAAAAGAGCGTCTCCCGGGGGAGGGGCACCGAGACGCCGGCAAGCCACTTCTCTATTCGCGGCTGGCCACCACGACACCCGAAAACGCCCCGTCCAATCTGGAGGCGAGTTACCTGAGAGCGGATCCCTCCACCCCACATGGGCGGGGGGGGATAAAAAGGATCACGAACTGTATCCGAAGGGGGTTCCTTGGTTGTCGTTCCTTGCTTCTGGTCTGCTGGGCTCTCCTGGTCGTCGGTCATTGTTCGTGGCTGGCCGGGTCGTTCGCAGGATCCTGGCTGCGCTCGTTGGATTCTGGTTTGTGGTTTCGAGTTTCACCGTGGTGGGTTGTGTTGGAGCGCTCGAGCTGGGGATCCCCGTTCCCTTCCACGCACTCCGAGCTCCACAAGTGCGAGTCGGTAAAACCGCACGAGGCGGCCAGGTACCCAACCAAACTCCAACCCCCAGCTTGCCTATCCTCCGTGGCTGGAGGGTCCAAATAAAGGCCAGTTGGCGCCATTTCTTTTTGGGTGTGTGTGTCCGTCTGTGGCCAGTCTTTTAAGTAAAACTGTTAAGTGATTGCCATTGTACATTTGCCTGCATTTATATTCGTGATTAAGTCTGCTCTGTATTTCCCTCCCTATTGCCCCTTGTAAATAAACAACTGTTAAATGTTCCAGTTCGTTGTCTGTGTTTTCTTTCATTGACCCAGTACGGTTCGGGCTTGAGAATTAGTGAGGCCGCTTGTGCCGTAAATTGCGATTTGTCTGGCAGGTTTTGGTAATTCCCACTCGGTTACGCCGGACCCGAGTTGGTAACAGCGACTCAGTTCGGACGAAGCCTGCCGAGGGTGTGGCTTGCCCGGTAGTTAACGGCATGAGTACTTTGGTAAATTGGAATAGACAAATAAACCCTACCCCATGCCATTGAAATATTGACGACCACGGTCGATTAAGCGACCCGTCGGCTTGGGAGTTAGCCAGAGCGACGACCTTCAATTCCGGGGGTTCGGTGGGAGACGGCCCAACTACTCCATCTAGCGGTCGTCCTCGCCACCGAACCCGGCACCACAACAATATAATGAAAGAAGATTGTGCAAAAAGGGGAAACGTCAAAATAAAATTACACACTCCAATGAAACTCATTCCTCTTTCAGTGAGTGAGCCAATGTCCAAGAGACTACATGACAATGCGAGGCCAAACGCAGGTGAATAGGGCCTGAACTTTGTTTAAGTCAATCGATATATTCAGTGACAGTGCGAATTATTTTGCTGTGTATATCCATAGCTTGGAAATGAACAACCAAGCAGCTTGTATAGCACTCACCAAGTGGCTTAAGCACTCAATCAAGCACTCCAATGAAACAGTTGATAAGGAACAGCTGGCTTGGCAAGCGATTATCAATTGCTGATCAGTCATATAAACACTGTGTACCCGGAGATGCCCGGATTGTCAGGCAATGTCCGAATTGGATATATAAACTTTTCCTTCTTTTTTAGTCGTCGGAACTGCTGCTGAGGTCAATGAAGAAGTTAAAATTTTGAAATTCAGCTCAGATTAAGAGATTCTAGAGGTTATGGCATGTGTGGAAATGAAATATAGCCACAATCACTGGTGTCTCTGGGTGTTTTTAAGCTTTACAAGGTATCCAGCGATTTGTAGGTATGATGATCAGGCATTCCATAATATGAGCGAGGAAAGTGAAGAAAACAACCGAAGTTAAGAAATCGTTGTGGCCTGGTTCAAGTCAAGGCATTGTTGAGCAGGCCAAAAAAATGGACGAATGAAGACCCCAGCAAGGGACAGCGAGGTGACCAAGGATAACGCATTGATAAAGAATAATTAATAAGGCTGTTAGTTATCTTAATAAGGGGTTTAAATGAACCCAAACACCCATTTATAATCCATGCACTACCATGGAGTTCTCTTAGTATGCATGCAAAGTTTGAGGCCACTAGGTTTCATGGTTTTGGAGTAATGGAGGTGACGGACAGATGGACGAATGGACTGACTGACAGTCTGACACATACTGACATTTATTAGCATAGATATGAGTATTTTGGAGCAAATAACAGACACTGAAAGTTTCCTGTGTGACAAGCCTATCTAATAGCTGGTGTCTAATGGCTAATGGCTGCTCAGGATGTTACCTGAACATATTATATGATAAAGAATAAATGTCTAGAACCGTGAGTCTCAATATTTTGTTGTTCGTATCGATTTGACTACATTGCTCATTTAGCATTTCTAACATTTCCTCTTTGAGTCCCCAATGATTGTCACCTTGTGGGGTTGGCCAGGAAGTTGGCTTTTCATATTTTTTTGCTCATGTCTTTCAAGAACTGGCTGGGCAGGCCTAACATTTGCCTGAAGTTATTACAAATTTGGAATTTGTCCGTGGTACTGACAATAACTCACCTACTCTGTGTGAAAGACACCATTCACCAACTAATGCTGGCAGACAGAACACCTAGTTTAACGTCCATCTGAGGGATGCCATGCATCCCGCATTGATGAATCCCCTGCCTACGAAATAACAGGATGACAGTGTATAGCTGGGTCGAGGTTTGAACTCAATGTAGACAGCTAAATGGCAAGTGTGCATTCTTCGAAGCTATCCTTCTAACCAGATTAGAAATGTAGTTCTTGATTTTCAACCACACTCTGTTATCTTATGCTTCTGTGGATGCGGTGGTGGAGGAAGGTTCCGAGATGGTAAATCTCATACAACACATGCTAACACAACTTAGTTAGTTTTCAGTTGGAGAAGTTTGGTGCTGTGCAATTAATACAAAGAGAAGGTTTTCTCATAAAAGGCAAGAGACTTGACCGTGCTTTAAATGCACGACGTACAGCGGCAGGTTAATTAAATTAAGGGCGTTACGCTTGAGGAGACAGAGGCCTGTGGCTTTGATGAGTGCTTTTGATGTCCCAGAATGAGGCTGAACAAAGAAGCTTCTTTCTCTCTTTCAAGGCACTTGCTCCTTGTAACGATATGAGATCCTTAATGATGTTCTGTTAGAATGAACTTAGTGCAACTGGAGGATTGTTTCGCATTGTCTTTCAAAATTAACGTTCTGTGTCTGAAATTAAGCATTTTTAAAATGTCTGTTCATTACTTTAAAAGAGCACAGGCTTCTGGAATTCAGATTTAACACATTTGTGGGTGTTTTGACCTGAATTTCCAAAAATAATGAATGAAATTGCAACAAAATTGTTTGAGAAAAAAACTTTCCATTTTGTGCAAGTAAGAATAAAGTAAATAATTTAACCAAGGTCTTTCCTTTGTACAGTGTGATATGTTTGAACAGTTTGTTGATAAACATTATCCTGTTTCATACATATAGGGCATTAGAATAATATTTTACTTCGAAAGGGGACGCATTAACCTTTTGAATGACTCTTTTTTTTGTAGCACACAAATTAGCATAGTTGATCATAGCCTTTTGTTTTGCACAATATTAGTCCACAGGAAATTGCTGGGATTATTATTCTTTTCTTTTAACTAAATTTTGTCACTCCTATTTTTCAGACTGCAACACCGATAAACGAACTTCACAGGATTGTTGCAAGTCATCAGATCTAGTTAATACTTCAGTTAACCCTATTGATGAAAAGGCTTAGTGGCCATATTGGATATCTTGTCAAAGCTATTTAAGAGATCTTCCTCTTGAGAACCACTGAACCAGTCAACACGAAACGCCAGATACAGCAACAATGAACCAAGTTGCTTCAATTTGGTGATGGAGAAGTACCTCTGTAAAATAAATGGCTGGCACAGGCCAATTAAAATTGAGCATTTTTCAACATCAGGAAGTTGATAGATTTCGGTTGTGAAAAATGGAATGTATCAATGATAGGTTTATTGATGATGATTTGAACATTAGTAACCATATATCCTGTGTTTCCTTGTGCAGCATCCACAGCAACTGACATACGAATGGTTATATTGACATAAACAGCTTTTTATAGGCTTGTAGTTATGCCAGTTTCAAAAACGCTAAATTTGAAAGTATATTGTTGTAGATTTTCCGCCCGTTCGGCGTGAGGACGACCGCCTTAGCCCAATTGCGGCCATGCGCCCACCAAACGAGCAATCCAGTCGTAGCTTCCGGATCAACGCCGAAACCCAGCTACGGGTGTTGTTAACCACACCATAAACCAGCCAACTTTTCTGTGCACGCGCTACAGGGTCGATCGCCGAATTGTCGATGTACCTAATTATTCGTGCAGACAGAAATGCCGGAAGTTTATACCTCAACGGGACCTGCACAAAAACGAGTTGCTTAAGCAGCTCCTTCCGTATGCGATTGCCGAGCGGTTATATATCGCCAAGCCCCGTCGGACCAGATGTACGTTTTATCGGCTCATAAACAGCCAGCTAACATTCCGAACGCTCCATGGCAGTCAATGTGAGGAAGGGACGCAACGAGCAGGTGACATTTAACAATGGGGACATTTATTTCAACACAGGCATGCAATGAATGGGGGGGATGGGGAAAAAGACATGAGCAAAAACCTACAGCCGAGTTCTATTATTAAATGTCAAGCAATACAACACAGGCACTTAACAGTTTCCTACTTGTTAGATGGGCCCACAAACACTCGTACGCACACAAACACTCAAGAACTGGCGGCTGATGCCTTTCATAAGGACTTCAACTCGGAGGGACAGATGAGCTTAAACCCAGAACCTATCTCGAACCTCTCCACCTCGTGTGGTCTTCAAGCTGCTCGGACCCGGGCTCCAGCGAACTGGATCCAATCGCCGTGAACCGAGATCCTTCCCGAGCTCCAGCGAATCCTCTCGCGCTTCTGAACACGTGCTGGTCAGACGAGGCGCCGACCCTTCGCGTAGATGTGTCGCTTCCCTGAAGAACTACCTCCAAGATGAGGCCAACGAGTCGCACCAAGCCGGGAACCAAACAGAGAACAAAGACTAAAGAGCTCCACGAACTAAGAAGAGCCAGCCGAACCGGACGACGAAGTAGAGCGCAAAACACGTGCGACTCTCGCAACTGGCGCTCCTCTCTCGATGAACAACAACCAACAAGCTCGAGCCGAGCAACCAGCTCAACTCCCTTTCGATGAACAAAGCAGCCGACTCTCTTTGACGAACCAAGCCAGAGCCCAAAAAGCGAACCGAGCCAAGCAGAACCCGGAGGCCTGCTGAAAAGCCAAGCCGAAGCAAAAAACTCTCCAAAAAGCCTCCACCCGAGCCAAGCAGAACCCGAAGGCCTGCCAAAAAGCCAAGCCGAAGCAAAAAGCCTTCAACCCTAACCCGAGCCAAGCAGAACCCGAAGGCCTACTGCAAGCCAAGCCCGAACCAACCGCGGGTGGGAGGGAGTTGTTTACGTCCTGTGATTCAGGACGGGAGGGCTCTTCTTCCTCTTTGCAGAAGAGGGGGAGGGGCGTCTTCCTTTGTGTTGTGATCACTCCCAAACTATTAAATTAAATCACAGCGCATTTAATCGATTTCTGCCCATTAAACAATGGAAGGTGAGCTATCTCGGGAGCATGTACTTATCGACATAACTGAGCTAAAGGAACCTGTATGTTGTTTGCGATCGAATTCCAAATTCGTAACAATATCATGATTCATTCTTCCAACTCTACAGGATGAGTCATAAGTCCTAGGACCCGGTTTTAGCTGCTTATACAAGATTTGTTTGTTTATTTATACTGTTTTCTTTTTTTTCAGATAATAGAAATAATACATTAAATACATCACACATGTGTGGTACAAAATTACCTCAATCAAATTTTTCCCATTGCGTTAGATTCACGGGACTTTGCCAGCAGTTCTGTGGCCACCGTGCAGTCCTGACCTGACCACTTGTGACAATGCTCTTTGGGAGTATGTCAAAGCTCAGGTTGCAGAACATCGCATGGCATCTGCTCATGAACTGAAACAACACATTCAGGAAACGTTTGGCACCATAACATTACATGGTATTTTGCATTGGGTTTCCACCGCATGTGGAAAAAAATTATATTGTGCCATGATAATGGCGGACATCATGCAAATGTACTCGATGTCTGAAGGAGGTATTGTAATTGTTGTATTACTGTCATGTTTTATTATTACTCCTGCTATCATGTGTTACTGTTTTTACTGTAATATGTTATTACTCCTGGGGCTTATGGGTCACCCTGGTAGATCGTATAAACAAATCTTGTTGCAGTACTACTTTTCCCTACTTTGTTGTTTTCGAAATTTTATTGCTATTTTTTCACTACTTTCCTGCACTTTGTTTTTTTCTTTACACCAGATTTGCTGCTATTTTTTCACTATTTTTCGATACTTTGTTGTTTTTTACACCAAAGTGGTTGCTATTTTTCCCCTGTTTGTTTTGTTCGAAACTGGTGATTTAAAACATATTTTAACCTATTTTTTTTCTTTTTCTTTTTGTTCCAAAAGTAGCTATAAAAAAATTTCCTTTTTTTTGTTCCAAAACTTGCTATTTAAAAAAAAACATTTCTCCTCTTTTTTCCTATTTTTTTCTTCTATTTTCTGACTTGGGTTGTGATGGCGAACAATAGTGATAATCAGTAAAACAAACGTTTTATTTCAGTGGTGGATTGAGGGGGATGGGGGGACCCTGGAAATTCAATTTTTCTTGCAATGTTTCTTGTATGTTTCTTGTAATGAACTATCAAGGTTTTGTTCACTGAACCGAATGAGTCCATTTTAAGTTTAAAAAAGCAATATTTTCTTGGGAGCGAGTAACCCTCTAAAGGTCACTCTGGATTTATACAATCTCATTATAAACAACGTTGCGGATTAGTCGGCCTGCAACATGCTCAGTCCCTCTCCTTATCCAGTTTTCATTCTAGTTGGCAAAGATGCACAGATTGAGTGGGCCTCCTACTCTACTTGCTGCAATGTACAGCTGTCCATGTATAACAATACTGCTGGGAAGCAGGACTCCACAAGGTCGCAGGCTCTGACCCTGGCTTTTGTTGATAGTCATCGGAAAGGTTGGCCTGACCGGAAACTGTCATTGGCAGAGTTGGAAAGGAAGATCCATGTCAGATTGAGAAAAAAAAATTCTAGGAAAAAGGAGAATAGACCTGGCACGCTCACCACTGTGGAAGAAAAATAATTATATTCATGTACTCTCAAATATAATTGTTGCTGATGCTTTATAAATTAAATTTTTATGCTGTAGTCAAATTGGCTGTCAGTTAAATTTCCCTTTACCCAAGAGTCTTTTGACCTAAATATTGATTAAAGGAATGTCTTACTATGAAACAAGGTGACCTGGTTGATATCACTGCAACTTTTGCCATGATTATGTCATTCTCTTTCACCCAGTGGACACGTATTGCAGTTTGAGTTATTTTGCCTAATGCTTATCAGCTAACGCTGTAGTTCTCCCCTCCCATTCTTTGGAATGTCAAGTTGTGTATATAATAAGAAGAATTGCTTCAGGCTTTTGTTTCAGTGAAGTCCATTCAAATGTTTCAGTCAAGCATTCAATGTTCTTCCTCCGTATATACGAAATTAAAGATTCTCCTTTGGTATGCTGATCCACCTTGTGGAAATTGAGTTATTTTTCATGACAATTTTGGCGACTCCGAACGGGACCTGAACCCCGGCAAGACTGGGAACAGCATCATCTGGCATAACAGCAAGCAAGTGACCACTTAAGATGTTTGCTCTTACTTCAGATCGGATGCTGCATCTCTCAGCCAAACAGATAATGTGGTAGTTCATTGATAGGAGAGGTATACAAAGGAGAACCTTTAGTGATAGGCCTGAGAGCACCCTGCAGTTAGAGACTGCTTAAGCCTATGGGGCTGAACAGAGATCAGGGATCTCTTAACGGGGAGTTTGAGTCTCCGCCGTACCTTGAGCGAGTTTGGTACTCGGCTCACTGTGCTGTACTCAGTACAGCAGAGGCAAAGGGGAAAGGCCATCCCCCTCTGGCGAAAAGGAGGGGGGTTGGAGTCCCACCTCTGCAAAGAGAAGGTTAATGCCCCTGCTCGCTAAAAAGGTGCAAGTCCCCAAGGGGGAGAACGAATAAGTGTTATGAATGTTTGTTGAGTTACCTGTTTGGATTTCTGTTTGTCATTGTACTCACTGGAAGTTTGCTTGCTGGGAAACTGTTGCATTGTATTGTGTAGAGGTGTTACGGATTCGTAAATCCAATAGTTTTGTATTAAGGAGTTACCTCTTTTGATGGATTTGTTAATGCAATGTGATTGGAAATGTGGAGTTTTGTGTTAGGGACGTAAGTTGAGTGTCCCAATCTGGAACTCTTGTATGTTTGTATTTATATCTGATTTGTATGCACACTGATTTGCATTGATCTGCATGTGGTACGAAGTGAGTGTTGAATGAAATAATGTTACCTCTTACAATGATTGATCTGTAAACCAAGTACATCATCTGGTGAAGAAAATTGGGTTGAAATCCAGACAAAGCTAGTGCTCCTGAGATGGCTAGTGTACAGACTGGCTGTCCGGTGCTCCTTAAACACACAGCCGTTGCAGGCCTTATCAAAAGAACATTCCAATCCTTTGCCTGCCAAGGTCGAGCTTTCTGTACGGGAAGCGGACAGAAAAACATACCTGTTGTCTTTATATGGGCCTCTATCTGTCAGGGTAAATTCATAAGATTTAATTGCACAATTTTGTCACAATGACAGACCAAAAAGCTGTTTAAGCGAAATTGGATAAATAATGCACTCAAAAGGTGGAGTTTGAACCTAATGGCCATCAGGAGTAGCCAATCAGGAGAAAGATGGACCAGTTGGGAGCTAACAGCAGGTATCATGTCATGATGCTAACAGCAGTTCAAATCTCCCATGGATCTCTTAGGGATCTTAGGGATCTTTGGGGAAAAGATGGGGAAGGTTCTACCGAGACAGCTACATATATGGACGGAGTGTTTTGAGCTGCAATTTAAATGCTATTCACCTGACTCAACTTTGACAAATGATTTGACAATTTTTGTGCACCCGTTTAAAAAACAGTGGCTTAAACAGTATTTATTTGTTTTGATAAAGGAATGGATTTGTATTTAAAAAGTCAGAGGATGTGATTAGATGGCTAGTGTATGTGTGTTGTGAAAATTACAGCATGTTGCTGTTTTGGTGAGAGGGAAGTGGATAAGATGGACAATGTCAGAGATTTAAAATGTTGATGGAATTCTGAATAGTGATGAGAGAGGTTGGTTAAACATTATTTTTCCGAGATATTTCAACTCCATTGACCATGAAAGAAATGGATGCTCATTAGATTGATGAAACAATATAAGCATTTGGTATAAATAAACTGGAGAAATTTTGTATTTCTCTACCATATTGGCAAGTTTTGTTCCCAAATGTTTCCAAATGGACGCTCTGCAGCCAAAGTCTGGTCTGCAGCTCGGCAACTCGATGTCAGGATGGCCGAGCGGCATGGAACTCTTACTATGGGGGAGTTCGCAGAGCTGAGAGCCCGAGAAAGACTTCCAAAATAATCACCCTGTGACGACAATGATAGTCATGCTACTTGTTTAATGAGTGTAATTATAACAAGTGATACTCGTGACAATGTTTGCATGCACATGCATAAACATGGGGAACAGTTAGTAACTAATGGGAGTTGTGTGCGGTAACTTAGTTAATTACTTTCAGACTCAGCTCATTAAAAAAGAAGAAAAGGGAACTCATCGAGAACACTGGAGGCACATGATTTTTGTGTTCATTGTGTCTTTTCCTCCATGACAATTCATAATGGTATTCGAACCATCATGTTTCTTTTGGTTATAATTAATATCAACTTTTGTTTTGAGATTACAAATTGAGAAACCTTTTATCATATAAGTCTCGTAATCCTAATTTAAATGTATTGGGGTCTTCAAATGACAGAGTATTCTCCCTATCTGTTTTTTCTAACTTATTCTTGAATGAATCGAAATTTGCAGAGTAATTAGAGTCTGTATCTTTAAACCAGTAACTTGGGACACATGTGAATGATTGCTTATATCACAGTAAGGTTATTGATAACATCTATTGATTGATTGATATATTGTCAATCACTGTAGCTATGGACCTTGTTGACCTGTTAATTGAGGGAACAGTTACTGAGAATTGAATCGAGTTAATATATTAAGTTGAGGTACTTACAAAATATTGAAAGAGGGTCTCTTATTAAATTAATCGACAGATTGGTCAATATTACATATTAGGAATCATAAGTTAACTGCAAGGGCAAAACAAAGTTATGAGGGAAAGCAGCATGGTATTTACATAACCATAATGCAGAATGGCTGGAAGAGTGGCTAGACCAACAGCAATTATGAAATCAATTCATGTAATTAGGAATTGTACCATGTACTGTAAATGCTTCCATATTTTGTGGAAAAAACCCAAAAAGGATAAACAAGAATTATGCGGAGTACAGAAGGAATTACCATGTGAAATGAATGTTAAATCGGTCAGAGTGGAATAATTATATTATTGAAAAGAGCGATGACGCCACAAGCCAATTTAAATATTACCTGTTTTATTTGTTTTCTGATTAATTGGACAGGTGCATGATTTTGATTAAGTAGTACTTCTTGTATGTTTACTTAAGTAAGTTGAGGTATTTCTAACGCTGACTTGACCATCTTTCATCAGCGCGGAAGTGCTAAGTTAGCTGGGAAAATAAATAAATAATGGTAGTTGCTCTGGAACTGCTTGTGAATGAAACTGTGGATTATTTCGCAGATATGAATGTTAAAATGATTTCAAATGTTAAAATGGTAACTGTGCAAAATCGAATCGCTTTGGATTCGGTACTTGCTCCAGAAAAAAGGGGAACCTGTCCTCTTGTTGGGTTTGAGTGTTGTACTTATCGCTCAGACAAATTAAAATACATTGAAGAAGAAAGAAGTAGCTAAGTTTCATAATTATTGTACAGATGATGGAATAGTTTTCTTGACTCGAAGGGATTTTCTTTTTTTGAAGGATGGTGAAAAGAATTGTCGATTGCAAATTGGAACCCTGATAAATACTGCTGCCCTTTCCACATGGAAATAGCAAATGAGATGAATGTTTTTGAGTGTACATACAACTGAGATTTCTGTATATTTTAACATGTCATTTAGGTGTGAAAAACAAGGAAAGGAAAGGGTTAAAATTGTGATATCACATGTAATGCAAGTTAAATGCTTCTACAAGAACCTTTGTCAGTCTTATTGAAATACATGAGCCCATGACGTTTATTGATTGGCATGTTTAATCGATGCTTAATCTTGATTTTGTTTGTTTCGGAGTGTTGAGAGCAGTTGAACTATGCAGTGTACGATTTCATCTAATGAAGCTTTGGAAGAACTTCCACCAAAAGATTGGACAATGCGGAGAACCCAGATTTGGGTGATTGGGCATTCAACACGTAATCATGACACTACCCCTTTCCTGAGGAGATAAGATGAGCATGTTGAAGAAAAATGAAAAAAAAAGAAAAAAACCCACCGAAGAGAAGGTTGGACAAGTCAAACCACAGCAAGGCAAAGACTTGACGTTGCTGTTGCGTGGTGCCTGCCTGGACGAATGTCCCCAACCACACTCGCAAATTGCTGCTCTGCAGATACATTGTGAACTTGCCGTGGTTGCACAATGCACAACGAAGGCCCTGAAGGTCCACACGGCGAGTCATCTGCAACATATATTCAATGGTGCGGGTGGGGCTCGTGCAGCCATCACGGCTGCCTCCAACATGCACAGCTCGCTTGGTGAATCAAACCTGATTGCACAAACTGCTGCTACTAGGCCCCAAACTCTGCTGGGGCTGGATCTCTGGGTCACCTCTCGAGTCCTTTTCGTCTCCTTCAACCCAGTGTCGGGCCCAAGCTCGTACCTGCCAAGATCTACCTTCTCTGCAGCTCAAGGAGTGCCTCGACTGTGTTTCCCGTTGGGTGCTGCTCTATCTACACCCTGACCTGCTTATCTTCTGGCCTCGGGTAGCATGTCTTTTCGATTTGTGACACCTGCTGATGAACAGGCCATGAATTAAATGGAAACACACTCACTAACCTGGCTGGGACACTATTGAGATGGTCATCATCCAGCATTCTTCTCCTGTGAGCAATTGCTGCCATTGTTGATTGAACTTGTGCAACGGATATCATTTCTCCTCGAGGAACAGGGGTATGGTGATCATGTGTAATATAATTATTCAAATTTTCCTGATATGGAAAAAAGGGAGGAATGTGGAAGAAAAATAATTATATTCATGTACTCTCAATTATTATTGTTGCTGGTGATTTATAAATTTAATTTTTATGCTATAGTTGAATTGGCTGTCAGTTATGTTTCCCTTCACCCAAGAGTCTTTTGACCTAAATATTGATAAAAGGAATGTCTTACGATGAAACAAGGTGACCCGGTTGATATCACTGCAACTTTTGCCATGATTATGTCATTCTCTTTCACTCAGTGGACATGTATTGCAGTTTGAGTTATTTTTCCTAATGCTTATCAGCTAACCCTGTAGTTCTCCCCTCCCATTCTATGGAATGTCAAGTTGTGTATAAGAAGAATTGCTTCAGGCTTTTGTTTCAGTGAAGTCTATTCGAATGTTTCAGTTACGCATTCAATGTTCTTCCTCCGTATATACGAAATTAAAGATTCTCCTTTGGTATGCTGATCCAACTTGTGGAAATTGAGTTATTTTCCACGACACCACTAAGCATCGACACCTCAAGAAGACTATCAGTGACCTTGGTTAAGGTGTAACTTGCCCTGTTACAGTGGTCATTGCGAGGCTTGAGATTTTGCAACAGAATGATGGGAGTGTTAACCTTCAGTGACATCTTGTGTGGTGGCACACCTGAAGGCTTTATTAATTTAAGAAACAGATGATAAAGGGCAGATAGGTTTTGATCAGCCAAAGAATAAACACGTTTGACGATGAAAGTGTCAAGTGGCAGGTGGTCAATGACCTTATTGTTGAGAAGATAAACCATGTTATTTGCTGTGGTTATTTCACTCGTGAAGCCAACCACTCAGAATTTGGATTAATGGACGGTTCTTCAAGCCTAGCATGCATATAATTGATGGCATCATCTTCTGAGTTCACACAAATGCAATTATGTCATCATAAAGGTTACCATCCACAGAAGGCAGGCACCACTCACCCAGTTGCAACAACCAATGAGCATAATGCTCGAGTCATTTTCGACTTCCTCCATCCGCACCATCAAGTCGATTGAGCACATGCATATTTGTTCTTATAGTTAGCATTGTACAATGTCACTACAATGAAGAGTTTTTTTATGCAGGTGTTGACGACCCCCCTCCCACTCCCCAACCCCCAACCCTCTTCCACCCCTAATCGCCAACTATCCCCCCCCACACCCCCAGCAACATCCAGCTATCTCCAACCCCTCTCAACCTCCAACTCCCCACCTCCCTCAACCCCCAACCCCAGCTGATTAGTTATGGCTACTCTGGTTCTCATTGTCATGAATAATACACCGCTTTAATCTCATAACTTTTTAGTCATGACAAAGGGATTGCAGTGTTACGATTATAGTTATGATATTATTATTAACGTTATATATTATAATTATTATTATTATGAAAACGATACGACTGAATGAAGAAACCGAGGCGAATTTGTTACTCTCGCAATAATTAGTACACCACTTCTCATCGAGTCATGAATAACACCGCTTTAACTCAGTAACTTTACAGTCATGACAAAGGAAATTTGCAGTGTTACGATTGAATTGTTGCAGAAAAGGTTGAATTGTTGGCTCACTAACAGGGAAGTGAGGGGGGTTTTGACCATTTACCTGCATCAGTTGAAGAGACCAGTGTTTCCTGAGAAGTTTGAGGTCAGTGCTGTGTTTGTATCATCGATAGTTTTTAAGTAATCACGTGGTTGAAATGACACTTAAGATATGCCTGGTCATACTAAACACCGCACGAAGACATCTGAAGACAGCATATTTTTATTTATTTATTTATTTATTTATTTAGCAAATTAACACTTTTTTAGCAGTCAGAACTGAGCTGTTCCACAGTTTAAATTTTTTTATTTGTTTCTGGTTAAGAGATTTTAGAGCTTATTGCATTTTAGTCGTAATTAAATAAAGGCACAAATATCAACCGTAGATGTCCCAGGGAATTGTGAGAGGGTTTGGAAAGAGACAAGCATGGGGGGAGGGAATGGAAGGGAAGGAAGCACCATAGAATATGGCTTTATTTTAATTAAAACTAAAATAAAATGTGACTTTATTTAATAACAAATTTATTAAATAAAGTGCCTTTATTACCACCTCAGAGAGTTCTATTTCCCTGATAGTGGGTACACAGAGTGACAGTCGCAGTACGAGTCTCATCCCTCAAGGGAAGCCAATGTAATAATCACTTTTAAAATGGTACATACTGTTTGAACCTTTCTTAACGTGCTGTTTGAATGTACCCCTTTTTGTTCAGTCCTGTACTCATGCCAGGAGATGGGACGTCAAGTTTCACATCCATCTGAAAGACAGCAAACTCTGATGAACTGCCTGCCTATAAAACTGTAAAAGGTTAACCCCCCACCCACCCCTCTTCCCCCCTCACTCCCTCAAGTCTCTCGCTTACGTCATTTGTTGGACGTCGAGTCTAGGACACAGGCTGATTTTGGAAGCATGGAATGTGAAGAGCCAGGAGGGTAGTCTAACTGGGGAGATGGTGGACATACCCACACAATACACACCTCTGATGCAAATGGCAAAAACTGGATGGTGCAAACAGCTGGATAAGGTGAGCAACAAACAACACTCAATTCCAAATACCACATCTGCATGTGCACAACACCCAACGAGAACCCCAACACTCAGAACCAACATCTCATCACGTCCAACCTGGACATGAAACCAGCCATGTTCGTGCCCCAGAAACACAAAAACAACAAGCGCACATACATGCTCACCCGCACACATACAACACTAGATCATGTGGAAGTACAAACAAAAAAGGAGCAGAGCAGCCCATCGATGATGTGATTTGAAGTTTGTTTTGCTTGAGGTTTGCAAAACAACAAAAAAAATGCACTCTTTCATTTGACCTTGATCACCAGCACGTGACTGGAAATGAGTGGTCATATAAAAATATAAACTGGACATGCGCCAAGGCTCGGACCAACAATGGATGGAGGTCCTCAATGCTGGACAAGAAATCAGAGCCATATCCCAAGACATATCGCGTGCTTTTGACATGGTCTGGCACACTGCTCTGCTCACCAAATTCTCTTCCTATGGTATCCAAGGTCATCACCACTCATGGCTCACAGACTTTCTCTCCTCTCGCAGCCAACGTGTGGCCCTAAATGGAGTTCTCTCATCCCCTATTCCTGTCGAGGCTGGAGTTCCTCAAGGCAGCGTTCGGGGCCCTGTTCTTTTTCTGGTTTTCATCAATGATCTCTCTGACTCTCTTGAAAATCCTCTTTATCTCTTTGCTGATGACAACACCCTCTGCCATACCATCTGTCAACCCTCAGACCGGCAAGCAGCAGCTTCTTCACTCTCTGCAGATCTTGATAAAATCACAAACTGGTCAAACACGTGGAACGTCTTTCAATCCTGACAAATCTCACACACTCACTATGTCTCTCCAAAAGGACCATTTAGAAAACCCCCCATTTACTTTCTCAACAATCCCCTGCAAGAAATCCTTTCATTCAAGCTTCTGGGTCTCACTATCTGCCAAGATCTTTCCTGGAAAAGCCACATTTCCAACCTGGTCGCCAAAGCCAGTCGCCGACTAGGAATCCTCCATCATGCAAAGTCCTTCCTCGGCCCACCTGAGCTCCTGACCTCATACAAAGCTTTCGTCCGCAGTCTAATGGAGTACTGCTCTCCCCCTTTGGGCTGGTCTCTCATCGAGACATACTCACCTTTCTCGACTTGATGTTGTGGAAATGAAGGCATTTAGGATCATCGGTATCTCCCGTGTTGAGGCTGAGTCTTTGGAACTCTCACTCTCTCACCACAGGCAGGTCAGTGGTCTATCTGTCTTTGACCGTCTACTCTCCAGTCTCGCCCACCACCCCCCCCCCGCTCTATCTGCGATACTCTGTCTGTGTCTGCCCCCTGTCCCCCTGCCTCCCCCCCCCCCCCATATTTCCGCAAGGCGCTCAAGGTCCACCAGCCTTCTGGTAAAACTACCAAAATCAAGTATCACTGCTCACCTTCACTCTTTTTCCTACCTTTGGAATAAACTCCGACACTCTCTTCAATCCCATTCTTCCCTCTAGGTCTTCAAAACAGCTGTTCACCACCTCCTATCTTCCCCCTTCCAAAACCCCGATCTTTTCTACCCCCGTTAATCCACCCCAAACCCACCTCCTTCAAACTCCCTGCTTTCCTTCCTGAAAGTCCCTGCAATGTCCATCTTGTATATCCCGTGTTCCCCGCCCCATCCCTCTCTCTTCGACAGATCTCCTAATGTCTCTGTTCCCCACTGTTTTGTCCTTCCCTCTCCCGCCCCTCTTGTTTCATGCTACCCTTGCTGTGCATTGTGTGTTAGTTCTCATACGAACCTCGACAATGTCTACAAAAAAAAAACACCCATCCGAGGGACGATACTACACATTGATGCATCACCCTGCCCGTGAAACACCGGGATGACAGTTTATAGCTGGGTTGGGATTCAAACAAATCAAAAGGCAGCTTAGAGGCAAGTGTGCGTACCTTTTAGGCCATCCTGCTGGCCTACTCTCTGGATTTACATACTATCTGTTCACACAACTGAAAACACACTCATAAAATTCCTCAGCAACATCCATACCAGGTTTTCTATTCAATGTTTGCAAACTCCTTGAAATGCGGTGAGACTATTTCAGTCCTCACGTGCTTCGTGTGCACTCTGCCAAAATCCATTATGTTGCCTCATACCTCTTCATTTCAAACTTTTTTCTCCTACTCTTTAAAACTTAAACACTTCAGTGAGTCTCGACACATACCATATTCATTTCGAGCTTGGAAATTCGTAACCCAGCAACAGCAGCGTAAAACAAAAACATCATCTTCAGGCATTAGCATAAATTGTTGGCCACATGTTTGATAATATGACCTAATAGCTGCTGGCTGCGTGGTTGGTTAAACCCCTCAATTAAATTACCATATGTTTGACGTTTCCTTGACCCTAACATTTACTTTAAGTGTCGTCCACATGAAAAACAATATGCTTGCATTCCATGATAACTACATGCATTTGAGATCCTTCTCAATCATTTTTGCTTCCAAAACAAAAGTGCGTTTTTCAGGTTGTGAAATGTACACTACACCAGGTATATGTAACTTGAGACATTAAAAATCACTGATGAAGTCTCAAATAATCTAGTTTCCAAAAAGTTCATCTCCTCATAAATTGCATGTGAATAATGATGTGTGGTGAAGAAGATAAATAATGTACATTGAGGTTAAAACACGAACTCAATGGTATAATTGTGAAAACATTTTTAGGGGATGTTTACCTGAAGCTAGCTGAACACCTTTTGTCCAGTTTGCAGGAACTTACACCCCACACCCTTTCCCCTTTTCTTCTCTGAGGTCCAGTTGGTGAGCCTCGTTCCTTGACATGCTGGTATGAAAGCTGGGGAGACCATTCATAGATTGGGTCATGAAATCAGAGGGGGACATGCTAGCATTTGGTAGTAAAAGCAGGGAGGGATACACAAATACAAACTATAACGGGCACTCAGTAGAGCGCATACCTTCGCCAACGCTACATTTTGCCCCCCCCCCCAAGAAACCGTTGATTGTGAGGGTATTTAATCCCATACCACATCTGCCATCTCATATGTGTTATGATGGCTTAAAAACATTAAATTTCCTGCTGTTTGACACTGATTCACATACATTGTACAATTTCTGTATGAACTCCCTGACCTTTTTGGGTGTCGGTGTCAAGTCAATCTGATGACAACTGGTCACATTATAAGAAATTATTTTCTGGCATTTTAGGGGCATTTAGCACACACGAGTTTCTGTTTTTCTAAAGTTATTTATTGTGAACAAACAAACATTCATTGTACAATTAAAACAGTTAATTGTTTTGTATTATTTGAGAACAACTGAGAAACTAACAATGCACGGTTCATACAAAAATTAATCCTGCAAAAGTACAATGCCCAAACTGGTAACCAAAGGAACATATTAGCCTGAAAAGGACGTTTAAGAGTTCGTCTGAATTAACTACGTACATCATTTGACAAAACACAAAACATGGAAGAATAAAGTCACTGTCAAATATTACACATCACAGGATAGGGAATTGAATTCTAAACATTTTGAATCTACTTACATGCAAATTGTATAAGAATTGACCGCGTTATGATAATAAAGGTCGTTGACCCCCCTGACCTTTGACCAAAACCGCTAACAATGGTAATGACGTCATTGTGTCATATCGTATATCACAAGATTGGGCATTGAATTCACAACATTTTGGCATTGGTTGCATGCAAATTGGATAAAAATCGACCGCACTATGGCAAAATGACGATTTTGACCTTTTCATGACCTCGACCTTGACCTTTGTACTCTTAATTTTGTAATTGGTATTAGAGTGTGGGGAACAGAACAGTCAACATTTTGGTGTTGGTTTCATGCAAATCGGATAAGAATTGACCGTGTTATGACTAAAACCGCACATTTTGCAATGTCGTGACCCCCCTGACCTTTGACTCCCAACCGCTAATAAGGGTTATTACATCATTGTGTCATGTCACATATCACAAGATGGGCATTGAATTCTGAACATTTTGGCATTAGTTGCATGCAAATTGGATACAAATTGACCGCGCTATGGTAAAAAGACGATTTTGACCTTTTCATGACCTTGACCTTTGACCCGATCGCTCCCAAAATCTAATCAAATGGTCCTCGGATAATAACCAATCATCCCACCAAATTTGCTGCGATTCAGTTCAATACTTTTGGAGTTATGCGAATAACAAACAAACAAACACACACATTCACAAATGAATAAAAAAATACACATAACCTTCGCGACAAAGTTTGCGAGGGTAACAAGAAAAAGAGAAATCAGAGATTGCAGACCCTTGGCAGGACTTCTTTTGAGTGGTGTATTTTTATAGGTTTTAGGGTAAATCCATTATATGCCAACCATGTGACCCATTATATCATATGTGTGAACCTTTTGTTCCTCATGGACAGGAGGTCATACGTGTAAAGTTTCGTCTCGATTTGTTGAGACATTTCAGATAAGAAGATTTTTGAAAGTCTTTTAAAAAAAAAACAACATGGCTGCCGAATCAGTCACCTATGACGTAATGAATTTTTTTTCTGTGGACCATTTTACCCCAAGATGACTGAAAAAATGTCATACTGATTGGATGTGGTGTTCTACATATGCCATTATGACGTCATAAAAATGAAACTCAATCCCCATGAGGAGTACTTGCTATGTGCCAAGTTTCAATTTTCTCCTTGGTGTGGTTTCGTAGATACAGAGGTCCAAAGTTTTTGTTTTTCCAATATGGCTGCCACACCACGTGACCTATAAATACTTGTTCTTGTCCTCCGAACCCTCGCTCTCACCCTCAGATCCCTATATCTCTCCCGCAGCACCCTATGCCTCTCCCAAGACCATGTCGCTCTTGCATTCAGTACCCAAGCTTTTCTTCTCACAACCTTATCTCTCGCATCCAGAACTCCAGCTTTCACTTTCAGAACCCGAGCTCTCACACTATGAACCCTTGCTTTCACACCATGAGCTTTTGCTTCCGCTCATTTAACTGTAGTTCTTACTCTCAGAACCCTATCTCTCACTCTTGAAAATCCAGCTCTCATTCACCAAACCCGAACTCTTACTTTCCAAACTCACATACTTGCTCTCCTTACTTTAGTTCTCATAACTCTAGCCCTCACTCGATGAACATGAGCTCTCAATTTTGGACTTACTGGGGGTACCTGCGAGCTGATCATTAAATGTATTTTGTTCAGTGGAACAAAGTAATTGTTTTGTATATTTTTAATGATAAGAGGAAAGTGAAGACTCAGCTGCTACATTGTTGTTTATGAGAAAATGTGGAGCATTCGCCATATCAGGATGGCTCTGAAAAACAATAGCCTCCTCGCCCATTTAATACAAACATGAAACTGAAAATCTCTGCTCAGGAATCATAATGTTTTACACGTAATAAAAAAACTTTTTTTTTAATGCAAAAGGATGTCGGGACGGTATGTCAAAAGATATGTAAATAAGGTGTGGATGGTCACAATAAGTTATCATGTGACACCATCTCCACATCTTTCTTTGAATAGTTGTTGTTCCCTATCCATTGCTGCATCCATTTGTAATGATAGTGTATGCTGATTGTTTCCGTGTATGAATTTGACCGGGGAGATATTAAACAGTTAAAAAAAACACAAACAGGTGTTTGTGGTGACTGTGAACCTCAAATCGAGAGTGATGTATAGTGTCATTTACAGGTACAACCACTATTCAAATAAAGATGAAGGATTGGTTTCACATGATAATTTATTGTGACCATCCCTACATTGTTTACATATTTTTTGGCAAACCATTCTGACATCCTTTTACGTTATAAAAACTGTTTTTATTTCAATTACTCGTGCTTAAAAAGTATTTCTACAGTACTTAAATATTATACAATGTTACACAATACTTAAAAAATATACATATACATACATATTGTTGTGGGCCGGGGGTCAGTGGCGAGAACGACCACAAGGTGGGGAAAGCTTGTGTCGTCTCCAACCAAACTCCCCGGAATTGTAGGCCGTCGCTCGGATAACTCCGAGAGCCGGCGGGTTGTTTAACCGACCGTGGTCGCCAATATTTAAACCACATAGCGTCGGGTCTATTTGTCTATAACCAATTTACCTAATTAACGATGCAATTTCAACTACCAGGAAAACCACGCCCTAGGAACGTTTTGCTCGAACCGGGTCACTCTACCGACTGCGGTGGAGTTCCAACTACTGACTACCAACTCCAGTTCAGGTGCAGCCGAGCAGAAACTGCCAAAGCCATGCTGGCTGGAATGAACGAATTATCGGGGATAAAACCCCACCTAAACTCAGATCCAAACCATGCTGGACCAATTCAAGAAGGGACGGAAACGAACTGGGAACATTTCTAACAAGTTTTATTTACAGTAAATGAAGACACAAAGCAAGACTTAACGCGAATATGCAAGAAGTATTTACAATGATCCAAAAACACTTATTCAGTTCCACTTAAAGACGGGCCCACACGCAGACACATACACAAATGAAAAGAAACCCAGAGTTCTTTATTGGACCCTCACAGCTGAGGAGAGAGACAAGCTGGGGGTCAGAGTTCGGTTGGGTACCTGGCCGTCGGAGAAAGGGGGTACTCCGTGCTGCGGCACCTGACAATGGTCACTGGTTTGGTTCCCAGTCGCACGTGGGACTCGAGGTTCGTGGCAGAGCTCGGGTGGCGAGTAGCGGGGTCCACGGAGGGGGAGTCGGGTCGCTCTTTCCTTCCTTGTAGAGGGTCAGCAGAGACACGTTCGCCACCTCGACGACCTTCGTAACAGCAAAAACCCTTTTGTGACAACTAAAACCCTCCAAAAAGACCCACCCAAAACTCTCCAAGACCCCAAAAAGACCCCTGCCTCAGAGAGTGCTCGGGAATTTATGGACCTCCCTCAGCAGGGAGGGCCTTGGTGAATACACCTCGCTGTCCGCCTTTGATTGGACAGGGTCCAACGGCATACCTTTCCGGGGCGGGGCCTTGGCCTCTGCCGGGAAACCCCAGCCACTCTTCCACGCGGGTTCTTGATGAGTAACAGTATTAATGTTGCAAAGGTTGTCGGGAAAGAGTTACAACGTTCGTGGGAGCCGAGAAACCGGAACCGCGAGATCTTGCCTTGGCACGTCATGGTGCGAGAAGGCAGCTGGTTGGTGGTGGATCGTGATGGGCCAAGGGGTCATGCAGATGGGATGGTCGTTAGATGGCTTGTTTGATGTAATAACCGAAATAAAAATAAATCGCAACGCATGCCTTTGATTCTCCCACTAGACAAAAGGAAGGGGATCTGACTACACACATACTAACGACATAACTGACTTTTGGGACATCTGTATGTTGAATGCTTATGGTTTCCAGATCCGTAACAATATGTACATATTTGCTCCGCTGTTCCACATTGTTTTTTCCTTCCTTCTCCTCCCCCCCCCCCCCCCGTGTCTCCTGCTCCCCTTGTTATACATTCTGTTTGTTCGCTCTCATACGAGCCTCAACATTGTACACAAAAAAAAATACTTTATTTAATGTCTGCCACACTTCAGTGACGACAAGTCAACAACAAACTCATGCATGTGTGCATGAGTGAATGCCTGCAAGCTTTAGGGATGGAATTTCCTGCACTCTATGTATGTGACATCACTGCTGGGATGATCATAAATATATATGAAAAAATTACAGGCCAAGACTCAGAATGAAACCCAGGTCCTGTGGCAAACCATACCAGTCATACCAGTGCTCTGCCATCTGAGTTATTTCAGCAACCCACAAGCTGAGCAACGCAATTCTTCCATATATACAAGTGCCGCTCTCTTTCCCCGACTGCTTCCGGCGCACTCGCTGCCAACCATAGGAGCAGCTGGGGCCTGTTCTCAAGAGGGTCTTCCCCTTGTGGGGGGACTCATCCATGTCCGCTATTAAACACCACAGGGGGCGTAGTACTATTATGAGAAATTATCAGGATAGAACCAACATAAATATATAAATTTAGAACCAACAGCCCCCCCTCCCCACTATCCCTCCATCACTCCCTCATTTCCTCCCAACGACTCCCTCTGTTTCATGTCTTAAAAATATTAAAAAAAAAAAAAACGGTTTCTTAAAATGTTTCAACTTCCTCTCTCTGCCCTGTTTGTCTTCTTCAAAAACCTGAGCTGTTTTCAACCTTTCTTTCTTGTGTCGAAATATTCCATCTGTTACAACGCTTCCTTTCTGCATTCTCTCAGTTCTTCTGAACTCCATCCATCCTCCAATCTATTTAAACGGACCTCTGAGCTCCAAATTAAAAAAATACCATTTTGCAATGCATGTTCGTCTTCCAACAATCACTTTTATTTTCCAAGTTAAGTGCAAATTCATCCCAAATCCTTAAATCTACCTCTTACTAACTCCCCCCCCCACCTGTTACACCTCCTCCTCACCCCTCCCTTTATAATCCCCCCAATCACTTCCCCTTCTCAAAGCTGCCCCCCTCTTCCCACCCCTCAATTTTTGTTCCTCCCTCCCACCCACTCCCATCTTCACAATACCACTACCCAGTCTCATCCTTCCCCTCCACCCACCACTCCCTTCTCCCTCTTCCCCCATGGCCGTGCCTGCTCTCATCATCTCTCCTATCCTTCAAAGCTTCCCTCTCACCCTTCCCCTTCCCTCTCAAATCAATCACCTCCTCCCTCTTCAAAGCAAACTTCTCTCTCTCTTACTCCTCCAAGCTTCCCCCTCATCTTTCTCAAAAGCTACCTCACACACCCTTCCATCTCAATTTCCTTCTCACCCCCTCCCCTTCAAATCTCCCCTCTCTCAAAGCTGCCGCCACCTCATATCCACAAAGCTGCCTCCTTCCCCCACCCTCTCTCTTCCAACTCATTCCCCCACCTCCTCCAATCTCCTCCTTCCCTTTGCCCCCTCTCTTATTACTTCCCACTCTGACTCATCCCTTCACCACCTAGCCCTTTGTCGTCCTCACCATCCGACCCATCCCCGAGCTCTTCCGCAATCTCCTACACTCTTTCAACAACTCTCCCTACCTCCACCTCTCCTTCCTTGTCCTACCCTCCCCTTTCTCTTCCTTAACAGTGTGGACCTCAAACATCTGAAGCCTTCGGTCCAACCTCACTAATCTCTCCATACAGGTTGCCACTGACAAACCAGCCATAATCAGCTTAACAGAAACTTTCCTCCTTCAAGACATCTCTGATTCCTTTGTATCTCTCCCTGGTTACTCTCTCCTCCAGGATGATAGACCTGAGCCTTGTCCTGGTGGCGGAGTAGCTCTCTTCATCAAAAACTCTATTCCTCACTCTCCATGCACTGCCCTCACTCCTCAACACCCCCAGGAATACATCTGGTTCAGGCATCACCTCCACTTCCAGCTCCTGACCACCAAATAGTTATGACTCCATTTACATCTTGCTTGCAAAAAACATGGACCAACTTCTATCCACTCATCCAAACTCTCTCTTCCTCATATGTGGTGACTTCAATTGCCATCATGCCAGTTGGCTGGGTATGGGTACCACTCTCACCTGCCATGGCACTTCAGCAAAGGATTTCTGTGGCTCATTGGGACTGACTCAATCTGTCAACTTCCCGACCCATTTCTCAGCCTATGGTACTCCATCTTTTCTGGATCTGATTTTGACAAATTTCTCAGAAAATGTCTGCTGTTTTTCTTCTGCTCCAATCGGCTCATCTGACCATATGCTTGTCGAAGTGGTTATCTCTCTGGCCATTATGAGAGAACCAGCTCAGCACCAGTGAGCCTGGCATTTCACTCAGGCCAACTGGCAGGGATTTCAAGCAGACATCAAACTTCCAGAATGGTCTCCCATTTCTACTCTCTCTGACATAAACTCATCCTGGGAATTCTTTCAAAGAAATTTGTTCTCTCTCCTGGACAAATTTATCCCATCTCATCTTCAGTTGTCCTAACCTTCCTCCCATCCATGGTACACTGAAGCTTGTGGCGAGGCAGTTGTCCTGAAACAACTTGCCTTTGCCTCATGGAAGGCAAATCCAACTTAAGGGAATCTCATTTCATTCCACAAACCTCAGAACAAGTGTGTCTACCCTCAGGAGAGCCAGAAAACAACATCTTTCCAATCTCAAGTTGGAACTCTCAAACCTGTCTCCCTCCTCCAAATCCTGGTGGTATCTGGTTAAGTCTGTTTCTTGTGAATGTTCCCCCTCCATCCCTCCCTTACCTCAAATGGCTGCACAGCTGACACTGCACCTGAAAAGGCTAAATGGCAAAACTGTGTTTGCTTCAAAATTTTGTGTCTGAAACCCATTGCTTTCTGTACCCACCTTACCCAGTCGTACCCAGCTGTTCCTCGACTCTGTGTCCTTTTGTCCTGATAAGGTGAGTGCTTGCTGTCAAACCTCGACTCAGATTCTGCAAACTGATCCAGACGGCATCAGCCCTCTTGTCCTAAAAACCTGCTCTGCTGCTTTGGCTCACCCTCTCTCTGTTCTATTCACCCTCTCATTTATGCAAGGTCATCTGCCATCTGCTGGGAAATCAGAAAACATTACTGCTCTGTATAAAAGTGCAAAAACTAATCCCTGCAACTACAGACCAATCAGCTGCTCCCAATCATCAGCAAGGTCATGGAATTCATCATCGCTTCCGACATCAAATCCTTCCTCTTCTCCAATGGCTTGATGTCCAATCATCAATATGGATTCAGATCAGACCACTTTACCCAGGTCATGCTGCTTCTGCTTTCCCAACAATGGATGGAGGTCCTCAATGCCAGACATGAGATCAGAGCCATCTCCCTAAACATATCGTGTGCTTTCAATCCGGTCTGGCACCCTGCCATGGTCACCAAACTCTCTTTCTATGGTATTCAAGGCAATTTCCACGAATGGCTCACCGACTTCCCCTCCTGTCACAGTAGTCTGGTGGCTTATCGGCATATTTTGAGTCAATCGTTACAAAGCACATACAAACACCAAACTTGGTATGGATGTTTGACATATCAAACCATTCAAAATTAGGTGAGGAGCCCAGATGAAATATTCACAGGTATTGCGTAATACATCGCAATTTACCGTCTATCAAAATCTACCCCAAGTTTAACAGTCAAACCATTTCTTGTGAAAAGCTGCGAAGTTTTTCTTCATTCAATATGTCAGAATATGTACCTGATCTACAGATATATATATATATATATATATATATATATATATATATATATATATATATATATATATATATATATATATATATATATATATATATATATATATATATATATATATATATATATAGGGCTTGGTACAAGAAGGGCCTGTGTGCATTTTTTCCATTTTTGGGTTTATTCCCTAAAAGTACTTAGTTTTAGTTATATTTTCTGATGCTAGAATGACTAAGGTGTATTGTGCAGCAGTAAGCTATTCATGAGGCCAATGTGTGTTTTATTCTGCCATAAATTTTATATATATATATATATATATATATATATATATATATATATATATATATATATATATATATATATATATATATATATATATATATATCTCAAACGAAGTACTTTTAGGGAATAAACCCCAAAATGGAAAAAATGCACATAGGCCCTTCTTGTACCAAGCCCCAGATATATAAGCCTGAGAGCTGAGAGCAGAGAAGCGCTTCGGCACAAAATATACTAACACAATATCAGTGAGAGATAGTCACAGAATTCACATACCAAAAATGTGCAAATCAATTTGTTGATTTCTGACAATTGCATTTGCACAAAGGAGAGCATTCAAGGTTAGCCTGTCCACATTTACAGTGAGTACAGTCCACCCTAACCTAGCCTGTCCACCCTAACCCTAACCCTAACAAAACCCTAACAAAAAAACGGTTCCAGTCTACTTCCATTTTCTGATAGCCTGCAAAAAAAAAAAAATTAGAAAACAGTTTCACTTTCAATTTCTCACAACCACGTGGAACCCCTGTTCTATAATTTCCTTCTCATAGTTATTCTAAATGTTGACTTCTTATTACTCATTAAGACCTATACAACATGAATAACATCCTAGTTGTAATAAAATACAAATTAACATAACAATATACAAATGAACAATAAAAGTAGCATCAGAGATTGAAATAATGAGTACTACCAATATCAAAATATTGAATGTGTACTTAGCAATGAAAGGGTTAATATTTTGGATAGGCTCCTACTCAAAATTTGATAGCCATTACCCAAAGGGTATGCACAGAATATTTGGTGCTTGTATCCATTCTGTAACAATTATGTCACTAAGCCACTTGACGACAGTCAATGGGTGGCTCTTAATGGTATTCTCTCATCCCCTCTTGCTGTCCAGACTGGAGTTCCTCAAGGCAGGGTTCTGGACACAGTGCTTTTTTGGTTTTCATCAATGATCTTTCCGACTCTCTGGAAAATCCTCTTTATCTCTTTGCTGATGACTCCACCCTCTGCCATACCATCTGTCATCCCTCAGATTGAGAAGCAGCATCCTCTTCACTCTTTGCAGATCTGGATAAAATCACAAACTGGTCCAACACTTGGAACATGTCTTTCAATCCTGACAAATCTCATACTCTCACTATGTCTCTCTAAAAGGACCATCTGGAACCCCCCCGCCCCCATCTACTTTCTCAACAATCCTCATGAATAAGTCATCTCATTCAAGCTTTTGAATTGCACTATCTGCCAGGATCTTTCCTGGGAAATCCACATCTCCAAGCTGGCCTCCAAAGCTCGTCGCCGACTGGGCATCCTCCATCTTGTAAAGTCCTTCCTTGGCACACATGAACTCCTGACCACATACAAAACTTTCATCCACAGTCTGATGGAGTACTGCTCTCCCTTCTGGGTTGGTGCTCCCGCCTCACACCGATCTCAGCTTCAAACTGTGGAAACCAAGGCATTTCAGATTATTGGTGTCTCCCGCGATGAGGCTGAGTCTGTGGATCTCTCACTCTCTCACCACAGGCAGGTTATTGGCCTTTCTGTCTTCGACCGTCTCCACTCCGGCCTCGCCCCCCCCCGCCCCGCTCTGTCTACGATCTGTCCAGCTAATATTTCCGCAGGGCGCTCAAGGTCCGCCTGCAACGCTCTTCTGGTGAAACTACAAAAATCAAGAATCATTGCTCACCTTCACCCTTTCATTGCTCTTTTTTCCCACCACTGGAACAAACTCCCACACTCTTTTATCCCACTCTTCCCTCCAGATATTCAAAGTTGCTGTTCACCACCATCTCATATCTTCAAACATCCACAAACCACGATCTTTTCTACCCCTGTTAATCCACCCCAAACACACCTCCTTCAAATTCCCTGCTTTCCTTCCTGAAAGTCCCTGTCGTGTCCATCTTGTACACTCCGTGTCCCCGCCCCATCCCTCTCCCTTCCACAGATTTTTAATGTCTCCGTTTTCTGCTTCCCTCTCCCATCCCTCTTATCTCCTGCTCCCTTTGTTATATGTTCTGTGTGTTAGCTCTCATACGAGCCTCAACATTGTACACAAAATATTTTTAAATTTGATATACCGTGCGACTGTATATATCATTTTCGGCCCTATTTCTCAATGGTGAAAAATCCCTTAAAAACTACAGTATCCGCATCCAGATCTTCACCAAAATCTAATCAATTCATCCTTGTCAGACGCCCAACATGTCCACCAAATTTCGTCCGAATATGTTCACAACTTTTTGAGATATCGTGCTCACAGACAGACAAACAGACAGGGGTGAAAACATAATCTCAGTTCACCTTTGATGGTGGAGGTAATAAGACTCCGCATCTTTGTTTGATTTTTGAATGCTCCAAACAAGTTTGCTCTTTGAGCCCAACACAGATTTTTACAACCCCCTCCAATTACAAACGCATCCAGTCGTAGGATAAAGATTGTGAATCCATTCCAAAAGCATTTATTAAAATTAAGAACAAACATGTTCAAAATGAAACAAAGATTTAGGGATGCTTAACATGGTGATGTTACTTGTGCAACGTTGTTATATCGACAAGATTTGTGAATCTTTAATCCTGTAATAAACCCTACCTTGTTTTTTTTAATGTTGTCACATTGTGAGCCAACCCTATGTTTGAGATGTATAAACGTTTTTGGGACTTTTGAAATATATAATTACTGCATGGGGTATCGCTTTTCGCAAGCATTGTACAGGCCGATTCCACTCAAAAGAAAGCAATTTTGGCTTCTTCATGAAGCTAACAGCAGCACATCACACTGGCATCAACAAAACGAGTGTTACATACTCGGGTATGGAAAAATAATTCCAGATGAAGCATACTGGCAATCAAACACTAAAATGCTCCAACACCAAGCCTTTTGTGTTTACAATGCACAAATCTTTTCTTTGGTGCCGAAAAACATTATGGAAATTCTTTGTCTATTGTTTGTGGCCAGGTGTAGCTCCGATTGCTGCGATTTCTCAATGCCAACCGTAAAGATTTTAGAGTGCCATAATGGATGGCAAAGAAAGGTGAGGTATCGCATGTACCCGCATTCAAACGCACAATGCTTCCACTTGGCTAAAACAAGCAATTATAGATTCCAACAACCTCACACCCAAGCGTCTCATCTGTCATGTATAATCTACAAAATTTGTTTGTAAATCATAAGCTAAAGTTCTCTCATGGCATTCTTCCTCCACAAAGCATGGACTGAGACCTGTTTTGAATTGATGATATATAATTGGTTGGCTGTTCACCTGAAACATATGTGACCACCTGGTGAATTTGTTTCCAGCGTGGAAGCTGCTGCCGAGGCAGCCACCACACTTAAGACAGCAAGCAATGCAACTTGGCATCAAGGAACCTGCAGGAAAAGCAAACCACTTTTGCTACCCACAGTCTGGAAATTTTTAATTTGCTCAATGCCAGTGGTAACTCACATACTCTTCCTGAAGGACATCGTGGGGTCTTTAACATCTCCCAACGAATTTTAGCAGAGAGAACACCCGGCTTAACGTCCATCTGAGGGATAGCACACACCTCAATGCTGCATGCGAAACACCAGCATGACAGTCTGTAGATGGGTCGACATTTGAACCCAGATGAGACAGCTCAGAGGCAAGTGCACATACCTTTGAGCCATTCTGCAAGCCGGTGTTTATCAACATAAAATACGTGTTCCAGCTCTGTTGTAATCTGTGACGAACACAGAACAGCCCACTGCATAAAGCAGTGTTAGCTTCTTCAAGGCAAACTGCAACATCACTCAGGCAACACAAGATTTAAAAGCCTCTCTGTTAGAAAATCACCATGCCACACCATGGAGAAAGAATTGATACATAGATATATTGTCGCAGATGCAGCCCGGACAACTCCGAAAGGATGGCGTGTCTATCAAAAGACCACAGACGCCATCTACAACACTCACCTCTGGCCAGATATTCGTGCAGAGAGTCGGTTTATCGTACCTGTGAGATGAATGAAGCAGATGGGGAACCATGCCGGCAACTGCCTAACAAATATTAATTGGCCGAGCGAACCAGCATTACACGCTGCACCCTATCGTTTATCGGACCAATTAATCACTTGGGACAATTTCCACAGGGGCTCTATTTCAGATCAAACCCAAGCAGGATAAGTCAACACTATATCAACTCTTTTATCAATTTATTACACAAGCAGGAAATTGGTGGGAGTGTGGTTGGGAAAGTCAAATGAGGCAATGGCGGGAGAAATCAGGAAAGGCATGGCAAGCAATATTCACAAATGTACAAGCACATATACAATCCCATTATCTCTCATGCAATATACCCGCCATCGGATCCTTAAAGCAATTACTTAGCACCTCTACGCAAATGCATCCAGACACCAGAAGAAATGAGAGAAAGTGCGGGAAGAGGGGTGAGAAATAGTGATGAGAAAGAGGTAGTGAGAGGTCTTCAACGAGCTCCAATGCACCTCCCACAATCCTGGCTGTGATTGTGGTCACCCCAATGCTCAGCAGTCCGGGTTCGCCTCCCGCACACTCCCTCTCGAATTGCTTATTTCGCTCTATTACAGCCCTGGTCATGTGGGGATGCTGAATGTTCTTTGGCCGAACACAATGTACTGCGTGACTGAGCGGGAATATCATCCAGTCTTGCGAGGCAAGGTGGGCAAGTCCTGGTTGCATGGCGACAACCGTGTTGAAGTGAAGGCGTGCCAGGCTCGGTGTGTGCATCCGTGAGTGAGGTGCAAAAAGCCATGGAGAGTACGGAACAATGAATTGAGGAAGAAGAAAGACAGAGAAGGTAAAGAATAAATAATAATAAGAAAGTTGGAAAGGAAAGTCGAGAGAAAGGTGGGAAGAAAAGTGAGCGCGCGAAGGAGCGTATCTGTAATCTGTGTTCTCAATCTCGCTCCAAGCTCCCCCAATCTGTCTCGTATATCGAATCTAAATCTGTGTAAATCCCCTCAAACCTCTCGGAATCTGTTGCTTCTTATTGACTACCCCCCTGCCCCCCAGTCTTGCGACTTCCAGGCACTTCATTGAACCGGGCTGGTGGGGGTGGTGGTCAGGGTCCCCCTTTGGTGGTGATTGGCTGGGTTTCTGCTTTTCAACTTGGCAACACAGTTTTATTGGGCAGATGGGGACTTTTGCTGAGGCTCTATCCAGGGGTTATTTATATCTGGGATTGTGGATTTCTTGGGTCAAAAGTAAGATCCAGGCTTTCAGTGACATATTGGATGCTGCTATCTTGTCTGTAACTGTTTGTGGTGAGGATATAGAGGTCATGGAGAGATTCACTTAGCAGTGATATTTATGTCTCCGCATGTTGTGAGTCAGAGTTTGATAGACGTCTCGATCGGTACTGGGGAGTCATGGATTCACTGGATCATGGGGTGTGGCACTGTTGGTACCAATGCAGGAGGATGAAAATCAAGTCGTTAAGTCCTTGGTCCTTCCAGTCTTGCTTGATGGATGTGAGATTTGGACTCTGACCAAGGATCTGAGACAGAGACTTAACTCCTTTGGTACCAGGTGACTTTAGAGAATACTTGGCTATCACTGGTCAAAGTTTGTGTCCAACGAGTGTTTGCTGAGAGACTCAGATGAGATTTGTTACCTGCATAATCAGTGAGTGTCAGCTTCAGCTGAATGGACATGTGTCCCATTTCCCTGATGCTGATCCTGCTCACCAGGTTCTCTCAGTGAGGGAGCCTCGTGAGTTGAGGAGGCCAATGGGCCAACCACGTGCCTTGTGGTTGCAGCAGGTTGATCAGCATCTCAAGTAGATTGAGATGGACCAGGCGTCTCCTGTGGGATGGCCAAACAGAGGCCCCTGGAGTACCGGAAGAAAGTGGATGCAGCAATGCACTGCACTGATAACTGACCTATCCAAGGAACGGGAAGGGTAAGAACTCGCCATCCAGCTGTCAACAGTGATGGATTGCTTCCTCTCTAACAGGAGGTAGACAAGGCAGTAGTTTTGGGAACAATGCAACAAATTATCTGCTGAGGATGTGCAAAGTTATTGTCAGTGCCATGTATATGTGATGCGAGAATTGGTTTGAGTTGAGAATGTGCAGAAAGGAAAGAACATATAGTAACTAGAACGGGCACTCATAGAGCGCATACCTTCGCCGCCACTACTTTTTTGTTCTTGGTATGAGTGTGGGGAACTGGTTTCATATCAATGGTCTTATGACACAAACCACATATCTATAATGCCATGACCCCCCTCCCGACTTTCGGGAGCTACGGTCTAGACAACAATCAACTCACGTCGTTTTGGCGAGTCTTCACTCGCAAGCTCAGTGAATACAAGAGAAGGTAATCTTTCAAGAAGAGAAGTTTCTTGTTTCAACAAGAGAAGGTAATCTCGTTTGATGCTGGTTTCATGCAAATCGAATAAGAATTGACTGAGTTATGCCGAAAACCGCATATTTTTCAAGGGCGTGACCCCCCCCCCGACATTTTACCCCAACCGGTGACATGTGTTATGACGTCATTGTGTCACAAGATTGGGCAATAAATTCTGAACATTTTGGTGCTGGGTTCATGTAAAGCGGACAAGAATTGACCGCGTTATGACAAAAACCGCATATTTTTCAAGGTCGTGACCCCCCTGACCTTTGACCCCTAACCGGTAACAAGAGTATGGGCGTCATTGTGTCATATTGCATATCACAAGATGAGGCGTTGAATTCTGAACATTTTGGCGTTAGTTGCATGCAAATTGAATATAAATTGACCGTGTTATCGTAGAAAGACGATTTTGACCTTTTCGTGACCTTGACCTTTGACCCGAACGATCCCAAAATCCAATCGAATGCTTCCTGGCTAATAACCAATCTCTCTTCTTCTTCCTCTTTCGGGTTGCTCCTGTTAGGGGTCGCCACAGCGGACCAACCGTCTCCATTTCGCTCTATCCTCCACATCTTCCATTGACACTCCAACCACCCGCATGTCCGCCCTCACCGCATCCATGAACCTCTTCTTTGGCCTTCCTCTTCTCCTCCTGCCTGGCGGCTCCATCTTTCACATCCTTCTCCCGATATACTCCGTTTCCCTCCTGTGCACATGTCCAAACCATCTCAATCTCGCCTCTCTCACTTTGTCTCCAAACCGTCCTACCTGCGCTGTCCCTCTAATATACTCATTTCTTATCCTATCCATCCTCGTCACTCCCAACGAGAATCGCAGCATCTTTAACTCTGCCACCTCCAGCTCTGCTTCCTGTCTTTTTGTTAGCGCCACCGCCTCCAAACCATACAACATAGCTGGTCTCACTACCGTCTTGTATACTTTCCCCTTCACTCTTGCAGCTACCCTTCTGTCACAAATCACTCCTGCAACTCTTCTCCACCCACTCCATCCTGCCTGCACTCTCTTTTTCACTTCTCTCCCACACTCTCCGTTACTTTGGACAGTTGATCCCAAGTATTTAAACCAATCCACCTTCCCCACCTCAACTCCTTGCAACTGCACCATACCACCACCCTCCCTCTCATTTACGCACATGTACTCCGTCTTACTCCTACTGACTATCATTCCCCTTCTCTCCAGTGCGTACCTCCACCTCTCAAGGCTCGATTCAGCCTGCTCCCTACTCTCCCTACAGATCATGATGTCATCCGCGAACATCATAGTCCATGGAGACTCCAGTCTGATCTCGTCCGTCAACCTGTCCATCACCATTGCAAACAGGAAAGGGCTCAGAGTCGATCCTTGGTGCAATCCCACTTTAACCTTAAACCGGTCCGTCATTCCTACCGCACACCTCACCGCTGTCACACTGTCCTCATACATATCCTGCACGATCCTCACATACTTCTCCACCACTCCCGACTTCCTCATACAATACCACAACTCCTCTCTTGGCACTCTATCATAAGCTTTCTCTAAATCCACAAACACACAATGTAACTCTTTCTGGCCTTCCCTATACTTCTCCATCAACATTCTCAAAGCAAACATCGCATCAGTGGTGCTCTTTCCTGGCATAAACCCATATTGCTGCTCACAGATCGTCACCTCTCCTCTCAACCTCGCTTCCACTACTCTTTCCCACAACTTCATGGTGTGGCTTAACAACTTTATCCCTCTGTAATTTCCACAGCTCTGCACATCACCCTTATTCTTGAAAATCGGAACCAGTACACTTAATCTCCACTCCTCCGGCATCCTCTCACTTTCCAAGACTTTATTAAACAATCTGGTTAACAACCCCACTGCCATCTCTCCTAAGCACTTCCATGCCTCCACTGGTATACCATCTGGGCCAACCGCCTTTCCACTTTTCATCTTCTTCATAGCAGTCCTCACTTCATCCTTACTGATCCACTCCACTTCCAGATTCACTATCTCCACCTCTTCCAACCTTCTCTCTCTCTCATTTTCTTCATTCATCAGCTCCTCAAAGTACTCCATCCACCTTCTCAACACACTCTCCTCGCTCATCAGCACATTCCCATTTGCGTCCTTTATCACCCTAACCTGCAGCACATCCTTCCCAGCTCGGTCCCTCTGTCTTGCCAATCGGTATAAATCCTTTTCCCCTTCTTTTGTATCCAACTTCTCATACAGCTCGTCATATGCCTTTTCCTTGGCCTTTGCCACCTCTCTTTTTGCTTTTCGACGCCACTCCTTGTACTCCTGCCGACTTTCTTCATCTCTCTGACTATCCCACTTCTTTTTCGCCAACCCCTTCTTCCTTATACTTTCCTGTACTTCCTCATTCCACCACCAAGTCTCCTTATCTTCCTTCCTCTGTCCAGATGTCACACCAAGTACCTTCCTAGCTATCTCCCTCACAACTTCTGCTGTCGTTGCCCAATCATCCCACCCATCTTTACCACCATCCAAAGCCTGTCTCACCTCCTCCCTAAATTTCACGCAACAGTCTTCCTCCTTCAGCTTCCACCATCTGGTCCTTGGTTCAGCCCTCACTCTCTTCCTCAACCTCACCTCTAAAGTCATCCTACAGACCACCAATCGATGCTGTCGAGCTACACTCTCCCCTGCCACAACCTTACAGTCACTAATCTCTTTCAGGTTGCATCTCCTACTTAAGATGTAATCCACCTGTGTGCACTTTCCTCCACTCTTGTATGTCACCCTGTGTTCCTCCTTCTTCTTGAAATACGTGTTTACCACTGCTATTTCCATTCTTTTTGCAAACTCTACCACCATTTGCCCTTCCACATTTCTCTTGTTGAGACCGTACCTCCCCATCACCTCCTCATCCTCTTTATTCCCTTCCCCAACATGTCCATTGAAATCTGCTCCAATCACCACTCTTTCATCCTTGGATACACTCTCCACCACTTCATCTAACTCACTCCAGAAATCTTCTTTATATTCCATCTCACACCCCATATGTGGGGCATATGCACTGATGACATTCATCATCACCCCTTCAATTTCCAACTTCACACTCATCACTCGGTCAGACACCCTCCTCACCTCCAATACCCTCTTGACATGATCTTCCTTCAGGATTATCCCGACACCATTTCTCCTCCCATCCACACCATGGTAGAACAGTTTGAAACCACCTCCAATGCTCCTCGCCTTACTCCCCATCCACTTGGTCTCTTGAACACACAGTATGTCCACCTTTCTTCTCTCCATCCTATCAGCCAATTCTCGCCCTTTGCCAGTCATTGTCCCAACATTCAGAGTTCCAACTCTCACCTCCACACTTCTACCCTTCCCCCTCTCCCACTGCCTCTGGACTCGCCTTCCCCGTCTCCTTCTCCTCCTTCGCCCAGCAGTAGCACAATTTCCACTGGTACCCTGCTGACCACCGGTACCGGTGGCGGTCGTTGGTAACCCGGGCCTCGACTGATCCGGAATGGAAATTCGTTTTGTTGTCCGCATAATGATTTGGCATAGGTTTTTACGCCGGATGCCCTTCCTGACGCAACCCTGGTCGCCTCTTACGACACACAGGGATATGGTACACCTATTCTAACCGGGGCATACACCGGGCCCAGTACAACTGGTGCTCATTTCGCCGACCTCGGAAGGATGGCAGGCTGAGTCAACCCCCTGGTGTTTTCGACTTGGTTTTTATATATATATATATATATATATATATATATATATATATATATATATATATATATATATATATATATATATATATATATATATATATACACATATACATATATATACACATATACACATATACATACATATATTAATTCAGTGTCCCAACGGGGCTTGAACTCAGGACCTCTTGGGTCCCAAGCCACTGCCCTTACCACTGCGCCAACACCAGGCTGGCTAATAACACTGAACAACAAATTTCAAAAATTTTTTTTACTGGAGATGTGTAAAGTGATTAAGACTAATTTGGGTACGCTGATTTCAAAAATCATAACCGTTTTGCTGTATCACGTCAGGATTTTCAGGAACAGAAATATTCCCATTGCCTACAAGTCAGGATTTCAATGAAATTTACATATGTCTTTAACATGTCTATTTCGTACAATTGTTGTTAACTTGTGTTATATTTCTTTCTTTCAGATAAAGATGAGTAGGCGTTCCTGTACCAATCATCCTGACAACATCTGTTATGTCTGTGGTCGGTATACCAAAAAAGATCAACAGCGAAGTATATCTACAGCAGTGAAAATGAAGGCCGCCTACTTTCACTACTTCGGGTGTAAGGTGGGGGACCAAGAACAGAGCTGGGCACCACACATCTGCTGCACAAGCTGTCACACAACCTTGACTCAGTGGTTGGTGGGCAAGCGTGCGAGCATGCCATTTGCGGTGCCCATGATATGGCGTGAGCCGCAGAATCATCATGATGATTGTTATTTCTGCTGCACAAGCATCGCCGGCTTCAACAAGAAGAATAAAGGTCACATCAAGTACGCTGACTGCGTCTCTGCTCGTAAACCTGTGCCTCATGATGACGAGAACCCCGTTCCAACACCTCCAGCTGATCAGAACATAGCTGTAAGCAGTGGTGAAGAGGATGGTGATGATGAACCTTTTGAACCCGACACTCAAGAATCACACCTTCTGAACCAGGGAGACTTAAATGATCTTGTAAGAGATCTCTCGCTGTCAAAGGCGAAGGCAGAGCTGCTTGGATCAAGGCTGCAGCAGTGGAATCTACTTGAACCTAACACCAAGATATCCTTGTTCAGAGCACGTCACAGAGACATGGCTGAGTTCTTTGAGATGGAAGACACGATGACATTCTGCAGTGACATCAACGGTCTGTTGAAAGAACTTGGGTGTGATCACGATCCTGCAGACTGGCGCCTCTTCGTCGACTCGGGGAAGAACAACTTGAAGGCTGTTTTGCTCCACAATGGCAACGAGAAACCATCAGTCCCACTGGCTCACGCGTTCGGCATGACAGAGACCTATGAGACTATGCAGCAGCTGCTTGATTCCATCAAGTACAATGACTTCAACTGGCACATCTGCGGAGACTTGAAAGTGGTGGCGCTGTTGTTAGGGCTGCAGTCAGGCTACACGAAATACATGTGCTTCCTTTGTCTCTGGGATAGCAGAGACGACAAGAATCACTGGACGAAGAAAGATTGGGAAGAGCGAAAAGAGCATGTACCTGGTCGACACAACGTGAAGCATGTCGCCCTTGTCGACCCAGCCAAGGTTTTCCTTCCACCACTCCACATAAAGCTCGGCTTGATGAAAAGTTTTGTACGGGCAATGGATCTGAATGGGCGTGGATTTTTTTTCCTCAAGGAAAAGTTTGGCAACACCTTGTCGGAGGCCAAGATCAAGGCTGGTGTCTTTGTTGGACCGCAAATCCGACAGATTATGAAGGACGAAACTTTTCCGACAACTCTAAACCCCAAAGAGCTGGCAGCGTGGAGGAGCTTCAAAGCTGTGACGGACAACTTCTTGGGGAACGAGCGCGCGGACAACTATGAAGAAATAGTGCAGCAGCTGCTGGAGTCCTTCAGGAAACTTGGCTCCAGGATGTCCCTGAAAATCCATTTCCTACACCAGCACCTGAACTTCTTCCCTGACAACTTGGGAGCAGTCTCGGACGAGCACGGCGAGCGATTCCACCAAGAGATTTCACTCATGGAGACGCGTTACCAAGGGCGGCACAACCCGAACATGATGGGCGATTTCTGCTGGTTCCTGCATCGTGAAACTGACACAGAGCAGCACAAACGCAAAGCCAAATGCCTAAAGCATTTTTAATTACATTCTAGTGGAGTTTTTCTGTAATTTCTATAATTTTGAAGCATTCATGATGAAATAAATGAATAAATGAATTTTTGTAAATTTCATTGAAATCCTGACTTCTAGGCAATGGGAATATTTCTGTTACTGAAAATCCTGACATGATACAGCAAAACGGTTATGATTTTTGAAATCAGCATACCCAAATTAGTCTAAATCACTTTACACATTTCCAGTAAAAAATTTTTGTTGTTCAGTGTAACCAATCATCCCACCAAATTTCATGCAACTCGGTTTAATACTTTTTGAGTTATACGAATCACAAGATTACAAATAAATAAATAAATAAATACACGCCGACCAAAACATAACCTTTCGCAGAATGCGAAGGTAACAATGGCCTGCAAAGGTATTCACCCCCCTGCAAAGTTTTCTCATTTTGATTCCACCTGAGCTTATTTCATGATGCTTTCAAATAAAACTTAATGTAGAGAGTCCTCACAAACTACTCCAAAGTGATAAAGCTAAAAAATGCAGATAAAATGTGAATAAGTTAGATTAACAGAGAAAATCAGATGATTCTTAGTTACACAAGTTTTCAAACTCTTTGCAAAATTAACCCTAAATCACTTACGTAGCAAATTATTTGTTTGAAAGGTTAGAAAATAAGTGGAAAAGATTTCACTTCTTTGTAATCAGTGGTTTAACTTAAAAATTAAGCTCCCCCACTTATCGAAGGAGTTTTAAGGTGTAACTCACTTGGTCAACCAACTAGGCAGATATGAAGACCAAGGAGCTTTACAAAGAAGTCAGACATAAAGTGCTGAAGAAGCACCGTTCAGGAGGGGGTTATAAGAAGATTTCAAAGTTACTCATTGTCTCTGAGTGCAGTGAAGTCCATTGTTAATAAGTGGAAGATGTATCATACTACGTTAACTCTATAAGATCAGGTTGCCCATCCAAACTCAGCAGCTGGGCAAGCAGGAAACTGGTTCAGGATGTCTCTGTAAATCCAACAATGACTTTGAAAGATCTGCAAGGTGCTATGTCTGAGATGGAGGTCAGTGTTCATCAATCAACAATATCTTCTTTCAGGCACAGAGCTAGCCTCTTCCCTTCACAAAGTCTTGACTTGAACCCAAATGGACAAGTGGCAAGATAGAAGCCATTACTGAAAAAGACAGATCTGAAAGCTCGGTTGGAGTTTGCAAAAAAACATCTTAATGATATTGCAGGCATATGGAGAAAGGTTTTGTGGTCAGACGAGACAAAAATTGAACTTTTTGGTAAAAATTCAAAGTGTTACGTCTGGTGCAAGCTTAACACTGCAAATCACCCAGTCAACGCTATCCCTACTGCAATGCATGGTGGTTGCAACATCATGATATTGGACTGCTTTTCATCAGTGGGGACTGGCAAGCTTGTCAGGATAGAAGGGACAATGGATGGTGCAAAGTACAGGAGAATCCTTGATGAAAACCTGCTTGAGTCAGCCATTAATCTGAAATTAGGTTGGAGATTCACATTTCAGCAAGACAATGATCCGAAACACAAAGCTAAAGCCACACTGAAGTGGCTGAATCAGAAGAAAATAAATGAAATTGCTTGTTGAGCAAGGAATTTCCGGAATAACTGTCATATCTCCATGATCTCTGAAAAAAACAAAAACCTGGAAATCAATTTGGTTCTTATAAGTCGATAGTGCAACTGTTTAATGAGTTATAGCACTCAGTTTGGTCATGATCATAACTTGGAAGTCAATCGGACTTGAAATGGCGTTTCTATCGCAATTTGAAATTTTTGACCTGACCCCCCTGACATTCGACCCCCAACCACTAAGAAGGGTGTTGGTGTGACACCACAATGAGACATATAGTTGGATGCAGAATTGGAAGATGCACATTTTGGATTTGGTTTGAAGTCTATACGACCATTATAGTGGACGTTATTGCGAAAATAAGAATTTCGGCTTTTCGGTGACCTTGACCTTTGACCGAGATTCACCAAAAACGACAAGTGTCTAAGTTGGACCATGGCCGACGTCTGTACCCAGTTTGGTCATGATCGCTAAAACGGTGTGGCCGCTACAGGGTAAACAAACATACAAACAGACAGACAGACAGACACACAGAATGACACACACAACCGACCAACATAATTGCCGAAATCCGAAGGATTCTGGCAATTAATAAATGTTCTTGAGTGGGCCCAGTGAATGTCCTGACTTGAACCCAATTGAACATTTATGGTGAGACTTGAATATTGCAATCCATCGACAATCTCCATTAAACTTGTCAGAACTTGAGCAATTTTCACCATCTCACTGTGCAAAGCTCGTCGAGACCTACCATGAAAAATTCATAGCAGTCATTGCTGCAAAAGGTGCTTCAACAAAGTACTGACCTTAGGGGCTGAATACTTTTTCAACCCATGAATTTTGATTTGTGTATATTTTTTCAGGTATTCCTGACATGATACTTTCATCAACTAGAACAGTGTTTAGTTTGATCTCTTCAGTTATGAATAAAAATGTTCATTTGGAAAAATTGTTTCTACATAATCCATAATTCATCGAAATGTGGCATTATTAGAAGGAGGTGAATGCTTTTGCAGGCCACTGTAAACTTATTCCAATTCACATTCGCAACACATATCTATCCACATGAAAATGATGTATTCTTAATCACTTAACAGAATACGAAGACATAATTGGCATTAAATGTATGTGCATGTGCATCGTCCTTCCCAGGGTTCATGATATATACATGTATATGCATATACTAGCAAATACAACACGTCGCTTTGCTGACGGGAATATTAATACAGGGGATTTGGGGGGGGGGCGAGGATGGGTGAGGGACCAAGGAGGGTTGGGGAAGCGAGTAAAGGGTGAAGGAGCGAGGAAAGGGGAGCTAGGAAGTGCGGGAGACCAAGGAAGGGAGTATTAATCTGAAACTGGGTATGAGATTCACATTTCAGCAGGCCAATGTTCCAAAGCACAAAGCTAAAGCCACACTGGAGTGGCTGAATAAGAACAAAATGAAATTGCTCGTTGAGCAAGGAATTGCCGGAATAACTTTGTCATATCTCCATGATCTCTGAAAAAACAAAAACCTGGAAATCAATTTGGTTCGTATAAGTCGATAGGGCTACTGTTTAATGAGTTATAGCACTTAGTTTGGTCATGATCATAACTTGGAAGTCAATCAGACTTGAAGAAATGGCGTTTTTATCGCAATTTGAAAATTTTGACCCGACCCCCCTGACATTCGACCCCCGACCGCTAAGAAGGGGACCGCTAAGAAGGGGACCGCTAAGAAGGGTGTTGGTGTGACACCCCAATGAGACATATGGTTGGATGCAGTATTGGAAGATGCACATTGTGGATTTGGTTTGAAGTTGATATGATCATTTTAGCGGACGTTATAGCGAAAATAAGAATTTCGGTTTTTTGGTGACCTTGACCTTGACCGTTGAACTAGATTCACTAAAAACGACAAGTGTCGAAGTTGGACCATGGCCGACGTCTGTACCCAGTTTGGTCATGATCGCTGAAACGGTGTGGCTGCTAAAGGGTAAACAAACACACAAACAAACAGACACACAGAATGACACACAACCGATTAACATAATTTCCGAAATCCGAAGGATTCCGGCAATTAATAAATGTCCTTTAGGGGCCCAGTCAAAGTCCTGACTTGAACCCAATTGAACATTTATGGCAAGACTTGAAGATTGTTTATTTAAGGAAAGGGGGGGTGGGATAACGTGGAAGGGGTGGAGCGAGGCTTCACCACAAGTTGCCACACACTCCAGGAAGGAATAAAGAAGATGGGGGAGAGGGGGGGGGGTAGTGGGGATTGTAAGAGGATGTTCTGGACATGCGTTTGATAGGGGGAGTTGAGGAAAAGCGGGAAGTGGAGGGGAATGGTGACCTTATGCCGGCATGACTGTAGGATTGAACAAAATTGGGTACGTTAAAACAGCCTGGTCAAACGGGTCATACTAAACAACGTCCGGACACTGCCCAGAGAGGTCTGTGGGGAGTGGATGGGGCTATGGGAGGAGGTAAGCGTGAGGGAAGGGGAAGGGAAGGAAGGGCGTTTTCCTTCAGTCATCAAAAAGAAACAACGCCAGTGTTCGTGCCTTCATGTAATTTCCACACCGACGACAAGCTCAAGAATCTCTTAATGTGAGACGAATTGTGGAATTGATCTGAACAGAAGTTCCAACTGCTAAAACAAAAAGAGCTTTCATTTGTCCAATTCGCACATCTCCATAAGTGTCTTCTCCATAACTCCAAAACCATCGAACTTAGCGGTCTGAAACTTTGCATGCATACTTAATGGAACTCCAAGTACACAATTGAAAATTGGGTGTTTGGGTCACTAAGTGAACTCCAAGGTAGTGCATGAGTTTGAAAAACACCCCTTTTCAAGATAATGAATGACCTTATTTAATTATATCTTTTATCATGCACATCCCCAGACACCTCGTTTTCCATCGCTGGGGTCTTAATTCTCCATTTTGTTTGGTCTGCTCAGCAATGCCTTGAGTTGGAACAGACAACAACAGTTTATTAACCATAAAGCACTCAAAATGTCTTTTCCACTTTCCTCACTCATATCTTCGAATGCCTCATCGATATACCTATGAATTGCTGTGTTCATCACTTTTGTAAGTGCTATCATTTTCAAATTCAGAGCTTGGAGCGATTTCATGCATTATAAGATGTGATTTTCCACGATCTACTCTCACTGACTAATTAAGGTATATAATCGAAATATAATTTGCATTTGGAGGATCAGATCACATGCAATAAATAACTCAAAATCTGGAGTGAAGTCTGAAAATGTTACAAAATTGGCAATGTTTAGCTTTTTGCGGATGTGACATTACCAATCAGCTTGCTATCACTTACCAAGCCAGCCATTCCTGATCATCCACTTCAATGGAGTGTTTGCTTGAGTACTTAAGCCACTTGCCAAGCATCCTAGAACCGATAGCGGTCCAGTTCGTGTCCTGATCGGGATGGACAGTCGGCAGTTGCTTCAAGGTAGCATATTGGTACATATGGGTACAAGCCGGTAGACGACATGGGTGGTCGCTAGACTAAGGTGAATTTGAAATATGTAGATAAGAGAACACATCAGATGGCATTTTTGCCGTTCGTTGTTCCATATAGGAACATGACGAGCAACTGTCCATTCATCATTTGTGTTCCATTCCCTAACCCTACGTTAGGGATTCCCAACGCGAACGTTGGGGTGAAAGCATATACAGTAGTAATATATAACTGCATACTAGTCATACAGTTTTTGACGGATTGGTATGAAAATTTTTGACAAAGAGGTTGATTATAGTGCACATAAAAGTGCGGAAGCCGATTTTTTAAAAAAATATATTTTTCGGATTTTTTCAAAAATATCAAAGTCCCGTTGCTTGGCAACGGTGGCATCCATAGCAACGGTGCTCAAAAGCATACAACTAGATCCTGGTATGAACCTACCAGTCAAGTTTCATCAAAATCGGTTGATTCCTCCGGCCTCCAGAGCTGTCCATTACATACAAACAAAGACAGACATACAGACAGACGGAAAACCTGAGAATAACGGTAGTCTAGCGACCACCCAACAGAATATACAGACGGAAAACCTGAGAATAAGGGTAGTATAGCGACCACCCAACATTAGGATCTGTAAAGGGACTCTCTGTGGGGGTGTGTGCATACCTGCATGCTTGGTTATGGGTGATGTGGTGGCAAAGTTTTCATCCACACGTGTATTGGCAGTGTTTTGTCAAGCAATGTTGGTCTCCAGACGTGTATGTGTTTGTCTCTGGACATATCCAGGCAATGTTTCTCTTCAGCTGGAGTTTGTATCCATATGGTGTTTGATTTTCTCCGGATGTGTCTGGGAAGCATTCATCTCTGGACGTGTCTGGGTGGTGTTTATGTCTGGATGGGAGATTGTCTCCAGACATGTCTGGGCGGTATTTATGTCCGGACAGGAGTTTGTATCCAGATGTGTCCGAGCGGTGTTTGTCCCCAGATGGCTTGGCTCGGGATGCATCCAGGCAGTGTTTGTCTCCAGATACGTCTCGGCAGTGTTTTTCTCTGGGTGGCGTTTATCTTTGGGTGGTGTTTGTCTCCGGGCGGTATTTATCTCCAGACATGGCCTGTCAGTGTTTATCTCCGGACATGTCTGCAAGCCTCTCCCTCTCCCCCCACTTAATATTCCCGTCAGCAAAGCAATGGGTGGTATTTGCGAGTCTACTAATAAATGTCAGTGTGTGTCTCCTCCATAACCATGAAACCAAGCTGCCTGAAACTTTGCATGCATACCTGTGGACTCCATGGGAGTGCATGAGTGAAAATTGGGTCATTGGGTTAATTTAAACCCCCATTTGAAGATAAATAATGGCCTTATTTAAATATCCTTTATCAAGGCTCATTCTTGGTCAGCCTGCTCTCCTTTGCTGTGGTCGTTATTTGCCATTTTTTTTAGCCTGCCTAAAATGCCTCGACTTTGAGCAGATTTCAATGGTTTTTTACGATAAAGTTTTTTTTTTCACTTTCTTCACTCATATCATTGAATGTCTCATCATCAAATGATGAGACGAATTATATAGATATATGAAATATATATATATATATATATATATATATATATATATATATATATATATATATATATATATATATGATTTACAGTAGATATATGAATTATATATATATATATATATATATATATATATATATATATATATATATATAAATATATATATATGATTTACAGTAGATATATGAAATATATATATATATATATATATATATATATATATATATATATATATATGATTTACAGTAGATATATGAAATATATATATATATATATATATATATCTATTATAATACCAAGCTTGCACACTAAAAACTCAGCTCGCCGTCACACGATCCCTATGAAATTGCTGTGGCACTTAGCGGACATGCCGACAATGTTTGGGAAGTCTTGGCGTTCCTTAGTACCACTTGCATTTTGCACAATGCATATTTTTGGCATTCCCCGTGTACGGTCTGTCATCTGCTACCAGCTATGTTGTACTGCTATCCCGTGCATTTGCACGGGTATATATATATATATATATATATATATATATATATATATATATATATATATATATATATATATATATATATATATATATATATATATATATATATATATATATATATATATATAAAAATGTAAAAACATAGAGGGATGAAATCTCAAAAAACAATCAACCAAGGTAGGAATGACACAACATTATGATGCCACAATATGACACCACAATCCTCCAATGGATTACCATCACGACATCTTTTGACATTTTAAGGCCCGGTCACACCTTGACGTTTTAGCCAGCGATGGCAACGTATTAAAATGTATGTAAAACGCTGGCTTACGTTGAACTTTTGATGTTTTTTTTTTAAAGATTCGGACGTATTCATAGCGACTTGGTCTTATGTATAACGCATTGGTAACGGACACAGAACGTTTCGTTGTTATAGATAACTTATACCAACGAATGCTGAACCTGTTGTCGGCCTACACAACCGATGCCCAACGATAGTCTAACTTAGGCATAGCGCGTTGCACGCATCGCCGACGATGTCGTGACGTAGCCTATTAAAAGGCTGATGCACAACGATTCGAATCATAACTGCCGTAGAAATGGAAGTGACAACATCGCGGTCACACCTTGGCGATCTTGCCAGCGTGTGCCGACCTAAGAAAAATGTGTCTAAAACGTTGGGGCACGTCAAATACGGTATGAGTAAGTTTGGTATACGTGAGTAGAACGCTAAAGTACGCTATCATACGTCGTAGTAAGTCGAGTACGTCAATAAATTTTAAACATGTTCAAAATTTTACGACGTACTCGGCGTATGACACACGTTCTGCATGCGATGGGGATAAGTTTTACACATGATATGTGGACGCTTACACACGTCCACAAACGCTACTTATAAGCTACTCATAAGTCGAAACACGTCGCGGTAATGTCTTTTTTACGCGAAACTTATTTCTAACTTATGTTTGACGTGCTTTGAACCAATTCTTTATGTAGTCCCAACACACATCGACGTATGTAGACGTATTCCAATGACGTCTTCCGGTCGACAAAAAAAAAAAAATGAACGTGTTTCTAGCTTACAACTGCCATATAAAGACGTGTTCCCAGCGGTTTTGGGAATTGGTATATAAAAATGCTGCTCATAAAAGGGGAACCCAACAGTGTTTTCGAGTCCTTTTTGAGTCGATGTCCATGTCAGCAGTAACAGTATCAGTATCAGTATCAGTATTAGTATTAGTAGTAGTTTGTTCATGTTGGCAGTAGTAGGTGAGTGTGAGGGGGAGGGTGTGGGTTATGATGGATCGTCCTTGCGTGTGCGTGTCCAAGGGTAGGAGACATCTTTTCACCATTGTTCGAAGTTCTTCGCGGCTAATTTTTTATGGGGCTTTTTCAACAATGAGCTATAGCTTGTTTTTACGATTTAGGTCTATTCATAACGGGTTGGACAAATGCACAATGAACTAATAATGTGCATAGAGCGCTTTGATTACTTATAGATACGATATACCAACGAATAATTATCGTGAAGCCGGCGTTCACAAACTATGCCCAACGATAGCCTAACTTATCCATATCGTGCGGCAGTTTGTCTGCTGGTGACGTAGGGTTTGCTATTCATAGGCTGCCACTCAACGATTTAAATGGCTGCATCTCCACTATTGAAAGTAGACGCTTGCGCTCAACAATTGGATTTTTTTACACTCAACGACTTTTAAACGGTACCACTCAGCTATTTTCATTGTTTACAATGAACGATTTAAATTGCTGTCACTCGCCTTTGTTTTTTGACGCTGGGGTTTTGAAATTTGAAGCGTTTCTTCTGAACGTGTTAAAACGCTCAAACTCGACTATTTTAAATAGACGCTGCCGATGGACAATTGGAATCATAGCCAAGCTAGACATCGAAGTGTGAACATCCTCGTCATGCCGAAGAAAAGTTTGAAGAATGCTGCAAATAAGTGTCCTGGCCGTGGCCGTGGACGCTGACGCAAGGACGATCCATTATACCGACGTCTTTCAGCCTATGAGAAACTTAAAAGTAACGTCTGTCGACGTGTGGCAACGATAGCGTAACGTGCCAACAACACGTTAATCATAGGTTAGAAATAAGTTTCGGGTACGCTAAACATTACCTCGGCGTGTCTCAACTTATGATTAACTTACAAGTAGCATGTGTTGACGTCTGTCAACGATCGCAGACCGTGCATACAACTTGTGGCCAGCGTAGCGGAACGTGTGAGTCATACGCCGGCATACGTCGTGAAATTTCAAGCATGAAAAAATTTGAGGACAACCAAAAAGTACAACGTTTAAAGCCAACATACAAGGACGTATGGCAGTGTTTTTCAGCATGCTCTCAATGTGATCAAAACTTATTCTTATTATCAAAACTTATTTTATTCTTCACTCATATCATTGAATTTAATTGAACTTGAAAATTTAATATCAATGAAATAATCATTGAACTCATATATTTAACAAAACTTATCAAAACTTATTATTCTTACAAAACGTATTCAACGTGTGCCAACGTTTTAGAAAAAAAATTCAAAAATCGGCATACGTTGGCTAAAACGTCAAGGTGTGACCGGGCCTTTACTTTTGTTGCAGGATTGTGATGCAATCCCTCGTTGGTGCCATTTTGGGTGATTTTCATGCCATTTCGAGAAGGAAGAAGAATGAATAATATTAATAAGAATAATGAAGAAAGATACCACATTACTTCTTCATGCATTCTTCTTCCTCAACCATCACCATCCCATAACAAAAGTAAAATGTTAAAATATATTGTTAAGGATTCAGCGACGGAGGGATTCTCAACCCACTCCGGCCGTCTCCGGGATCTATAACGCCGGCCGGCTCAGCACAGGCCTCGGGTCACGCGCCTTCAATCGCGATACCAACGTAATCCTTGTACCTTGCCAGTTGGGGAAATAGAACCCCTGGTTACAGACCGGTTTTGTCAGAGACCGAGCGGAGTCTACCAGTCTGTAACCACTTTTGGTTTTATATGCCAATCGAACGGATCGTTCCTCGACGCGACACGAATTTATCCATAGCGTCAACTTCATAAGAATTAACCAGATTTATTGGGGACATCAGGGATCACAACACAAGCAATAAACATGACAGTGGTTTTATTAACAATCCTCAACTCATTCTTAACTAGGGAACCACGGTCTACAGGTTTCGAGGGCGTCCCTACCGAGATATGCCTTTGACAACGTGCAGACAAAACAGACAGACAGACAGCATGCATGCAGACAGAGTACTTGGTGATGTCCCATGGACGAGAAGAAAGTGTCCAAAAAGCATGAATGTCGCACTGTCCCTCCTCCGTTCGCTCGCTTCCAAAACACGAGCGGCCTCTCAACCGACTGCAGTTTCCCCAACTGCCAAAACTGAGCCTCAACCTGAGGTCTTCCCTTTCCCTCTCGCTTGTTCCCTCATTGACACACGAGCCCGTTTTTACGAAGCATTTGTTTCTCTCGCTTCGACACACTCAACCCTTTTCTCTCTTTTACAGTTTTCTTACGCTTGCTCGCCTCGAACCACTCGCTCCTCCCCCTTTTCGAAGCCGACATAACTCCTCCCATTTGCATCACTTCCTCTCCAAACCACGCCCCCCAGCCCACTGGGCGGGGCTTCGTCCGGGATGGGAGGAAGAAGAGCGATCCCTCGTTTCACCACCACAGCACGAACACAAAAACAGTCTTTTACACCTCCCGACACACATATGACGTTCATTTCACCAAACAACCTATTTATACATGAATTTAATGGGGGATCTGAGCTAATCCTATACTTTGTAGTCCCATTAAGGGCCATTTCCGTAACACTACCCCCACCTTTCTCCCGAGGCTCTCCCGAGCCTCTATCTGGGGCAGCCCACGGCAATGACCCTGTCTAACGTACAGCACAGATCTCCCATTTACTCTAACCCACAACATGGGAAGCACTTAACTCCAAAAATCAAAGTGTCACAGTAAGATTGGCATGTCCCTATCCTAGTTTGTCGGGTCACCAATCTAACAACAAATTCACACTCTATGCACACTACTTAACATTCCAATTATGGGTTTGAACGGGAGGGCATTCAATTTTACTTTTAACACCACATTTGCATAGGAGCAGAACATTCAAAGGTTTAAACTTCTTTCACGTGTTCGCTCCTTCATGCCCCCTCCCAGCAGTATTGTCCATTCACCCCTGAGGGTTTCCTCCCTTCATGGCCTTATTGGCCTCTCACCAGGTGAGTTCAGTCGGCCCAGTGGCCTAATCTCACAAAGAGTTCTTCGGCTCACTGAGCCCACAAAATGGCATGAATCTTCGGCCGCAACGGCCCACAGAAGCACTTTGGCCTCAATGGCCCACAAAAATTCTTCCGCCCAGATGGCCTACTCACAAGCAGCAGCTGGCAACAAGCCTTGCATTGGACAGCAGATGACACAGCAATGGTGGCACGGTGATATCGATGGTAAGCAAATGCAGTTTGGAGGTATTCTTGAGGATGCAAATGGGTGTGATGACCTCAGACCAGGTGAGATGGAGTGTACCCTTAACCTTCCTTGACTGACTTGTTTCGGTTAAGTTCTCTCTTTTTTTTTTTCTTCCTTCCTCATTTTTTTTTCCTTTTACAGACAGAATGGTGTGTTTCTTACTCAACTGTTATCTTCGTGGATTTGTTCTCATGACATACTGGCGGCCTCTCTGGCACTTGGAGAGGGTGATCTAGCCTGGCCCTTGTTAACAAATTTTCCCATCAACATTACTCGTACCAGGTGTCACACATGAATGGTGCGGAGGAGAGTCCATCAAACCTAACCATTCACTTTCAGTTCTCGACAATGCAACAAACCCTGCTATGACAAGAATGATCCGAATGACCCTTTTTTCCGACCTGGCACACTGTTCCATTCTATTAAACCTGGGCAAGGCCCTTCTTTGTCTTTTTCCATTTGGTCGTGCCAGGCATAACTCACTGGCTGGGGAGTGTGACTACTACTAGGCCTCTTTGCCTGCTTTCAATCGAGGGTGGAGGACACTCAACGACCTCGGGGTTCACCTGAGCGTGCTTCTGGTGCTCCTAACTAAGGGGTGGCTCTCTCGAGCCACCATACTATGCTCTCATAGCACCTACACTGTGCTCTCCTGGCACTGAACCCTACAGTGCTCTCCTGGCACTGAACCCTACAGTGCTCTCCTGGCACCTCTGACAGCCTTCACCTGCCAGGAATCCCCAAAGCCCTGCTGCCCTGTTTCCCAACTCACCAATCTCCCATACCATGTCACACTACCAACCAGTATCCCCATACCTTAGCCTGCACCTACCCCTCGCAGTCCGCCTGCACAATGGAACAGCAGCCAGGATCCATGTCGAATCCTCTCAGTCCCCCTAACCTACACCAACCTGGTTAGGAGACTCCGACACGACAGGGTACGTTGTTCACACTCACTCTCCTCATCTGCACAATCACGCCATTCACCCAAACACTTTAGTCATTCATTCCACAGTGCCGCACACCCCGTCCACAACACCATCCAACACCTTTCACTTTTATGTGAAAACAAAAACACACCAGTCCCTCGGATCCCACTTGGTCATCAAATTTAACTGGTACACTTTCATCAAACCCCAATCAATTTGTCTCTATGTCCATCGTCCGTTGGCTTCCTCCATACTGCCCTAATCGTTTATTTCCAACCATTTAAACGAAACATCAAAATCTCTTCACCAGCCCCATGGAACCTCTGCATGATTCCAACCAGGCATTTCAATCCTCCCTCAACCAAGCCACCCTTTGTCATCCACTTGTTTCAGGTGTGTTTAACGCTCTGCCTGTAATGTCTCCACCACTTTTTTTTTTAATCATCCAAATCCACTCGTGCCACTCATACCTTCTGTCATCTCTCAATTTGCAATCACTTTCGGTACAACTCTCAATCAAGATTTTTTTTTCATCCCCAAATGGCCTGTTCCTTTGGCTCATTGGAAGAGGAGTGAGGGAACGAATCCCTCATTACCCATTACATGACCCTGCCGCCTTTCCGCCACGGCTCAAAGGAGTCACGCCTCAATGGGGATTGTGATCCACCCCCTCCTTTTCCCCAGGTTTCGCGGAAGTCAGGTAAACTCCAATCAGTGGAATGGCCCCCCCCTCTTCTCCAGGGTTCACGGAAATCAGGTAAACCCCAATCGGTGGAATGACCTCCCCCTCTTCTCCAGGGTTCACGGAAGTCAGGTAAACTCCAATCAGTGGAATGGCCTCCCCCTCTTCTCCATAACTCCCTGAAGACGGATAAACCCCACTCAGCTAGCCAAACCACTCGTGTGCTCAGAAAGGTTCGAAGACCAAGTGACACACGCCAGTGCCACCTGCCACTCATCTGCGCTTTACCCCAAAGTTCCTGTGAGGTTGATGGAGAAATTAAAATCCAATTTCTAAATTGGATTTCTAAAATCCAATCTAAAACTGCTCCTGGATGCAGCACCTCCAACTCTGTAAGAACCCATGCGGAGCTGTCCATTATGGTTTCAGTCCCCTGGCTCATGTTCTGTCTTGGTGGCATTTCTATTTCTCCTTGCACCTCTAACCTATTTCCTATGTCACCACTCATTCCATGCTCAGGATTCCCACACACAGCAGGCTGCACACATTCCAAGGTTATGTGTTGACATTCCACAACTTCAACCTTGCCTGTGTACTGACCAACTGCCTCGCACTCCAGGGCTACATTCTCGACCGCCAGGTGAGTACCCACACACACTTCGGCCTCTGCAGCACATACCGGTGCTGTAATCTGGACTGTGGGCTCACAGCATTCGTTCACAGGCACTCCACACACACATTCAGGGGTCACGCATACGTGCACCCCCTCGGACAGAGTCTCTTTCTTAACATAAAATTCAATTTCTACCTTAGCTCCTCGTCCGCACCATGTATGCATGTGCCCACGTACCTGCTTCGTTCCAGAGTCACCTCTGTCCGGTCGCTTCTCTCCAGCAAGTGACTCATCATCGGTTCGCCACATTCCTCTGGGGCTGTCAGCCACATGCTGGACCTGCTCAAAATGTATTTCATTTGTTAACAACCCCGCATGCTCCCTCAATGTCTCAATCACCAGGGTTTGCTCTAATTGTGGTGTCATCCGACGAGTGATGTCAATCAAGTTCCGCACCACTAACATTACTCCCTGTGGTGATGTCACACATCCCATATTATTGTGCTGTTCTACTTCCTGGCTTCATTTCCTTTCCCATTTGAGTCGTTCTTCCTCACCGAGCCTTTTTAGTTGTTCGTTATCTTTCCGGAGTTTTTCCATCTCCGTGGACTCCAACTTTGCTCTCTCCTTGAGTTGATCAACTTCAAATTCGTTTTCTTTTTGTTTTCTATCCCACCGTCTCTTATGTTCTTCATTCTCCAATCTCGTTTCCTTCATTTTGTTGATTTCCTTTTCCTGTTTCATTCCTTGTTCATTTTTTTTCTTATCCCACTGTCTCTCTTGTTCTTCCTTCTCCAATCTCGTCGTTTCCTTCAATTGGCTGATCTCCCCCTCCTGTCTCATTTGTTGTTCTTTCACTATCTCCTCGTACTCCAACCTTGCCTTCTCCTTCAATTGTTCTTGTCCTTCCTTTTGTTTCCTCTCCCACTGTCTCTCATTCTTCCTTCTCCAATCCAAATCGTTTCCTTCAATTGGTTAATCTCTCTTTCCTGCTTCATTCGTTGTTCTTTCACTATTCTTTCTTGCATCTCATTCTTTAGTCTTGCTTTGGCTTCCAGCTGTTCGATCTGCAGTGTTGGTCCTCAACGTTTCATTCTCCGTTCTCTTTCTTTCCTCAATAAACATCCTCAGCTCGTTTTGTAATTCCGTCTCTTTATTTTGGTGTTTTTGTAACTCAGAAGCTTTTCCATAATTCCTCTCTCGCCTCCTTACCTCTTTTGCATGCTTCCTCCCTCATTTCATCCATTCTCTTGCTCATCTCCTTACCTCTTTCGCGTGCTTCCTTCCTCAATTCGTCCATTTTCTTACCGTATTCCTTTAGGTATTCCTGATATTTCTGTTCTCTTTTTATCTTCTTTTCCAGGCTTTCTCTTTCCTGATTGCCTGTTCTTACCTCTCGCTTCAGTAGTTCCAATTCCACATCGTGTTTCCGTTTTTCCTTTTTCAGCTTTGTTTTCCATTCTTCTTCCAAGTTCTCCCTATCCTGGGAGTTACTAATTTGCTCCTCTATTCTTTTGTTCAGTTTGCTCTTCTCTTGTTCCAACTTATGGATACTCCACTCTACTTCCCTCATTTCTCCCTGTAGTTCTTTGAACTGTCTTGACTTTTCCAACAATTCGTGCTTCCTTTGCTCCCGAGATTTCTCTCCTCTTTTTATCTTCCGTACTCGGCTTTCTCTTTCCTGACTGCCTGAGCTTACCTCTTCCTTCAGTTGTTTCAATTCCAAATCGTGTTCACATTTTTCCTTTTTTTCCATTCTTCCTCCAAGTTCTTCCTATTTTGGGAATTGCTCCTCTAATTTGCTCCTCCTCTTTTCTTTTGTTCAGTTCGCTCTTCTCTTGTTCCACGCCTGTGTTGGCTAAGTCCTCTTCCAGCTCCCGAATTTGTTCCTGTGCATCGGCCAATCGTGATTCCGTGTGCACATAATCCTCATGAACCCAGTCTGCGTTGGCTAAGTCCTCTTCCAGCCCCCGAACTCGCTCCTGTGCCTCATCCAATTCAATTTGCAATTCCTCTATACAGTTATCACCAGACGTCCACTGCTCCAAGGCATCTGACAATCGTGTATGAAGCTCGCGAAAGTAATCGTCGCAGTTCTGCCTAGCCTGCCATGACCATGTGGTTTGAACCTGTGGGCGGGAGCGCTTCCCCCGTGCTGCACGGTTCGTTGCGCTATAATTAGCCCTCTCTCGCTTCGTGTCACGCCGAGATGGAGCCGCGCCGCCATTTTGCGACTCCATTTCTTTATAATTTGCAAGTTTTTCCTCCTATCTGCTCCAGCATAAATCACTACCAATTGTTAACACAATTGGTGTTCTGCAAATTTACAGAGGTGGAAGCAGAGTGTTCGTCGTCTCACTCCTGACAGCCAGTGTTAAGGATTCAGCGACGGAGGGATTCTCAACCCACTCCAGCCGTCTCCGGGATCTAAAATGCCGGCCGGCTCAGCACAGGCCTCGGGTCACGCGCCTTCAATCGCGATAGCAACCTAATCCTTGTACCTTGCCAGTTGGGGAAATAGAACCCCTGGTTACAGACCGGTTTTGTCAGAGACTGAGTGGAGTCTACCAGTCTGTAACCACTTTTGGTTTTATATGCCAATCGAACGGATCGTTCCTCGACGCGACACAAATTAATCCATAGCGGCAACTTCATCAGAATTAACCAGATTTATTGGGGACATCAGGGATCACAACACAAGCAATAAACACGACAATGTTTTTTTTTTAACAATCCTCAACCCGTTCTTAACTGGGGAACCATGGTCTACAGGTTTCGAGGGGGTCCCTACCGAGATATGCCTTTGACAACGTGCAGACAAAGACAGACAGACAGAAAGCATGCATGCAGAAAGAGTACTTGGTGATGTCCCATGGACGAGAGGAAAGTGTCCAAAAAGCATGAATGTCGCTCGTAACAAACAAGCGGGTGTCCACGGGTTCGAACTCCCGCTCGAACGTGCCGCCAGGCAAGAATGGCGGTGCAGTACTTTTCCTGCTCAAGTCACCGCGTGCGCACGCTCTCCTAAATGTGTTCCATTCCAGCGCAATGTCGACGATGCGAGACCGCCAAATCCACGATGGGCCTCAGCCGATCTCTCTCAAAGTCCAGCGTACAAATCCAGGCCTGGCCTGATCGAGGTGCCCAGCTCCGCAGGCGGATCGGCAAACGTATCGAGCCGTGAGGTGAGTACAGACGGAGGCTCCACGGCCAGACGCAGGCCGAATCGGTTGATCACCTCCCTGTACGAGTCGATCGTTGACTCCACGTGCCGGCAGCCTCTCAAAGCCGACTGCCGTTTTTGTACCGGCAGATTCCACACTCTCCCTCCTCTGTTCGCTTGCTTCCAAAACACGAGCAGCCTCTCAACAGACTGCAGTTTCCCCAACTGTCAAAACTGAGCCTCAACCTGAGGTCTTCGCTTTCCCTCTCACTCGTTCTTTCTTTGACACACGAACCCGTTTTTACGAAACATTTGTTTCTCTCGCTTCGACACACTCAACCCTTTTCTCTCTTTTACAGTTTTCTTACGTTCGCTCGCCTCGAACCACTCGCTCCTCCCCCTTTTCGAAGCCGACATAACTCCTCCCCTTTGCGTCACTTCCTCTCCAAGCCACACCCCCCAGCCTACTGGGCGGGGCTTCGTCCGGGATGGGAGGAAGAAGAGCGATCCCTCGTTTCTCCACCACAGCACGAACACAAAAACAGTCTTTTACACCTCCCGACACACATATGACGTTCATTTCACCAAACAACCTATTTGTACATGAATTTAATGGGGGATCTGAACTAATCCTATACTTAGTAGTCCCATTAAGGGTCATTTCCATAACAATATGATGGTCATCCATAAGAGGATTGTGATGTCGTATTGTGGCATCGTCATGTGGTGTCATTCCTACCTTGTTTTTTTTTTTTCTGAGATTTTATCCTTCAATTTCAAGACACCTCAGCGAGTGCACCAGTAACCAAGAGAGCATCATGGCAGAAAACAAAATAATAGACACTGTAATGCCCCTTTAAGTGGTATTTTTTAGGGTGAAACCAACATCCGACAATAGACAGAAGGGTAACGTTGTAAGAAATATTTATTAATCCCTAATGTTTGTTACCTTATATAAGCACAATAATATTCATTAAATGTAACAATTAATGACTTTCCTGAGAATCCCCAAATTAAATAAGTACAAACGTCACATCCAGAAATGCAGCAAAGTCACGACTCTCGATGTGGCAACTCGGCTTAATCAAGCAGTTTTCACATTAAACCCCAGCGGGTTATAAATGCGTGAAAGGAGCACAGTTGGAAGGATCAAAATCAGGAGAGTGCGCATGAATGGTGAAGGCGACACAGACAGTCAGTTCGTCACGTTCAACAAGTCCTCAGAAAGTGGATCCTGATTCACTGAAGCAACGAGAAGAACCTGAGTCAGCTGTTAAAGCTGCACCACAGATAACAAAGACACGATCTCCAAGCAGAAAAGGATGATGTGGTTGAAGGACAGGAGAGGTTTGATTGTGATATCGACTGCGTACTCTCGAATAAGCTTCGAGAGTACGCACCGGTCAACATGCCGAGTGCCTTCTCGAAATGGCGTGAAAAATCACACAAAATGGCACCAACGAGGGAATGCAAAGAGCAGCATTTATATGTCGCTGAGATAACAAGTGAAGTACAAAGTCCGAATTTGGGCATGGAATTCCAGGCTCAGATTCCATTCCACAGGGCCAGATTTGAGTGTTCATGGTTAATGTGATGGTGCAATGCAGTGATTGCTGCCGGAGGTGGACATACCCGATATTGAGATCTCCACATTGCATTCCTCTGTGGAAAAAAATAGGACCAGGGAGTGTCCTCAAGCTCACCTGCATCAGAAGCAACAGCCACTCAAACCGCCTGCAGACCCCTTAGAACCTGATTTTGTATTTTTTTTATGCCGTGAACAAACTTTGGTACATCATGGGTGATGAAGGTTGTGGTCAAGTTTCATTGAAATCGTGCGTGCGGTTTTTGAAGAGAGCAAATACCTATTTTGGGGGGGTCAAACCATACTTCCCCCATAGTCCCCCTTAATGAGGGCAGATTTTGATGATGTTGATAGACTCTGGTTCATCATGAGTGATGAAGGTTGTGGTCAACTTTCATAGAAATTGTGTGCATAGTTTTGGAGAAGACAGCAAACACCTATTTTTGGGGGGAGGGGGGTCAACCCCCTCCCCCCACAAACAACCTTAATGAGCACAGATTTTGATGCGGTCAAAAAATATTTGTTAGGCATCAAACATGAAGCTTGTAGCCAAGTTTCCTCAAAATCGTGTTTAGTTCAAGTGGTAATGACTGAAGTGTTTACTCACTGACTCACTTACCTATGCACACTGCTCGATCGCATAGGCTCACCTCACTGAAGTCCATACCAAGTGAACTAAAAATTCACCACATCAAAGCATTATGTGATTGGGTCACAATTATATTTTTCCATCTTATCTCACAACAAATAACATACACATTTGCACCAACGCGCACAACAAATCTCCACCGACCACTGACAAATGACATGGACGACTTCATACATTACTTTTGCCATCTATGACAAAAAAATTCAAAATATGTCTTGATGGCAATCTGTAAAAGGATTGTGGTGGTGTATTGTCATTGTGTTGTCATTTTTAGGTATTCCATTTGTCGTTGTGTTGTCTTTTTGGGGTATTCCATCCACACATGGTTTTTCATTTTTATTTAATGTTATTTTTCTGACTTGTGACTTGGAGTCGTTGGTATAGGATGTGTCTTTCTTTTTCTTTCTTTTCTTGCTTCGGTGGTATTCGGGATGAATGGAGGATGTTTAGAAAGATGTGCTGGTGTGGATTGAATGTGGAATATGCATATGTGGGTGGACTAAATTTTCGGTGTGTATGGTGCAATGACTGAATATTTGTTTGAGGAAACAACACCCCCTGCTGGAGGGGAGCCTCCAGATAGTGGTAGGCCAGATCGAGGGGGTTTGGAGGTTTGGAAATTGAAAGTGCGAATCTGCTCACCATTTGGAATGGCAAATTGCGAGTAGGAACCAAAGTATTTGTGTGCAAACATGTATTTTGTGGTCTGGGAGTGTGTCTGAGAGTTAGAAAGAGAGTGCGGTATTGAAGACACTAAACCATGGGAGGGAGGATGGGGGGCTCCTGAGAGCTGGAAATGCTAAGAGGGCAAGTTAGTTAAGTGTTTTTAGCCTGAGTTTTTTTTTTTTAGTTTTCTTGAAAATCATGGCAGGCAAACTAAATGAATTCTTTCTACATCACGGCCTGGTGTTTGTATTGTTACGAATTCGTGCCCGCCGGCATGCGAACTGCCGCTTTCCACTAATAGTAGCAGCTCGCCCACCAGACGGACAATTCAGTCGTGACCTTCTGGAGCAACGCCGCAAACCTGTCACGGGTGGGTCTTCAACCCAACCACGGCCGAGCCAATTGTCTACCCGCGCAAGATAGGGTCACTCGCCGAATTCGATATACCTAAGTACCTGTGCGGGCAGCCGTACCTCGACGCAGGTCGGCTTGGGACACGAACCGCTTAAGCGGTCCGTTCCGTTCTGCAGTGATAACCGAGCGGGTATTATCGCCCGACCTCGCCGGATCCGATTCTATTTAACGGGTGTTTAAAACCCAGCTATTTATTCCGCGATGCAAGATGGCATTTCCAATAGGTGAAAGGAGGACGCGACGAACGGGGTACATTTGAACCAAGCACATTTATTATAATGAAACACGTATACAATGATACAATGGAACAATCATGCACGTATGCAGAAAAGCATACACGGGACGGGGACAAAGACACGAGCAAGGCAAACAAAAGCAAGGGAAAGCACTACAACCGAATATTATTATTATTTCACAGGCACTTAACAGGTTTACTTATGGACACGGTGCCACATCATTCACACAAAAGAAGAGAAAAGACCACCCCCACAGACAGGGGGGTCAGACTGGGCCCCTGGGCCTTTATGGCGTGGGACTTGGCTGACCGAATGGGTCCCACGAGACCGACGCTGGTTACCTGCACCCTCGTGGTGCGACGGTCGGCAAGCTCTCTCCGGCACTCTCCTCTCGTGCGCGCATCGACCCTGGACCACCGCACACAACCCTCACGACTTGGCACCCAGAGGGAAGGCACCCGGAACTCGAACCACCACGAAGCAGCAGCAATCACCCAATGCCACGAAGAGACGAAGCTCCCCCGAAGAGACAATACGACTCGACAACCAACAACGAACGAACCTGGCGTCTCATGCACCCTTTTATTCCCCAGGTTCCAATGCCTGACTTCTCCCCGCTTTTGGCTCCGCCCCCTTCCAGCTCCTGCGGGAACCTTCCAGAAAAGGGGCGTGCCCTCTCGTCCCCCTCCCTGCACGCCACGCGCGGGGGCGGGGGGGGGGAGGGCGAGAGAAATCATTCTTGGCTCAGGTCCAAGGAAATCATTCCACCAAAAAGAGGCCCCCACCCTTTCTCACCTTTGACCTCTGCTCGGATCGCACCTCCCCCACACCAAGCGCAGAGAAAATAGGCGGGAAAAAATCCGCGTACCATTGGAGGTTTCTCCTTGGTCTTTTTGCTCGCGTTGCGCTGGCTTTCGCAGATGCTATTCGTTGGTGCGTGGGATTGTGGTGTGGTTGCTTGTAGTTGTGGCATGGCTGGTGGTTGGCGCTGTGGTTGCGAAGGTGGTTAGGTGATTGATGGGGTGGAGAAGGTGGTGAGGCGATGTTGGTGGTTGGGGGTAAAGTGGTGAGGATGGCGTGGTTTGTTGAGAGGCGCATGTGGTTGTGGTGGAGGGGTTGTGGTGGAGGTTGCTGTGAAGCGGTTGTTGGGAGCGACGTTGGTGGTGGTGGTTCGGTTGTGGTTGAGGCGATCGTGGTTGTTGTGATGGTGGCGTGGTTGGCATTGTGGTTAAGGTGGTTGTTGTAATGGTGGTTGAGATGTGGTTGGTCCAAAATAACGATAGAAAAAGAAAAACACTACCTCAAAGGATCACAGCCCGGCTAACACGAATAAATCTCTCTAAACAACGGTGGGGAAACCTATCTGAACACTCTCTTACCGGCATAACTGATCTAAGGAACCTTTATGATGTTCTGCGAATTTCCACAGCCGTAACAGTGTTATGTTTGTTTATTTTATTGCACTACTACTCTTACACTTTTGGGATGATTACATCCTGACTTGCTAGGGAGGATCAGCATGACCCCAATTCATGTAGAGGGGTGTTTTGATCTTTGCCGGCGGTCTTGCTTGGAAGGGGGTGACATAAATTTTCTATGGAAATGTGTATCGTGTAGCGCCGCCTCCAGGTGGGGGAGGGTATTACACGTCTCCACCATTTACAGTACAGTATACCTGTCCCCACGTTTTCCAGTGCTGTGAGGTGTTTTGAATCACACAGCGGGGATGTTTTTCATTCCACGGTGAGGTTTTCAATTACATGGTGGCGATGTTATGTTTAGAATGTACACGTTTGGAAAACGGCAGTGACATCATGATTGGGAACAGAAGTGACGGTTGGTTTTGTCTGTGCGAGCGGTGTTTAGAGAGAGCAATGGCGTTTGAGGTAAAAAGGCCATGCTGTGATGACTTGCAAATAAAACCTGTGATTAAACCATTACCGTTTACAAGAAGACTCATCACTGGATGCAATAGATGCCTTTTGATTGACACAGCGGGTGGTGTTTTGAATTTCGATGTTTGCAGCGGCCGCTCCAAGTCTGGCGTCCTCCTGATTCGAAGTTCCAGGTTGCAGAGGCTGTGAACAAGAGTAGGTAAAAAAAATTGTCTACACAGAGCTGTCATTTGCCTATATACCACCCAAATAAAAGGTATCCTCCCTTCGTATGCTGCCTTTTTGGCTGCTGGTTGCATCATTGGTTAGGGGTGCGGCTATGCAACTGATACAGTGCCCCAATTACCAGTACACTGCTGTTCATTTCACTGACCTCAGAAGGATGACAGGCTGAGTTAACCCCTGGTGTTAATTCAGCAGCCAACACGGCTCAAACTCTGGACCCTAGGATCCCAAGCTACCACCTTAACCGTCCAACGCCAGACACAATAAAGGTATGAGATGGAAGAACAGGTTGCATGCTTGGAACAAGATCACCTGGAGGGTGGGTACTCTACTAATAAAACTAATTTTCCTGTGCCACAACTTACCATGTATGTGCCCCTGCATATTTTGCTTGAGTTTATTTTGAGTTTACCTCCAGTGGTCCTTAGTTTACCTCTGGCGGTATTTCTAACTTGCCCGGTGAGGGCCACCTTTCTAATGCCCTCATCAGCATAATTATTTCAACACTACGCCCCTCAAACTAATCTATCACAATTTGACTGCTAATGCTCCTTTGTCTGGTAAGGGGGAGGGGGGTGGGTGTTCATCCACACCCACATGGTCTGAAAAACTCTCTACCCAACTCTACTCTTATGAGCCCCCTGGCATCCATGGAGGTGCTCGGCCCTGCGTCCGCCACCAAGGCTGGAGTGATTCATGACGGCATCTCATTGCCCTTGTAAGGTCGCACTCGGTATGCGTGGATGATTCCTGGGTGGGAGGGGGGTGTGGCCGGCTAGGCCAGAGCGCAGGGGGAGTAGTCTGTGGAACAGTGGGTTGGGGTCCATCCCTACTGGGATATCTACAGTCCCATGCGATGTGATCCAACCGGTCACAGTTATCACACCTCACCGTGTAAGGTGCATTCCTCCTAAGTTCCAAATTCCTCCCACTGTAGTTTTGAGTTGGGGTATGCCCTGGTGACGTTCCAAACCTTCCAGGTTGGCCGCTCTTAGGGTGACCCTCTCCCCCAGACCTGCCATTATTTGCAGGGCCCACCTGCCTCACGGTCACCGGATGACGCTCACTTCCAAGTGCCAGGGGCTTCGCTGCCTCACAATGGGCTACAGTATCAGCCATCTCACTCATGGAGGCTGAGCGCCAAACAGACAGGTGTGCCCTAAGGTCTGGGTCTGGATAAAATGGTCCAGGGCCAGGCTTTCCTGGGCAGACACCTCTATGCCTGCACACGCGATCCCCACCACGTGGCAAATATTGTGTGCCAGTTCCCCAATAGTCTCACGGGCTTTAATTTTCGTACTGCAAGCTGAGCTTTAACAAGTTTGTTCTGTTGTTCCACTCAAAATTGGTGTTTTACAGCCACAGAGGTCCCACACTGACACTGCACTGTCAGATATGGTGGTTAGAATCTCTGCCACCACGCCATGAAATGCTGCCACCAGTTGCACCCTATCCTCATCCAGGTTCAACCCGTTTCCTTGAGCCACACACTCGAACCGCCAATAATGCCCTCAAATCACTCTTACCATCATACAGGGCCAATGGCACCACTCCGTTTCCCAGGGTTTGAATTCCACAAACCAGTCCTTGCAGTGAAGCCAATGAGTGGGCGAACCTCCGAATCCTTGCGGTGTTGCATACACAAGGAGCTCACCCCTCCCGTCAGTAAAGCTAACGGCTACCCCCAACTGTCGGTGCATGTTCCACATTCTCCTGCTTGCTCACACATTCCAAACCACTTGTTCCTGAAATACACTCCATCACACTCGATCTCTGCACACTTGACACACACTCCATGCCTCTCATCATTCCAAGAAACACAGAGTCCTTTATTGCCCCAAAGCTTGACACACCCATTCACACCATGCACCTGTGTTGGCTCACACCGTCTTTCCTTGACCGGATTCACCTCATTCTGGTTTCGCCTTGAGGTCTCCTATCCTCTCCATCTGTACCTGCAATGTGTTATCTTGATCTTTAAGCCTCATTTCAACACATTCCATCAATTCTGCCTTGATTTGCTGTACCCCCCCCCCCAAATCTCTACTCGTCCTTCCTTCACTTTATCTCTCTTGTCTTTTATCTTTATGATCTCCCACTTGACTCCCTTAAGTTCCTCTACTTGAACTACTTTCGTGTTTTCTAAACTTTCATTTTCTGTTCCCTCGCCATTATATGTTCCTTTATCTGTCGTTCCTTAGTCTTCCTTTGTTCGTTCATCTCCCGTTATTTTGTCTCTCTCGTTTGTCCCATCTCCTCCATTTTCTGGGTTACCTTGTCATGTCTCACCTTACATTCATTCCTTGATTGCTATCAATTCCCCCTTGCTTTCTTTCTGGGCCTTTTTCAATTATATTATTCACCTCCATATTACCCCCCGATTTATATTGTTAATTGTACCTGGCCTTAAGCTCTTTTATCTCTGTCTGTAGTTTGTGTCATTTTGACCTGACCTGCCTTCATCTCTTACAGGACAACATCCACAAACCCCCTTACATCATTCACCCCTTTTCCCTGCGTATACATCGAGATGGCTAACTACTCGTACACGGACCATGCTTCACTATACATTCCTATCTGCTCTATGGTGATATCTAACCCCCTGCACAAACGCAAATGCAACACACACACACACACACACACACACACACACACACACACACACACACACACACACACACACACACACACACACACACACACACACACACACACACACACACACACACACACACACACACACACACACACACACCTGTCCAAAGTGATGGGAATTAATCTATCATTTCAATAATACTTTTAAAAGGTCAATTGTATTGCACTCTTGGTTTCACGCAGAGCCAAAGTTCTGAGCTACTTATACCGCCCACCACAAAATGGTGGTGAAGCATAAGCTTGCAGAGGTTGGATTTGTCTCAAGAGTGCAAAATATCCTGGTTGTGAAATAAAATTTGGCATCATCATGACTCAAGACTGTTTTCCTGTCATTTTAAAAGTGAATGTTCAGCTTTTCAATGCAGCGCGAGCAGCCATAAACAGGAGACGGACGAATGCACACAGACAGACACCATGGTTCATGATATTGTTGTGGGCCGTCGCTTGGATAACTCCACGAGCCGGCGGGTCATTTAACCGACTGTGGTCGCCAATATTTCAACCGCGTAGCGTAGGGTCTATTTGTGTATAACCAATTTACCTAATTAACTACGCGATTTCGACTACCATGGAAACCACGCCCTCGGCACGTCTTGCGCGAACCAGGTCACAGCTACCGACCGTGGTAGAGTGCCAACTACCGACTACCAACTCCGGTACGGGTACAGCCGAGAGGAAACTGCCAAAGCCGTGCCGGCTGGAATGAACGGATTATCGGGGATAAAACCCCGCCTAAACTCAGATCCGAACCATGCTGGACCAATTCAAGAAGGGACAGAAACGAACTGGGAATATTTCTAACACGTTTTATTTACAGTAAATGAAGACACAAAGCAAGACTTAACGCGAATATGCAAGAAGTATTTACAATGATCCAAAAACACTTATTCAGTTCTACTTAAAGACGGGCCCACACGCAGACACACACACAAAATGAAAATAAACCCAGAGTTCTTTATTGGACAGTCACAGCTGAGGAGAGAGACAAGCTGGGGGTCAGAGTTCGGTTGGGTACTTGGCCGTCGGAGAAAGGGGGTAGTCCGTGCTGCGGCACTTGACAATGGTCGCTGGTTTGGTCCCCAGCCGCACGTGTGGGACTCGAGGTTCGTGGTGGAGCTCGGGTGGTGAATAGTGGGGGTACACGGAGGGGGGGTCAGGGTCACTCTTTCCTTCCTTGTAGAGGGCCAGCAGAGACACGTTCGCCACCTCGACGACCTTCGTAACAGCAAAAACCCCTTTTGTGACAACAAAAACCCTCCAAAACTCTCCAAAAAGACCCACCAAAAACTCTCCAAGACCCTAAAAAGGCCCCTTCCTCAGAGAGTGCTCGGGAATTTATGGACCTCCCTCAGCGGGGAGGGGCCTTGGTGAACACACCTCGCTGTCCGCCTTTGATTGGACAGGGTCCCACGGCATACCTTTCCGGGGCGGGGCCTCTGCCCCTGCCGGGAAACCCCAGCCACTCTTCCACGCGGGTTCATACTTGACGAGTAACAGTATCAACGCTGCAACGGCCCCTGCCGGGAAACCCCAGCCACTCGTCCATGCGGGTTCTTGACGAGTAACAGTATCAATGTTGCAAAGGTTGTCGAGAAAAAGTTACAACGTTCATGGGAGCCAAGAAACCGGAACCGCGAGATCTTGCCTTGGCACGTCAGGGTGCGAGAAGGCAGCTGGATGGTAGTGGATCGTGATGGTTCGAGGGATCATGCAGAAGGGATGGTTGTTCGATGGCTTGTTTGATGTAATAACCAAAATAAAAAGAAATCGCAATGCATGCCTTTGATTCTCCCACTAGACAAAAGGAAGGGGATCTGACTCCACACATACTAAACGACATAACTGACTTTTGGGACATCTGTATGTTGAATGCAAATGGTTTTCAGATCCGTAACAATAGATAATAAATGACTTCCCTTCAAAGAAACTTAAACACAGTAAAAGACCATTCGGCCCATATACTGCAGTCCTCTCAAGAGAGAGGGGAGGGGGGGGGAGAGAAATGGGGGATGGGGCGAGGGATTCCGGCAGATGTGACGCACAGTTTAACATCCATCTGAGAGACGGGACACACATTGATGAATCACACTGCCTGTGAAACCCCAGGATGACAGTTTATAGTTGGATCGGGATTCAGACGCAGGCGACACGGCTTAGATCGATCGAGTGTGGGTACCTCTTGGCATCCCTGCCGTGATATGACGATTCATGACTTGATAACAACTGCAAACATTTTTATCTCTGCCACCGAGGGTGAAGGACATTATGTTTTCACCCCTTTCTGTCTGTTTGTCTGTTTGTCAGTGTACAGAATATCTCAAAAAGTTGTGGATAGATTCAAATGAAACTCTGTGGACAGCTTGGGTGTGTGACAAGGAAGAATTGATTAGATTTTGGTGAACATCCGGATATGACTACTAGAATTTTTTAAGTGATTCTTCACCATTGAGAGATATGGCTAAACCGATATACAGCACGATATCTCTAAAAGTTGTGGATGGATTCGGACAAAACTTGGTGGACAGTTTGGGTGTTTCACAAGGAAGAATTGATTCGATTTTGGTGAAGATCCGAATCTGGATCGGATATGAGAATTAGTTAATTTTTAAAGTGATTCTTCACGATTGAGAGATAGGGCCAAAAACGATATTGCACTGTATAGCATGATACTTCAAAAATGTATTGGGCCTGATATGTTCTCATGGATCAGGCATTACGTGGTGGAGGTAAGCGCTCTACCGAGTGCCCTTCCAGTTTAATGATGTGAACAGACTTTGGTACATACCGGGTGATGAAGGTTGTGGTGGTACATACTGGGTGATTAAGGTTCCTGATGGGTGAGAAACCGAATGACATTTTGTTTTCATAAAAGGCTTAAACTAGTCTAAAAGTGCCCGCAGTTCCGAGAAAAAGAAGTAGAAGAAAAGAAGAAGAAGAAGAATAAAAGAGGAAGAAGATGACGAAAAGGAAGAAGAAGAAAAAGACAAAAAGGAAGAAGAAGAAAAAGACGAAATGGAAGAAGAAAAAGAGGAAAAGGAAGAAGAAGAAGAGGAAGGGGGAGAGGGAGAGGAAGAAGACTGATTATTATAAAAGGCATGGGCGTCGATTGCTTTTGAAAAGTGGGGGGGGGGGGGGGCATTGCATGTCCAGACCACGAAGCCCACTTCGTGCCGGCGTGGACACAGCAAGTCGACCCTTGTAAATTCTTGATTTATACGCTCGTTGACATGCTGCCTTCTGATCACACAAATCCCTTAAATTAATCTGACCATCTATCGACCATCTTTTTTTATCAAATGTAAGCAGACGGAGCAAAATTGATTAAACATTAATCATACACATTTCAAAGTTTCAAGTGTCATCAAAAAATACAATATATATATATATATATATATATATATATATATATATATATATATATATATATATATATATATATATATATATATATATATATATATATATATATATATATATAAAGAATTGTTTATCAAGCCTCCTTCTCACGACCCTTGAACTGATTCACTAAACATAAACTGAAAACTAGACTGACATACAAATTGATATTACACGAGTACGGTCAACTTACCTTAAAACTTGCCAAAAATATGAACCCTCTTGTCTGCCGATCCAGTTAAAAACTTTGTATAAATGTCTTGGGGGTCAAGTGCAGTCAGACGATCTCGGTGAACATGACAGATCATGAGATGGTTGAGGTGTTGTTGGGTCATTGTGGAACGTAACAAAGTCTTCATACGTCTGAGTGTGCTTCGGCTTCTATTGGTTTCCCCAGCAAGTTCATGCGAAGCTGAATGGTCATTCAGCAAACGTTCTACCTGTGGGAACATTCGACGGACTTCCGGCACCATGTCTACAAATATCTTACGGTAATCCTCAACAGATGAACCACTGAACTGGTTACGAAAGAAGCCAAGTTCTTGCTTTCGGGAATCTGACAGTTCGGGATATTTGCGGACTATTTGTGGTTTGAATGACCCAGACAGGAGCATTTCACCCAAGTCCCTATACGCCATGAGGTCGGTTGATCTGAAGTACCCGTTCAAGTTCTCAGATGCGCTGTCGATGACTGAAAAATTCAACTCTGTATACCTCCTCTGCAGAATTGGCAGTGTATTCCTGCGTGCCTCCATCAAGTCTCTTCGGAAGCTTGCGCTTACGAGGGAGGGTCACTGGATCCAGTTGGCACTGCTGGAGCTTCTGTTGTGCTGCTTCGAAAACCTCCTTAAACGTCTGGTCGATACGGAGAGATTGGAGATTCTGTGCAGTTACCTTTGCAGCAGTAAGCATACCAGAGACGGTAACTTGTGAACCCTGAAGTGCCTTATTGAGGTATTCAAGGGATTGGAGAACGGGCAATGATGCAAACAGACCGAGAACACACTTTCCTGATGAAAGACAGCTTCGAATACCGTTGGCTCGCGATGCCGTGTTCGTACCAAAGTCATCACTTGCTTGTTGAAGGGCATCCAGTACCGCTTCATAGTTATCCAATATCGATTTCACGGCAGGAGAACAAGTTAACCAATGCGTCGGGCAAATTGGCCTCAGGCGTGTAGTGCAGGGAGTGTCAGCATCGTCAGTGTGGATATTCAAGTACAGATGCTTGAATTTTCCAGAGTTGTTGTAGATGTTGCTGAGTACCTGGACATAATCAAGGGCGTCTCTTATGAATGGTGCAGTTTGTAGGGCTTTGGATGTACAACCCTCCTTATTTTATTTTCAACGCTGCATTAAAAATCTCTAATTTAATCATTCTAAATCACACAGTTTCATGAGACACCTTATTCTGTCGGTCTCTCCTTCGTCTTTGTCCTCGTGCAAACGGAAAATTATTCGAATGATGGCGGAAGAGAAATTCCTTCCGGAACGTTATTTTTCCTAGTAAAAATTGCAAGTCGCGGCTTAGCTACTAAGTCTAAGCCTTTTTTAATCGGATTTTTGAGGTAATCTCATTACTACCCTATAGATACTGTATAATCCGACAACAGAATTCAAAAATAATTTTCCGTTCGTTTGTCCGAAACGCTTAGGTGAATTTTGCATATTTTTCAACAGCTCCCTTTTAAAATGTATAATTTAATCCTCATAAGTCCGACGACCGAATGATACCTCTCGTTTTGTTGGTCTATTCCTCCCCGAAGTCCAATACCGATGAAAACATTATTTACATTAACCGCCGCAAAAGCGAGTGAATCAGCGCCTTTCCGTTCGTTCGTGCGAGCCGGTAGAGTGAAACCGCGTCATCCTGCACAAGCTCCACCATCTCAATCAGCATACCAGGCCGCAAAATCATTTATTGGCTTATAACTCGACGGTGCAAAGTCACAAAAACTAAACACACACATCATCGTGCAGGTAATAATATCAGGCATCCGGTGATATAAGTTAGAAAGGTGAAATAAACTATTTTGGTCGCTAAAGGGGCCCCGAGCCGTTGCGGCCTAACACTTTCCGAGGCGTGCCGCTCCGGGCCATGAAGCCGCGATTTCTTTAAACACTCATAAAATGACGATACAAAGTCCGAAAACGTCCCAACATACCTCAAAATGTCCAGGTCACATTCTCTGTTAGTGGGTGAACAATCCAACGCTTGGCGAATTCTGCTTCGCAATGAAAGGAAGAGCCGACATCGAAGGATCAAAAAGCGACGTCCCTATGGACGCTTGGTCAGTGGGAGACCATGGCTTGGGAAGCACGGATTCTCAATGTTGAATTGTTAACCTATCATCTTTAATAGAACTATAATAGAGCAATAAAACTTTAATAGAGATTTAAAAATTTATTCTTGTATTTGAGGAGCATCTCGGCCTGGTTGTACTGGAGCAGCTCGTTTTGTGTTATGTAACTTACGTTCAATGAAAAAAGTGGGGGAGGAAAATCGAAAAATGTTGTCCCCCCCCTTGATAAAAAGTTTTTTTGGGGGGACACGTCCCCCCCCCGTCCCCCACCAATCGACACCCATTATAAAAGGCTTTGCATTTTGAATACAGATGAGCTTGGCATTTTGCATTTCTATTTTGATCTTCCTTTTTATGTGTTGTATATTATTCAGTATTCAGCATCAAAAAGGCTGTGATGAATATCACATTCACAATGTTCCCCTCTTTGCTCCTCACACCACCAAATTATATACATGCGGATGCTAAATATCCCGAAAGCGGATGCTTTATTTATATTTTCATTTATGGATGCTTTCCAATGGTTCTGTGATTTTTTCCTGGTGTGGTGAGCCCAAATATGGATAAATAAGCCTTTGCTTTGTCGTGTTTTATATATTTTTCAAATTATATTTTTCGTGTGCAATATTTTAAAGTAATAAAATGTTAAATGTGTTATATATTTTGTATTGGTATGGATTAAATCCATCAATGTTGTTAAATTTAAAGAGGCAGAAGGCAGTCGATTTGCGAGGGAGGGGTGAGAGGGTATCATTAAGGGAGAGGGGAGACGATGAGAGCAGGCACGGCCATGGAGGAAGAGGGAGAAGGGAGGGTGGGAAGAGGAAGAAGGGAGGCTGGGAAGAGGAAGAAGGGAGAAGGGAGGGTGGGAAGAGGAAGAAGGGAGGGTGGGAAGAGGAAGAAGGGAGGGTGGGAAGAGGGAGAAGGGAGGCTGGGAAGAGGAAGAAGGGAGGATGGGAAGAGGGAGAAGGGAGAAGGGAGGGTGGGAAGAGGAAGAAGGGAGGGTGGGAAGAGGAAGAAGGGAGGGTGGGAAGAGGAAGAAGGGAGGGTGGGAAGAGGGAGAAGGGAGGGTGGGAAGAGGAAGAAGGGAGGATGGGAAGAGGGAGAAGGGAGAAGGGAGGGTGGGAAGAGGAAGAAGGGAGGGTGGGAAGAGGGAGAAGGGAGGGTGGGAAGAGGGAGAAGGGAGGGTGGGAAGAGGGAGAAGGGAGGGTGGGAAGAGGGAGAAGGGAGGGTGGGAAGAGGGAGAAGGGAGGGTGGGAAGAGTCAGAAGGGAGGGTGGGAAGAGGGAGAAGGGAGGGTGGGAAGAGGGAGAAGGGAGGGTGGGAAGAGGGAGAAGGGAGGGTGGGAAGAGGGAGAAGGGAGGGTGGGAAAAGGGAGAAGGGAGGATGGGAAGAGGGAGAAGGGAGGGTGGGAAAAGGGAGAAGGGAGGGTGGGAAAAGGGAGAAGGGAGGGTGGGAAAAGGGAGAAGGGAGGGTGGGAAGAGGGAGAAGGGAGGGTGGGAAGAGGTGAAGGATGAGACTGGGTGGAGGTATTGTGGAGATGGGAGCAGGTGGGGGAGGGACAAAAATTAAGGGGGTGAGAAGAGGGAGAGGTGTGATGAGAATTGAGGGAGTGGGAAGAGGAGGAGGCAGCTTTGAGAAAGGGGAGTGAGGAGGGAGATTTGAAGGGGAGGGGTGAGGACCATTTGGGGGAGAAGGGTGAGAGGAGATAATTGAGGGACAAGGGTGAGGGGAGAATTGAGGGAGAAAGGTGTGGGGGAGCTTTTGAGAAAGGTGAGGGGGGAAGAGAGTGAAGCTTGCTTTGAAGATCAAGGAGGTGGCTGAATTGAGAGGCAGGGGTGAGAGGGAAGCTTTGAGAGGGAGGGGAGACAATGAGAACAGGCATGGTCATAGAGGAGGAGGGAGAAGGGAGGGGTGGGGAGAGGGAGGGGAGGAGACTGGGTAGTGGTATGGTATAGGTGGGAGCGGGTGGCGGGGGTGAGAAGAAAGGAAGATGTGATGAGAGGAAAGAGTGAGCGTGTTAGAGATATTGAGCAGTGTGCTGAATGAGAGTGTGAGACATTTGAAAACCATACAGGTTGGGGAATCAGAGGGGGAATTGTTCATAAGGCAGAGAACAGTGGAGAGATGCTTGGATGGGGGGCAAGATAGGAGGAGTAAGGAGAGGGTATAACAGGGAAGGAGTTAGGAGGATGTGCTTCTAAGGAGGTGGGATGAATTTACATTGAAGTTGGAAAAAAAGAACAATTAGTAATGGAAGATAAACAATTATTGCAAAATGAGATTTTTTATATTTGTAGGTCAGCGATTCATGGATTGCAGAAGAATTAACAGTGGAGAAAGAAAGCGTTGCAACAGATGGAATTTTTATCCACGGGATGAAAGAAAGATCAAATTGAACACAACATTTTGAAGAAGAAGAACCAGGCGAAGAGGAGAAGTTGAAGCATTGTTACAGACCAATTTTTTTTCCCTTTTTTAAGATTAGGGAAGAGGGGGGGGAAGAGAAATAAAAGTTTGAAGAAAAGGTCATGAAGGTGTGGTGTGAAAACCTTCACGATCAGAGTGGGATTCGCAGGGAAGAGGGAAGATAATGAAGGAAGAAGACGAGTCGGTACAGGAAGTTATGTTGGGTATAAAGTGAGAAGGGAAAGGTTTTTTTTTTGTATATTTTACATTTTAAGACATGAAACAGAGGGTATAGTTGGGAGGAATAGGAAGAGGGTGGAGGGAGAAGCGGTGAAAATAAGAACTGATGGTGATAAGGAGAAAATACAAATAAACACAAATCGTGCACATAAACGTGAAGACTGGTAGGCCTATGGGAAACCCGGTACGACAAGACCGACGAAAGCTCACCAAATCGCACAGGTTTTGAAACAAAACCAAACTAAGAACACACAGTAAACATGAAGGCAACAAAATAAATATTCAAAACGCGACAAACAACGACCAGAAACTTTTCTTTGAGAAAAGTCGGCGGAGACCCCTGGAGAGAACCAACCATCGCCTCAAAAACTGGAATCGGAAGTTGAATATATATATGTATATATTGTTGCGGGCCGGAGGTCCGGTGGCGAGAATGACCACGAGGTGGTGAAAGTTACGTCGATTTCCACCGGACTCTCCGGAATTGTAGGCCGTGCTTCTCGGATAACTCCGTGAGGCGGCGGATCGCTTAACCGACCGTGGACGCCAATACCTCCACCGCGTAGCGTAGGGTCTTTTTGTCTAGAACCAATTTACCTAATTAACCACGCGGTGTCGTCTACCGGGGAACCACGACCTCAGCACATCTTGCTCGAACTGAGTCACTCTACCGACTGCGGTAGAGTTCTAACTACCGACTACCAACTCCGGTTCGGGTGCAGTCAAGTGGAACTGCCAAAGCCGTGCCGGCTAGGATGAGCAGATTAACGGGAACAAAGACCCGGCTAAAACTCAGATCTGAACCATGCTGGACCAATGAAAGAAAGGACGGAAACGAACTGGGAACATTTCTACAATAATTTATTTATAATAAACGAGGAAATTTATGTGCCACAGAAACACGTTTATTGGGGTGTGATGCAGGGGAAAGAAAGAAGATATAGTGTGACAATTTACAGCAACTTACAAAAGAAGACACAGAGCAGACTTACGTGGGAATACACAGCAAGATTTACAATGATCGAAAACACTTATAAAGTTTCTACTTATTAGACTGGCACCACACACTCAGACACACATTTGGACAAAATAAACCCAGTTGAAGGCAAAGGACTTCCGGTTCCGGTTTTGAGCGGCAAGAGGTCTCCTTCGGGGCTCCCTGCTGACATTCTCAAAGTTAAGTTCCGGTTGTTATTTGTCCCGTTTTAACTGTTTAATTTTCTCACCTACATGTTAATGTGTGTTCCTAGTTCGGTTTTGTTTCAAAAATCATGCTATTTTGTGAGTATTTATGTCGACGTTCTTACCTGGTGTTTGAGGCCTAGTCCTAGGCTTGAGGCCTACCGGTTCCACTTGGTGTTCGATCGTTTTTTTTTTTGTTTGTTGTTTTTTCTCCCCATTACCTTCAATTTCTATCCTCCCCATTACCTTCAATTTTCATCCTCCCCACTTTCCAAACATCCCCCATTCTCCCAACTAATCTCTTTCTTATCTCAAAAAAAAATAAAAAAAAAAAAAAAAATATATATATATATACCCAACAACAACAACAACAACAACAACAACAACAACAACACGCTCACCTTCTCCCGATTCTGCTACTTCTTCTTCCTCTTAACTTCCTCCTCGTCTTCCTCGATTTCTTTTTTTTTTTTTTTACATTTCCATGACCTAATCTGTTGAACTCTCTCATACATTAATATTAACAACAAAAACGATCTTATGATGCTTCATCTTCCTCTCTCACACATGTGGTACTCTTTACTGTTTCACAATGCACTACTCTTCTGCTATTTCAACAGACTGCTTTCATTTCGACCTCTCCTTCATTCCTTGCCTAAAAAATCCAACTATTACAGCGCTTCTTCTCTCCATGCTCTGAATTCGCCTTCATTGCATCCATCAAGAATTGTGTTAAATCGCATCTCTGACCTAAAACTTTTAAAAACCACAGTTTGCCATGGATGCTCGCTTTCCATCAACCATTCTTTTTTCCAACTTCAGTGCCAACTCACCCCCTCACCCCTCACTCTCACTCTCAAAGCAACCATCCCACTCTTCTCCCTCCAAGCCTCCCTCTCACCTCTTTCAAAAATTCCCCCTCACCTTTCTCCCACCTTTCATCCCCCTCACTCTTCCTTCTCTAAGTTGCCCCCCTCTCATCCACCAACCTGCCTCCCTCCACTGCCCTCTCACCTCCATCTCTTCACTCCACCTCCTCAAATACTCAACTGCCATCTTCCTTGTCTCTTGTCCCCCTCTCTCCCAGCACCACAGAGCCTTTTCTCCTCCTCATTCGGCCCCCTCCCCTCGCTATTCTGCAATACCCCACACTCCTTCAGCAACCCTCCTTACCTCCCCCCTCGTCCCTCGTCCTACCCTCCCCCGCCCCTCCACCTCCTGCACCCAAAGCCTCCTCCCCTACCTCTTCATTAAAAGTGTGGACCTCAAATATCCGGGGCCTTCGCTCAAACCTTTCAGATCTTTCCATGCAGGTTGCCACTGACAAACCAGACATTATCTGCCTAACAGAAACTTTCCTCTCCCAAGACGTGTCTGACTCCCAAGTATCTCTCCCTGGTTACTCCCTCTTACGGTATGACAGACCTGAGCCTCGTCCTGGTGGAGGTGTTGCTCTCTTCATCAAAGACTCTATTCCTCACTCTCCCTGCACTGCTCTCACTCCCCCACACCCCCAGGAATACCTCTGGCTTCGGCTTCCCCTCCACTCCCACCTCATGTTTATATGTGTACTGTACCGTCCACCGAACAATGATGACTCCATCTACACCTCACTCTCCGAAAACATGGACCATCTTCTATCTTCTCATCCAAACTCTCTCTTCCTCTTATGTGGCGACTTCAATTGTCATCACGCCAGTTGGCTAGGTGTGGGTACCTCTCTCACCTGCCATGGGACATCAGCAAAAGCTTTCTGTGACTCATTGGGACTGACTCAATCGGTCAACTTCCTGACCCGGATCTCAACCAATGGTACTCCATCTCTTCTGGATCTGATTTTGACAAATTTCCCTGACAATATCTGCTGCTCTTCCTTCGCTCCAATTGGTTCTTCTGACCACGTCCTTGTTAAAGTGGACATCTCTCTGGCTGTTATCAGAGAACCACCTCACCGCCGTCAAGTCTGGCATTTCACTCAAGCCGACTGGAAGGGTCTCCGAGCAGCCATCAAACTTACAGACTGGTCTCCTATCACTACTTTCTCAAACATCAACTCATCCTGGGAATTCTTTCAAAGAAACTTGCTCTCCCTCATGCACAGATTTATCCCCTCTCGTGTTCAGTTGTCTTACCCTTCCTCCCGCCCTTGGTTTACTGAAGCTTGTGGCGAGGCAGTTGTCCTGAAACAACTTGCCTTTGCCTCATGGAAAGCAAACCCAACTGAGGGCAATCTCAGTTCTTTCCTCAAAGCTCGGAACAAGTGTGTAGCTACCCTCAGGAGAGCCAGAAAACAACATCTTTCTCATCTCAAGTCTGAACTCTCAAACCTCTCTCCCTCCTCAAAATCCTGGTGGCGTTTAATCAAATCTGTTTCTGGTGTATGTTCCCCCTCCATCCCCTCCCTTACCTCAAATGGCCGCACTGCTGATTCCACACGTGATAAAGCTGAATGTCTAAACTCGGTGTTTGCAGCTAAATCTTGTGTCCCAAACCCATCACTATCTCTACCCACTTTACCCAGTCGCACCCAACTGTCCCTGGACTCTGTATCCTTTTCTCCTGACAAGGTGGAGAGCTTGCTTTCAAACCTCGAGTCAGATTCTGCAACCGGTCCAGACGGCATCAGCCCACGTGTCCTCAAAGCCTGCTCTTCTGCTCTTGCTCACCCTCTCTCTGTTCTATTCACCCTCTCATTTTCCCAAGGTCATCTGCCATCTGCTTGGAAATCTGCTAACATCACTGCCCTGCATAAAAAGGTGCAAAAACAGATCCCTGTAACTATAGACCAATCAGCCTTCTCCCAATCATCAGCAAGGTTATGGAATCCATCATCGCTTCAGACATGAAATCCTTCCTCTTCTCCAATGGCTTGATTTCCAATCATCAATTTGGTTTCAGACCAGGTCACTCTACCCTAGATATGCTGCTACTGCTCTCCCATCAATGGATGGAGGTCCTCAATGCCAGACAGGAAATCCGAGCCGTATCCCTGGACATATCACGTGCTTTTGACACAGTCTGGCACCCTGCCCTACTCACCAAACTCTCTTCCCATGGTATTCAAGGCCATCTCCACTCATGGCTCGCAGACTTCCTCTCCTGTCGCAGTCAACGTGTGGCCCTAAATGGAGTTCTTTCATCCCCTCTTCCTGTGCAGGCTGGAGTTCCTCAAGGTAGCGTTCTGGGCCCTGTTCTTTTTCTGGTTTTCATCAATGATCTCTCGGACTCTCTGGAAAATCCTCTATTTCTCTTTGCCGATGACTCCACCCTCTGCCGTACCATCTGTCATCCCTCAGACCGGCAAGCAGCAGCTTCTTCGCTCACTGCAGATCTGGATAAAATCACAAACTGGTCCAACACGTGGAACATGTCTTTCAATCCAGACAAATCTCACACTCTCACTATGTCTCTTCGAAAGGACCGTTTACAAAACCCCCCATCCACTTTCTCAACAATCCTCTGGAAGAAGTCTTTTCTTTCAAGCTTCTGGGTCTCACTATCTGCCATGACCTTTCCTGGGAAAGTCACATTTCCAACCTTGCCTCAAAAGCCAGTCGCCGACTGGGAATCCTCCGTCGTGCAAAGTCCTTCCTCGGCCCTCTTGAGCTCCTGACCACTTACAAAGCTTTTGTCCGTAGCCTGATGGAGTACTGCTCTCCCCTCTGGGCTGGTGCTCCTGCCTCCCACCTTTCTCGACTTCACGCTGTCGAAACCAGGGCTTTTAAGATCATTGGCATCTCCCGCAATGAAGCTGAGTCTTTGGGCCTCTCACTCAATCACCGCAGGTTGGTCGGTGGTCTTTCTGTCTTCTACCGACTCCTCTCCAGCCTTGCCCCCTGCTCTCTCTGTGATTTGTCCCAACCACATTTCCACAGGGCGCTCAAGGTCCGCCAACAACCCCCTTCTGGTAAAACTACCAAAATCACGAATCACTGCTCATCTTCACTCTTTCATTCCTCTTTTTCCCGCCTTTGGAATAAACTTCCTCACTCTATTCTTTCCCATTCTTCCCTCCAGGCTTTCAAAACAGCTGTTCACCACCACCTCTTATCTTCCCCCATCCAAATCCTCGATCTTTTCTACCCCCGATAATCCACCCAAGCCCACTTCCTTCAATTCTCCTGCTTTCCTTCCTGAAAGTCCCTTTAATGTCCATCTTCCCCTCGCCATGTTCCCCGTCCCATCCCCATCCCTCTCCCTTCCACAGTTCACCTGTGTCTGTTCCCCAATGTTTTGTCCCTTCCACTCCCGCCCCTCTTGTCTCATGCCTCCTTGCTGTGAGTTGTGTGTTAGCTCTCATACGAGCCTCGACCAAGGTATACAAAAAAAAAAAAAAAAAAAAAAAAAAAAAGGACTTTTCTAGCCAGAGAGGGAGGAGGGCTGAGGTCGCAGTTCTTTTGAGTACCTGAGTCTCGGGGAAAGGAATGCTCCGTGGTGTGGCACCTGCCAAAAGTCGTGCAGTCAGGTCCACAGCTGCCCGTGTGGAGTTCGGGTCCGTGGAGGAGCTCGAGTGGGCCAGGACCAGTAGTCGGGCCATCGAGGCGAGACGTGAGCGGAGCCAAGCAGCGGGAACCCCTTCGTTTTCCAACCAACTCCGGCCTCCAAGCACAGAACGAACAACCCCCAAAGAACTCAAGACTGAGGATGATGTCGTGGTTTATAGACCTCCCTCAGCGGGGTGGGGTCGTGGTCAAAACTGACGTCACTGTCCGCCCTGATTGGACGGGTCTCCCATGGGTCCGCCCTTTCTGGGCGGGGCCTCGGCCAGGCACCGGCGAGGCCCGCCCACTCCACGCGTGTGGACTCGTCAAGAAAGAGTTGGAGCGTTTGGAGAAGCCGAATAGGAACTGCGACAGTGAAGATTCTGTCTCGGAAAAACGAGCCTCCAGAGACAACAGGTGGGCCATGGCATGTTGTTGCCAGCGAACCGAAGGCTGCAAGCGCTTGGGTACCGTGGATCGCAATAGAGGATGGGATATAAAGATTTATTACCCGAACTAAAAAAAAACATCACAACGCACCCCTTCAATTTCACACTACACACAAGGAGGGGTTCTGTCTACACATATACTTAACGGCATAACTGACTTGGGACACCTGTATGTTGTATGCGTATGGTTCCTAGAACCGTAACAATATATATATATATATATATATATATATATATATATATATATATATATATATATATATATATATATATATATATATATTATCCCTGTGTCGTAAGAGGCGACCAGGGTTGCGTCAGGAAGGGCATCCGGTGTAAAACCTGTGCCAAATCAGTATGCGGATCATAACGGATGATCCGCTGTGGTGACCCCTAACGGGAGCAGCCGAAAGACGAACAACATACATATATATATATATATATATATATATATATATATATATATATATATATATATTTGTTCAGGAACAGGAATATAACCATCAGAAATATTCTAAGTATCTTGGCAACCATCCTCCAATCAAAGAAATTAAACAATAATAATCAAGTCAAGAATTTGGCACAAATTAGTAAAAAAAAAGACCAGCCTTTATCTCAGGCAAGACTTCACTTGTGACCTATCTACTTATTTTGTGAAGCCGATGTGGAAGAAAAATAATTATATTCATGTATTCTCAATTATAATTGTTGGTGGTACTTTATAAATTTCATTTTTGTACTATAGTCGAATTGGCTGTCATGTTTCCCTTCTTCCCAAAAGTCTTTTGACCTACATATTGATAAAAGGAATATCTTACGATGAAAAAAGGTCTTGCTCGCTGCATAGAAACAGGGTGTCCTGGTTGTTAACATTGCAACTTTTGCCATGATTGTGTCATTCTTTCCCTCCCACCCAAAGTGGCCACATATTGTAGTTTTGAGTTATTTTGCCATATGCTTATCAGCTCATCCTGTAGTTGAATTGCCAAAGGTCTCACCCTCCTATTCTTTGGAATGTCAAATTGTGTACAAGAGGAATTGCTTCAGGCTTCTGTTTCAGTGAAGTTCATTTGAATGTTTCAGTGAATCATTGAATGTTTTCCTCCATATATACGAAATTAAAGATTCTCCATTTGTATGCTGATCCAACTTGTAGAAATCGAGTTCTTTTCCACCACACCATCTTTTGTGAGCATTCCATTTTGCAAATCCAAACACCTGAAACCAAAGTTTAGTGTTGCAAAGCAGTCATGGAGTACTCAATACCTCCACCAGGTGGCAGAAGGATCCAGATGATAATTTGGAGGAAGTTCCTTGTTACCAATTTACTGACGAACCACCCCTGCTGATGGCTTCATTTCCAGGAATATCATGAAAATTAAGATTGCAATCATCGTGGTATCCACAGCTGCAGTAGGTCTTGGGGAAACTCCAAATAGTGTGGAAATGTTCATCTTGTATCGTTGAATATTGCTTAGAGATATAATCAAATAATTCCAGGTTTTTCAAAGTTTCGACTTAGTTTTACATTAATGGAGAGCAAGATCACAAGACCCATAATCCCACAATACTATTCTACGAAAATGTTCCTAAAATACGAATAACAATAAATTGCCAAACAAACTTTCCTCCTCTTGATGGGAATGCACATTACATTCTATAGTGACCCCAAAAAAAAAACTCCACCAAACTAGGAATGTGTTAGTTGCCTTTTATGTCCACAGAAGGCCATGCACATGAAACGTGCAAACCACCTGGTCCATTTGTTTGTAGTGCAGAAGTTGTTCCCCAGACAGCAACTACACTTTAAGATAGCGAGCAGTGTAACTTGGTGTTAAGGAACCTCCAAGGAGATCAAACCACTTGCTACCTACAGTCCAGGAATTTGCAATGTAGCCAAGATACGTCCTGCATGTGAAGCACCAGTGATAACTTGCCTACTCTTCAAGAAGGACACCGTGGGATCTTTAACGTCCACAAACTAACACCAGCAGACGTGACACCCAGTTGAACGCCCCTTAACCCCACACCCATTGATGCCTCGGACTGCCAGTGATACACCATGGTGGCAGTTTATAGCTGAACAAAAATACAAGTCCAGCCAAGTGCTCCAGGCCATCCTACCAACCCCAACTACCTCTATAAATCCTTTTGAATCAGAAACAATACCTCAAGCACTTTGCCTTACAGACCTCCTAAGAAACAAACTGAATCCAAGTAAAAATCAACTTTCAAGAATATTCTACGTTTCAGGTGTTCGTTGCTATAAAGTACGGATTTGATTCAAGGCCAATGCAGTAGGCGCATATGTATTTTCATTGAAACCACCAACAAAGGCTTTGGTTTGATGGCTACTTCACTTTGAGAGCAGGATCCCATGTTGTATGTGAAACCTGATGATCAGACTGCTGGGTGGTACTGGCATGCGTCCTCGTTCTATCTGGTGTTTGTTTTCTTGGTTGTCTGGGTGATATCTCAGCCATCCTTTGAGATAGGAAGTTGAAATTGAGGGATAAAAGTGAAGATGTGCTTTGGCAAAAACACTTTTTAAATTTTTTGATTAATGAATGATTGAATTAATTATCGATTTATTAATTACTTATTTATTTTCTGGCTCATCTGGGGCAATATCTCAGGCACCTTTTGAGCAAGGAAGTTGATATTTGGACATGATAGTGAACAAATGATTCAGCTATAAAGGGTATTTTTTATCTTGCCAAAACGAAGTTTTTGCAAGATATGTTAGTCAGCTTGTATGTTTTTTTTGTTTTTTTTTTATCTTGCCAAAACGAAGTTTTTGCAAGATATGTTAGTCAGCTTGTATGTTTTTTTTTGTTTTGTTTGTCTGTAATCACGTATAAAAAATTCTGCAGAGCACAGTTATCATTGGAAATTTTTGTAACTTTGCATATCAGAGGCCTATAGAGGTCCCTTTCAGTGCACAAAATTTTGAAGGTCAAGGTCAAAGGTCAAGGTCACTTTGGCGCAAATCAGGGGAGTCGACGAAACCCTTATTTTTTGAGTAATTTTGATCGGATAGTCTTCAAACTTCATGGTAATATCGTTCATGGTCTGGCGCTCAGCTGATTAATTTTTGGTGGCGATTGGCCTTGACCTTCATGGTTAGCGCCTCAGGTCAAACATATTTGACTCCAAGGTCAAATTTTCAAGTTTTAGGAACCATATCGTGTAGTACCTCAAATTGAACACCTCGATGAGTGCTTTCTAGATATGTCAAGCTTGAGACATTATGACGTCATTTGGTGACGTTATGAGGCAAACACATATTTTTCATGGTTACTCTGTAGAACGATTCTAATCGGAATCTCTCATCGGCAGATATTCCTCAAGGAGTCGCTCCTGGTGGATAGCAGCTCTGTTCACCTCAGTGTGACCTTAAAGAAGTCACACGTGGTCACCTTTTGGCAAGGGTTTTATTGATTTGTTTATGAATGAATTAATTATTCATTTTTCAATGAATTAATTTTGAAAAAGTTGTAGATTTGGATGAAACAGTGGTGGTTGAGGTATGCTATGAGCCAACTGATAATGAAATTAATTATTTGATGATTATTATTATTTACGAGCAGGGATACCCGTGCTCCGCGCAGGAATCCCGTGGATGACGGCGGGTCTGAAGGAGTATATGTCACAGTTAATTGTAAAATTGTAGAGGCTGCCACCATTATTATTTTTTTTTCATCACCATTATAATATTATATTTTCCCCGCCATGTTTTATATGCAGAAGAATCGAGTTCAAAAATGTTAAGATTTATTGCCGCATCAGATAAAAAAAAACCATAATGCCTCAACAATGTGAGGCTGGTTTCATGTCATCATTTGCGACTTAATTAATTCTCATTCTCGAGCAAATTCCGTTGGTCCCATGTCAATCGGCTGAACTTGAAAAATTAATGTTACGCAATCAGGTGATGACGTCATAATTCGGAAACCGGGAAGTCGGAAGTCATTGTCTTCGATTGAGTGTAGCATTATTTTTTCATTCTATTGCAAATGGCGTTGGCCCCATGTCAATCGGCTGAACTTGAAAAATTAACGTTACGAAATCAGGTGATGACATCATAATTCGGAAACCGCAAGTCGGAAGTACAATTCTTTTACATCGGGACACTCCCGGGTACATGTTCTGTCAGCATGTGAAGTTTGGTGAGGATCAGTCTAGTACTTTTCGCATGCATAGGTCACAGACAAACAGACACACTTTCAACTATACATATATATATATATATATATATATATATATATATATATATATATATATATATATATACACACACACACATACATACATACATACATACATACATACATGCATATATATATATGAGCAGTAAGACGTCCGTCTCCGTCTCTCTCTCTCTCTCTCTCTCTCTCTCTCTCTCTCTCTCTCTCTCTCTCTCTCTCTCTCTCGCTCTCTCTCTCTCGCTCGCTCTCTCGCTCTCTCGCTCTCTCGCTCTCTCGCTCTCTCTCTCTCTCTCGCTCTCTCGCTCTCTCGCTCTCTCGCTCTCTCGCTCTCTCGCTCTCTCGCTCTCTCGCTCTCTCGCTCTCTCTCTCTCTCTGCAGCTGACTCCGCTTGCCTGGCTCTTTCATGAGCAGTTAGCTGTTGCCGTGCACGTGCAGTTCGAGAATTCAAATAACAGGAGGAGAATGTGTATGTTTAAAAAGTCAACGAATACGAACATTTTGTATTTCAAAAAACTTGAGCGTTTTTAACCATGAAGCCTTTTGTTATGATTAATACGCCGGCGCACTATTCGAAAGCCATTTTTTTTTCTAATGGAAATTATATATATATGTACATATATTTTTTTCATTTTTATGGAGAGCCACTCAGCGCATCCTGGAGCTGAATGTTAGTTCTATATATGTGTAAAGTTTCATTAAGATCGATTCACTGGTCTAGGAGCTTATTCGTCACAAAAAAACAGACAGACAGACATGGACAGAAGGACTGCCATTTATATAGTAGATTTATTTTAAATTGTATGCCGCTCCCTCCCAATTCCATCTCCATGTGCTGCACAGTGAGTAAAAGTATCTGTACACATTCACCTCAGAAGTGCACTGCTCCCTCCGAATTCCGTCTCCATGTGCTGTACGGTGACATCGCCGGGCGCCAAAGGTGCCCCAGCAATGTCGCGCACTGTTGGATTTGTTATTTATTTATTTGCCATGGGGACGGTGTACTTTTAATGTACCTCTACTTGTTTTTCTTGTTTCTGCAATTTTTAAAGTAATAAAATGCTTAATGTTTCATATATTTTATTATTTTGGGATGGATTAAATCCATAATCTATCTATAATTCCAGCAATCTCTGCGTGTGTATGTGTCTGTGTGTGTGTCTGTGACCGCTGTTTCTCGACAACCGCTGGTCCGATCTAATTGAAACTTGCCAGATATATTGCTGGGGACCTGAGTATGTGCCTTTTCAAGGTTTGATATTAATCGGACAAGTGCTTCCCAAGTTATGGCCATTTATTTACCAACCAATGACAGGAACCGTTGCTGCGGCCATTTTATATCAACCAATGACAGGAAGCGTTGCTGCGTAGCCGTGGTCGATGGTGAAGAGAAACTCAGCCGTGTTCGCCATTACGGGTTTTTTCTCTCCTCTCCTCTCCTCTCCTCTCCGTGTTTTTCCTTGCAAAAAGGCAAAATACGTTGGCGCTAATTGAATAATTGGCCATTAAAACTAAATTGGGAATCATCATAACTGCGATATGCGAACTTCCGGATAGTGACGAGTACTGTATTCTTTCTCGATTTTTCGACCTAATGTATTCTTTCTCGATTTCTGTACTTTCTCGATTTTCTTAAATACAATGCCCCAATTCATTGACGATTACTGTATTCTTTCTCGATTTCTTTTTCTTGATTTATCGACTGACTGTATTCTTTCTTTCTCGATTTTCTTAAACACAATGCGCCAATCCAGTCGTCGTTTACGACAGCGAAGGAACGGCCTGTCTGGTTGTTTGAAAGTTTTTTTTGCACGTACGGCCAAGCACTACGGGCACGCGAGAGCGAAGGAACGGCCTGTGTGGTTGTTGTTTCTGGCACGCGGTTTGAAAGTTATTTTTTTTTTTTTTGTTTGCACGTACGGCCACGCATATACGGGCACGCACTAGTGTAATTAAATTTGGCTGATGGTACATTCTACCCCTCCCCCACCTCAGTCCTGGCTTTTGGTTCAGTCCACTATGCGGATTAAATTTGCGAAACAATGTGATTATCATTTTTTTTTTTAAAGAATAAAATGCTTAATGTTTTATACATTTTGTTATTTTGGTGTGGATTAAATCCATGAATGTTAGTAAATTGTTTTAATACTTGTTTCATTTGATTTGGGGGATGGTTTGGATATGTATCACTTTTGGGATAGTACTGTCCATCCCGCCCCCCCCCCCTCCCACAATCCTGTCCTGATTTGGTTGAGTCCACATTTATGTTCCATTTAATTTCCTAATAAAATGATTAATGATTCAAATATTAATATTTTCAGATTTTGTGTCACGTG
>NC_140962.1:83867787-83912787 GCF_056783735.1 Eptatretus burgeri | reverse complement strand
AAAGCTGGTCTTCACCGTGCAGCAGAAGTTAATGAAATAAAATAAATTTGTTGAAATAATGACTTTATTCACAAAATAGTTGCAGCTTAATGCAGAACAACATTGGAGACATCGCAAAGTTCAATTGCCTGTGAAATAAACATAGCAGAAAATCCGCCATCTTGCCTGCTCGTCTGTGCACGAGAGGTACATCAGTTTGGGGTCTGCACAAACATTATAACTTTATTTTAAAATGTCTGTTTTAAAACAGATTTGCTTTGATTCCCTGAAGAGCACCTCGTGAAACCTCTGAAAATATAGACAGATTTGGCAGATGCTATGGATAAGCAATCCCTCTGGGGGACTGGGTGTCAGGTCTGTTCGTGAATGCATTAAATCATATAGCTCAATGAAGCTGGTTAATTTTGGCACGTTCCTAAATTTTTTGTTCACTCAATATAATTCTCCAGACAGTAGAAAATGGTAAGTTTAATGCTTTGGAAATCTCACATTTTCTTGTGTATATATGGAGAAGGAGGGAACATAGCCTTACTTAAAGTAAATAGGTATATCGGCTTAGTTAAAAGACTTGTTACGTCATTAAATTATCAGATTTCACAACAGATTTCGACACTTGTTTTGTCGGGACGATATCTTCTTCTTCTTCTTCTTTCGGCTGCTCCCGTTAGGGGTCGCCACAGCGGATCATCCGTATGATCCGCATAGTGATTTGGCACATGTTTTACGCCGGATGCCCTTCCTGACGCAACCCTGGTCGCCTCTTACGACACAGGGATATGGTACACCTATTTTAACTGGGGTATACACCGGCCCAGTATACTGGTACTCATTTCACCGACCTCGGAAGGATGACAGGCTGAGTCAACCCCCTGGTGTATTAATTCAGTGGCCCAACGGGGCTTGAACTCAGGACCTTTTGGATCCCAAGCCGCTGCCCTAACCACTGCACCAACACACCAGGCTTTTGTCGGGACGATATCTGATCCTCAAAATCGAAATAATATTTCAACGATATACTTTAATTAGTCCGTGAGAGTAGATCATGGAAAATTGTATCATATAATGCATGAAATAGCTCCAACCTCCTAATTTGAAAACTACAGTACTAACCAGTGACATACACAACGATTTGTAGCTATGATGAACAGGCATTCAATAATATGAGTGAGGAAGGTGAAAAGAAAATTATCGTTAAGAAATCCTTGCGGGCTGTTCCTGACGTCTTTAGGCGTTAATAAGCATTGCAATGTACCCAGCGATTCTTAGCGATGATGAACAGGCATTTGATAATGTTGAACAGGCCAAAAAAACATGGCGGCTTCAGACCCCAGCAAAGTTACCGAGGAAACGCCTTAAGACCCCAGATAGCAAGGTGGCCGAGGATCGCCTGATGAAGGATATAATTAAATAAGGCCGTTAATTATTTTCAAAAGGGGTGTTTTAATTAACCCAAACACCCAATTTTCACTCTTGCACTTCCTTGGAGTTTTCTTTGTATGCTTGCAAAGGTTCAGGCTGCAAGGTTTTATAGTTTTGGAGTTATGGAGGAGGTAAACTGACACACGGACACACTGACTTCACTGATGGATGGACGGACAGCTTCACCGACAGATGGACGGACGGCTTCACCGGGTTTTTCATTTTTACTTGTGTGGATTGGCTTGCTATGCTGGCATCTCCACACGTCGTTTATTATATTAGGATTTACGTCACACATTTGCTGTGTTGTCATGATTTACACCAATCACAATACAAATATTTATGTTATATAAATTTATCTGGAATAATAACAGTCCAGAAGCCAAACTAGATTTTTGGGGGGTTCATGGTCCGGTCCTGGCAACTTCAGTTTGACACTTTTTTGTGCAACGGTGTCACCTCAGAACATCATATTTGGTGGATGCCAAAAAAAAAGTTTGGCTGGGTGTGTTTTTTGGCCCTTTGATGACGTCATATGCCTGATGTTGGCTTAATGGCTAGGGTGGCAGGCTGAGAGAATCCCAGGGTCCTGAGTTCAAATCCTGCTTGACTGTTGAATTAATACCAGGTGGGGTTGACTCAGCTGACTCAGGTGGGTTATCCTTCTGAGGTTGGCAGAATGAGTACCAGCTGGCTGGGATGATTAAGCCATTTGAGTATCCTGTGTCAGAGTGGTGACCCGTCCAGTATTGTGCCCAATAGCCAAGGAGACTTCTTAAGCAGCACCAACACTCTGCACAGAGTATGGTCCCCATGGAATGGATGGATGACGTCATCCCAGAAACATCTAAACATCATTTTTAAGCCAATGTTCAGGTCTCTGTGGCAGTTATTAATCGAGATCTTTCTTGCAACAACTTTCCTTTAATGTATTTGATGTCTTAAACGATATTTGTTGCTTTGGGGAAAGGGAAATTTTTTTTTGGAAAATTGGGGAAGGGGAAAATTTGAAGGGGGAAACCAATTTTTATATGAAATTGTTTTCATGGCATGAAATGATTTTCAAGACAGTTTTAACCATAACACTCAATTATTGGTGATGTGTCTGCAATCGTTTTAAAGCATGGATTTATTTATTCTGTTGATGAATGGAAGAACAGCAGCAGGAATGGTGCCACCAGCAAAGAAAGCCAGAACATCCACTGATTGGTGAGAGTGCTAGCAAAAAGGATGACAAGTTGAGATGTAGCATATCCAAAGGAGCAAGTACAGTACAAGCTGCAACAACCATCCGAAAAGATGATAGAACAACGCGTCTCTTGCCAGATGTCGAGAAACTCGAAAAGTACGGAGCAAAGTGGCATAAGAACTGCTTTTCAACATTTACTAGCAAATAAAAACAAAAAAAAAGCATGTACCAAAACCTACAGATGACAGTTCTAATAGTGGGACAGAGGGCAAATCACTAATAAGGTCATCCCAGAAATCCATCCCAATTTGGGAAAATTGTTGAATCTGTGTGCAACCAGGGAAGAGGTTTTGTCAGATTTTAACTCATCAAGTAGGTGAAAAGCTTAGAAATGCAGCAGATATGCAAAACGATGAAGTTGTTAAGCTCAGAATTGGAAATTTTGATATGATAGCATATGAGGGAGGGTGTTCCAAAAAAATGAAAGTTTGATTTTTGCTGCTCCCTGATTTTGCCTTTGTTCCAATACCCCATAAGAACTTATAGGTCAAAATGAACAAAATTCCATGATATTTAGGGGTTCCTCAAGTTGGCACAATTATGTCCATTATGGAGAGGGCATTTTGCACTGCAATGTCAAAAAGCTCATCTCGGTCTCCTTGGAAAAACTATTCTTTCATCCTATATGACTGCTGTGGTGTTTGAAAATATCAAACAACCATATTAATTGTGAAGTGTACTGCGTTGTGCATATTCAACGGAAAGTTGTCAGTTACAGTTTGGCAAATTTCAACAATATTGTGCCAACTTGAGGAACCCCTAAACATCCTCCAAGCTGCTTCATATTTGGTATGTATGTTTCTACTGTCAAATGGAACAAAGGCACACACAGGGAGCATCTATATATTAATACTGAAGGACCAATTTTGTGTTCCTCCGAGCCGTCGCGTCACGTTTTTCTCGGTACTGTGACCTGGACTGAAAGAAACTCCGTACCTGTAAGAGTGCATCACACATAGTGGCAATAGTGAACTTTCAACTCTGAAGCAGAATACACACTTTTCGTTTTACATCCGTTTGCATGGCGACATGTGACGTCACCGCTGAGAGGCGTAAGGACGTCATCGGTCATTTGCTGACGTCATTACGTCTGTTGTCCACAGACTGTCACCACTGAGAGGCGTAATGCCACTCCTCGAAAACAGCGTCTGCAATGTAAAACCCTCTTCTGCACATGCTGCTACCTCAGAATGTGAATTTGACACAAAAAAAATGGAACAAGAAACATTGTCCATAAAGAAATTTGATAAATCACATTGTGAACACTGGATATATTGACGTCCGAACGAACTCTCACTCGAGAAACTTCGCGCAGAGCGTGGGTTTGGCTATCTATATATTAATACTGAAGGACCAATTTTGTGCTCCTCCTAGCAGTCGCGTCACGTTTTTCTCGGTACTGTGACCTGAGAAGTTTTGACATGGTGTACGTCAAAGTAGACAAGTGCACAAATCAGGGGACTTCTTCACAAGGAGTAGTGTACACCAAAAATGTCGTGTACAAGGACGTTTTGTAGGCCTCATTAGGTAAGGCCATGGAGTACGTCGACTGGGATCCGGCTCTTACAAGAGCCACCACTGGTTGTCATATTGGGCTCATGGAACGGAATCCGTCTGTGACGGGGTTTCAGCTAGTGAATATTCATACTTTTATTTTTTTACCCCCTATTATGAGGGGAAATATCACAAGACTTGTTATGTAATTTATACTTCTTCAAACGACCTCTCTCAATTTCAGCGTGCTGAAAAGTGTGATGAGGAAACCATAAGTGATTATAGCCAAGCTTTGAGTATGCTGCTTTTGGAAGTTGATGGAGGGTTATTCCATCAAAACCATATTTACGAACTGACAAACATAAGAGATTGATATCGCAAAATCCTGTCAACCCTCGGCACTGATGCGCAAAGCTACAAATTCAGCAGGGTAAAAGAGCGCCTTATTCAACATTACGGCAGTAGCATTTCATTTTATAGACCTGAACTTCAAACAAAAAGCGAACTTGTTTTTGCAGCCAAAAGAACCGTAGGAAATGCGATTGAATCCATCATAGAAGTAACAGCAGATGCAGTCCTCACAGTTGATGCACCAGTAGTGGCTCTGGATGAGAAGACAGCTATCCTTCTTTAAGCAGCAATGATACTCAATTCTGAAATTCAAGAGACAGTGGGATTAACAACTTCCCTCGAGATCCTGATGATATCAATATTGAGGAGATGAAGGAGCATGTCGGACCACTTCTAATGATTTTCCTCTTGTGGTTGATATCAGGATCTATTGGCAGGGCCCTTCGCAGGGCAGCTCACTGGATGACGGGATTGTGGAAAAGCCTTCGGGACCCCCACTCTGATGACGAGTAAAAAATAAATAACACGGGGTAAGCTCCCCAGCTTGAATTGCGGTAGTGTGTGTCGGGATGGTACTGAGGTGTTATCAACCAGACAGCGGTCTCCTTGGGTTAACCTGAGGCGGTCCCTTCGGGTGGGTGCCTGGAATGTCCTATCCCGAAGAGAGGATGATCACCTGTCTCTGTTATCACCTGAGCTCAAGCGTTTGGACATCGGTATTGCAGCACTCTCTGAGGTTCAGAAAGCAAACAGTGGCGAGATCATGGTGGATGGTTACACCTACTACTGGTCTGATCGCTCTGATAGTTACCAGGCCCAAGGAGTTGCTGTAGCTGTGTCCAATAAGCTGACCCATGATAATTGAGATAACACCAGTCAATGAATATAATATTTGGTACCAATTTGGTATTTGCAATTTGATATAATATGGTATTTCTTTGGTACCAATGAGTATAATATTCATCACTCTTTGGATGTCATTTCCTTGGTCTATATATATGCTCAGACTGAGGTGAGTGATCTCACTGTTAAGGAGGAATTCTATGCCACGCTTGAGTCTGTGGTTGATCATTGCCCCAGAAGAGATACTTTTCTAGTCTTGGGGAATTCCAATGCATTGACTGGCACTGATAGGGATCGCTATGAGACATGTATTGGTCCCCATGGATCTGGAACTGTGAACCAGAATAGCACCAAGTTCCTTCACTTTGCAAGAAGTTGTGGACTTAAGGTGGCTGGTTCATGGTTCCAGTGTCCACAGCCTCATCGCTGGACTTGGTATTCCAACACTGGTGGTGCATCAAAGGAGACTGGCCATGTGCTCATTGATGGACATTGGAGGATGATTCAGAATTGCAGGGTCTACCAGAGTGCCCAGTTCCTCAATACCAACCACAGGCTTGTTGTGGCATCTTTGAAGTTTCAGCTTCAAACCAGGAGAATAGCACCATCCCAGCCTTGGCTGAATGATGGCAATCTCAAGGAGCCTCATCGCTGTACTTGGTATTCCAATGCTGGCGGGGCGGCAAAGGAGATTGACCATGTCCTCATTGACGGTCGCTGGAGGATGATCCAGAACTGCAGGGTCTACCGGAGTGCTCAGTTCCTCAATACTGACCACAGGCTTGTAGCAACTCTAAAGCTGCACCTGAAATCCTGGAGAATGGTGCCATCCCAGCCGAGGCTGGATGTTGGCAATCTCAAGGAGGAGAGAGAAGCTGGGGAGTTTGTGAACAGGCTGAGTGGACACTTGGGGGGGGGTCTGGGTGCTTTGGGGGGTCCTGAAGAGTTGTGGAGTGCCTTCAAGACCACCATCCTTGATGTTGCCGGTGGATGTCTTGGAACTCACCGTAGGGCAAAGAAGAATTTTGTCTCTCAAGGGACACTGGATACCATTGACCAGAGTCGCGGGGCCAGGCTGAATGGCAGAGCTGAGCTGTTCAGGGAGCTGAGGCGTAAAACTGTACGTGCACTGAGGGTGGACAAGGAGGCCTATGTGCAAGGAATCTGTGAGGGGGTAGAGCATCACCTGTGGACAGGTGATTCTCATCCCGCTTACAGGAGAATTCGCGCATTGCGTTCATCCAAGCCCATCCCTCGGAGCACTGCAGTTAGAGCAGAGAGTGGTAGGCTCTTGACAGAGGAGTCTGAAGTGAAGGCCTGCTGGGCCGGTTAATTTGAGCGGTTGTACCAGGCTGATCCCCCAGCTGTCGAGTTGGACGTCAAGGGTGTTACAATCCCTGTTGCTGAGCCTCAAATCAACTGTGGTCCACCTTCGCTTGTGGAAACCTTCGGGCTGCAGTGAACCGGTTGAAACGGGGCAAAGCTCCAGGGATCTGTGGCATCCATGCTGAACTTCTCAAGGCTGGTGGAAATGCTGCACTCATGTCGTTGCATGCAGTTTTGTGCTGCCTGGAACACAGGCATCATCCCAAATGATTGGAAGAGGGGCCTTGTTGTTCCTCTCTGGAAAGGGAAGGGTGATCGCCAAGACTGCAACAACTACCGAGGGGTGACGCTGCTCTCAGTGCCAGGCAAGGTCTTTGCTCGGATAATTCTTGATAGGGTTCGCCACCATCTGCTTGAGCACCAGCGTCCAGAGCAGTCAGGCTTTACACCAAAGAGGTCAACGATTGACCGTATCCTTGCTCTTCGTGTCCTCACCGAATGCAGACTACAGTTTCGGCAGGGGCTGCTTGCAGCCTATGTTGATCTCTGTAAAGCGTTCGATTCAGTGAATCGGGATGTCCCCTGGAGGATTCTTGGTCTCCGTGGGTTGCCACCAAAACTGATCGATCTGATGTCTGAACTCCACTCTGGTACTGAGAGTGCTGTGAAGTGTGGTGGTACCATCGCTGACTTATTTCCAGTTGTTACTGGAGTTCGTCAGGGGTGTGAACTGGCCCCCACACTTTTCAGCACTTGTATGGACTGGATTTTAGGGAGGATGTCGGAGAGATCAAGCTGTGGTGCATCATTTGGGAATGTCAAGATCTCGGACCTTGATTTTGCAGATGATGCAGTCATCTTTGCGGACACTTTAGATATCCTTTTGGGGGACCTCGAGGTGCTGAATGAGGAGTCAGAGCCGCTGGGATAACGGGTTTCTTGGGTCAAAACTAAGATCCAGGCTTTCGGTGAAATCTTGGATGCTGCTGTCCTGTCTGTGTCCGTTTGTGGTGAGGATGTTGAGGTCGTGGAGAGATTCACTTACCTTGGCAGTGATATTCATGTCTCTGCTGGCTGTGACTCAGAGGTCAATAGACGTCTGGGTCGGGCCTGGGGAGTCATGGATTCACTGGATCATGGGGTGTGGCGCTGCCGGTACCTGTGCGGGAGGACGAAAGTCCGAGTCTTCAGGTCCTTGGTACTTCCACTCTTGCTCTCTGGATGCGAGACTTGGACTCTGACCAAGGATCTGAGACGGAGACTTAATTCCTTTGGTACCAGGTCTTTTCGGAGAATCCTTGGCTAACGCTGGTCGGATTTTGTGTCCAAGGAGCGGTTGCTGAGAGAGACTCGGATGAGATTTGTTACCTGCATATTCCGTGAGCGTCAGTTGCGGCTGTATGGACATGTGGCTCGTTTTCCTGACGCTGATCCTGCTCACCAGATTCTCTCAGCGGGGGAGTCTCGTGAGTGGAGGAGGCCAGTGGGCCAACCACGTGCCTCATGGTTGCAGCAGGTTGACCATCATCTCAAGGAGATGGGGATGGGCCTGGCATCTGCCTGGGGGATGGCCAGACGGAGGCCCCTGGAGTACTGGCGGAAAGTGGACGCAGCGACGTGCTGTTCTGGCACATGCTCCCATACCTGACCTGACCTGATGACTATGTACGTATTATAGACTCACAAATAACACATTTCACAAGTTTATTATGTATTACAGACTCACTGATCACTATGTACGTATTATAGACTCACAAATAAAACATTTCACAAGTTTAATATGTATTGTCGCGAATTCGCGCCCGCCGGCGTGCGAGCGGCCACGTAACTCAAATCGCGGCACGTCGCCCACCGGACGGACAATTCTGTCGTGACCCTCTCGGACTAACGCCGGGAACGAGTCACGGGTGAGCCTTTCGGCCTCACCACGATCGTGCCAATCGGCCCCCCGCGTGGGATAGGGTTGTTCGCCAAATTCGACCTACCTAAGTACCCACACGGAGGGTAGACCGGGCGATCGCACCTCGCCGCAGGTCGACTCCGGACACGGGCCACTTAAGCAACCAGTTCCGTACTATCGGGATAACCGAGCGGTGTCATCGTCGACCTCGACGGTTCCGATTCATTATCGGGCGTATTAAGCCCCCTACCAACCCTTTACGTGAAGCAAGATGGAGATTCAATTAAAGAAAAGACGAAGCGAAACGGGAAAACAGTTCAACATAAGGCACATTTATTCCGCGGCACACGGAGAGCACACATATACAATTACAACAATTATGCACCAAAAGCAGTTGCAACAAAAGAAACACAATGCAGAGATACTACCGACTACGCGAGCACACGGCAACACTTACACAGTTTTACTTTACAGACGGCGCCGACAACACATATACTCAAAAGCAAAAGAAAAGGGCCACCCTCAACGACAAGGGGACAGACGGGGCCTGTGGGCGCGAGACCGGGTGGAGCCTACCCGTCTTGTGATAAGCCGCAAATGTGGCGGCGGTGCCCCGACTCCGCGCTCCTCCGTGGGTTTCGTTGGCACTGCTTGGAATGGGGTGGGAACGGGGCCCCCTTTCCGCACTATCTCAGCGCGGGGGGGGGGGAAGGGGGGAATTGTTGATGCTCTGGGGAAAGAGGATAGCTGGCTTGCTTGGGTCCCGCGACGAGCGACTCCACTGCGACCTCGACCGCGCTCCCGGCTTCCCCTCTCTGCTGCTCCCCGACAGGCTCCGAACCCCGACAGACTGACTCTCCTCCAGACCCGTCTTGACTGCTGCTGCCACACTATGCGGCTGCCACACTTCTCCAACTCGCCCGAGCCCAAAACTGACTAAATTCGCCCCGCGCTCGGCGCTTTATAGTACGGCAGGAGAACCCATATGCAAATTTCTGGATCAGAACGAGCTCGGGGGTGGAGCCACGCTCGCCCATTGGACGGAGAAAAAGGGGCGTGAATCTCCCCTGATCCTCGAATTTGCATATACGATTCTACTCCGACACGCCTGGAGGCGGGGCCAAATCGCCCCGCGCTTGCTGATTGCACGGATCAGAAGTGGGCGTGTATCATTCCTGATCCGACTTCCCCTCGGAAAGGCCGCTTTTTGCACCCGCGGCTCGGCGCGCGTCCCGCACGAGGCCAGGACAGCCTGACGCTCGGTGCCCACAAGCGGTGCGGGAATGGCCGCAGAAGGAGAGGCGAAGGTGGTGGAGGGTCTAAAGTGGCGGTCCCTGGCCACGGTGACGCTTGGAATGGCGGTGATGCGATGTTTGCGGGAGCGAGCTGTGAAGGTAAAGGTCGTGGCTGTTGGCGTTGTTGTTGTTGTGAAGCGGTGTTGCGGTTGGTGGTTGTTGTGTGATGGCGGTTGAGACGTGGTTGGTTCAAAATAAAGATAGAACAGAAAAACGGCTATCTTAAAGGGTCGCAGCCCGAATGAATCACATTTATTCCCTCCAAACAACGAGTTTGGGGCTAACTACACATGTACTTACAGAGATATCTCACCTACAGGACCTGAATGGTGGTTTGCGAATTTCCTCAACCACAACAGTATTATAGACTCACTGATTACTATGTACGTATTATAGACTCACAGATAACACATTTCACAAGTTTACTTTGTATTATAGACCCACAAATAACACATTTCACAGGTTTAATATGTATTATAGACCCACAAATACCACATTTTTAGGTGTATTTTTGTCCTTCTGATTTATTGTTGCAGTCCGGGTATCGGCTGCGAGCACGACCACTAAGTGGAGCAGTAGGGTCGACTCTACCGAACACCCTGAATCTCGATCGTATCTTTCGGAAAACTCCGAGGGTACGGGTCCTTACTGGACCGTGAATCATCAATAATTCCACCACATGGTACAGGGTTATTTGCCAATCTTCAAAATACCGAGAGATCCACGTGGCGAGTTACCGAGTATTCACACCCTCGACGGCACTCGTACGAGTCGAGCCGTTAGCGTGCCTGACCCGTGCGCAACCCGAGTGGATGGTTGCCGAAATCCCGTCAGTCCAAATGTACATTTACAGCGGCAACAGCCTTTGTAATTCACCAACACGCACCATGCTAAGCCAATGGAAGAAACACAGCAACGAACTGATACATTTAACAAATGGGGGTATTTATTCACAGTAATCAGGGAAGTGAGGGAAGCACGTAAGGGCAGAGTTATCACGACTCATAGAGAATGCAAATTTACACACAAGCACTTAAACAATTCCTACTTACAGACGGGCCCACACACAGATGCACACCCAAAAGAAACGGACCCAAAATGGTCTTTATTATCCCTTCAGCTCAGAGGGAACTCAAGCTGAGGGACGAGAAAGTGGCCGGCTACCTGGCCGCAAGCGCGCGGCTCGACGTCCACACCTTCCCGGAGCACCAGTCGGCACGAACGGAGCAAGGGCAGCTGACGCAGGCCACGCCAGTGACGAGATGACCCGGGAACCAGAGCACGCCGGCGACGGGATCAGCCGGGAACCAGAAAACTCGCTTGTGAAGACGGGGCACAGATCCTTTCCTACCCGCTCGAGCAGATCCACCCGATTATTTGCTCTCCGTTACTTTTATCGCTCTCGGGCGTGGTCCGCTCAGGCGTGGCCCACTCTTGGGCGCGGTCCGCTCAGGCGTGGCCCACTCTCAGTGGGTGGGACACGACGCATTCCCTTATTTGGCGCGCAGCCAAGCGAACCGGTTCATGATCATATTTGGGAATGGAATTCCATCCCCGAACGAATTCTGAACACTCCCGCATACCAGCGAGCGCGCGGAGAATGCCGGGAGCAGAGGTTTATCGCTGTGAGAGCGAAGATGGCGTTGTTGTTGTAGTTGTAGATGTAGTAGCCGTAGTTGTTGTGAGTGATGTAAAAATCCTAACTATCAAAATAACTCACAGCGCATGTACATTTAATCACCCATAAAACGATGGGACGGGGACCCTAACTAAAAAACACATACTTACCGATAAAACTGTTCTATAGGACCTGTATGTTGAGTGCTCATGGCTTCCAGATTCGTAACATTACAACGTTGATGCAACTACAATTTGCTATCTGGGTTTAAAGTTACTAAATAAAAATGACAGTATATTTGGCATTTTGTTTTTACTCAATGTTCTCAAAATCCATTCCTTTCCAAAATAATGTCAATGTTTGCAAGTGTGATGAGTAAGCAGTGCTTCATGGTTTGTTTATAAAAGTAACAGGAAAATTTGCAGCAAAAGTGGTTGCAAAGTGGGTTTTTTCTTTAATGAAAGACAATCCATATGTGTGCACAATGAAAGACAATTGTGAATGTACAATTAAAGTTGGATTATCTGTTCGATAACATATTTCAATCCTAACTGCCCTTGTTCACGTTCTTGAGGAACCTTTGATGTGACGCAGTATTCAAAAGTGATTGACCACAAAAGAATTGCAGGCCGCTAAACACAAATGACTATAATGGTTAAAAATTGAGGAATTCCAAAAGTTAAAGCCAGACATGTAAAAACGTTACACAGAGTGAACCTTGAAAAAAGTACTGGAGGGTTTTGGAGGCAGATGCAGTTGCAGGAAATTGGAGAAAACGTTGAGGGCAACGCTGGCGATTGCAAGTAAAAAGTGCACCCACAACATAAGAGCTAATAAAACGTGAGCATCGCCTGAAGAAAGGTGAAAAGGACACAGGTTGTTTGAAGTTAAATTGTGTGCAATTAATTGGCCATGAAGAGAGTGCAGCACAGGTGCACAGCCTCTCCAGACATAGATCTTTGTAGCTGCACTAAGCTGGGTTGGACACCTGCTGTGCTCAAAGTGAAAGAGGCGGGTTCGAGTGTAGACAAAAGGATGCGGTCACTTTTTCCTCTAGTATGCGATATTAAATAGAGGAAGAGGAAGAACATCGAAGAAGAAGGTTTTCTAAAATGATTCCAACAACCTTCTTCCCCTGTTTACCTCATATCTATAACCCCCCCCCCCCACTCCTTATTTTGCTGTCATACTACAGTGATTATGACGATCTGGACAGTCAGTCTACATAGTACCAATGTGACAAAGTTGCCTGCTTGGGAGAATGTGGAAAAGCATTTCTCTCCCAGCTTTATTAGAAGCCTACAGAACTCGAGGGAATAACCGGTACGGATTAGGAATGGATAAATATCAGAAGTGGTGAGTACAATCACGACAGAACTTCCTCCCGTTTCCCCATGTTCGCACAAAACCACATGGTTTGATACCAATGAGAAACAAAACGTCCACACGAATCCTGATTTGGGTTCTGACCCGTTTTTACACCAAAAATGCCAGCATTGAGATACCAGCATTACCCACTGAGCCACATTCAAACCGTTGACAAATGCTGCAAAATTGCTGGTATCGGTCTTTCACATTGCAACAGTGAAATGCCACAAAATTACCATAAACCGGATGTGATACTTCATGAGTGGTGCATTGTACAGTATTATATAAAAATGGCTGATGGTTACGATAACACCGAGTTTCTTTTTCTTATTCTGGCACACATCATCCTCCTTTTACGTGTTATACCAATAACAATTTGTAATTTTGTGAGTGCAGGAGATCCAGAGATGCTTGGTGCTATGATTTAGGAGTCGATGCAACATTAGGCAGCAAGGAGGCGAAGACGGCAGCAGTTTCTGCGATCGCAGACTGCAATTGCAATGACTGTCATGGCAAATACCTTCATTGAAAGAGCGACGTACAATCAAAGGATGTTCTGAGTCCAGCCAATTTCCCTCCACCATGATTTTCCACACAACGCAAATGGAGATAACGAGTTAAATGTATGAGAGGAACAAGTGGGAATACAGTACCAAATGGACCGTGCAGAAATAATAAGTAAAACAAGCAAAAATAATGAGTAACACGAGTGGAAACAAGCCGGTAGGCGGCGATGGGTCGCCGAACATGGAAACCATAAGATACAGAGCAAAATGGATGTCATATAGCGGATAGGGAATCATCAAATCTCATCCAGTTCTATCTACTGAAAACTACTCGGTATCCATTTGAATGAAAAGTACCGAAAATGTGGTTTGAAATCGGAAATCCCCAAAGTTCGAGGGTGTGGTGTGGGTGAACAAAGATCTAAATCGAAAATCCGGCTCGAGCGTTTGTGCACAATGTATTCCAGACGATTAGTGTGAATTTTCATGACCATCCGACCATAATCCTAGGAGTAGCAATTGGCACGAAGGCACCTCCAGCTCTCACATATTATCGATTTTTGCGCCAATTGACCTTTGACCCCTGACCTAACGAAATTGGTCAATATGTCCTGAGGCAAAGTTGTAGTACTCATTGAGTACCATGAACCTGCAAAGTTTAATTCGTATCGATGCACTCATCTGGTCGCTAGGGGGCCTTCAATTTTCGCGCATACCCGAATTGTAGGGGGCGCTGCAGGTAAAGTATTCCATATATCACAAAAACCGGAATATATTTGATAGAGCATCACCTGTAGATCATTCGTGCCAAATTTCATAACTACGTGGGATAATAGATTTCGGAATTGATTTCGCGTGAACGGTACCGATTTTGAAGGTTTTCCAGTTGTTGCAAGGGAACCAAAGCGTCCCGAACAACCATCACAATTTCCAAAGGATTAGGTCATAAGATGTACCTACCACCCGAGTTTGGTCAAAATCCGCCAACGTTTACTACCAATTACGTTGATGACAAACGAACAAACATCCAAACAAACAGACAGAATTACAGACACTGAGGGTCACCTATTTCGGTGACCCAATAATGGGAATCAACAAGAAAATTGGAACATCCAAATTATGATGAAAGCATAGCAAAGTTAGAGCAGGTAGCATAGCCATAAAAATCACTGTGAAAAAATGGCAATTGATCATAAAGAAAAAGCATGAGCTCGCAGCAAGTAAACAATCATGCCACCCAAGGAAGTACTTCTCACAGGCTTTGTTTGGAGCTCCGTGAATAGTTAATCCAACCAGTATTCTGATACATTCAACAAATGGGGTATTTAATTTAATATGTGACCAATAGTCATTATTCGTCAATGCACAAAGTGTAAAATTGCCCACGTTTTTACAATGAGCGTTTATATGTAATGAGTGCCAGTACCTTCGCTTCTGGGCAAACGCTGGGAAGTTGGTTTCTGGACATGGAGGCCGTTCCAGGATAGTGATGCCAAAAATAAATACCAGAACATGCACAACAATGGGGAACAAGGCACAAGTTGTTTTGGGGTCTGGTATGGCCTATGCAGGCTGATGTTGGACAGGGCTGGCATGGCACAGGGCTGGAGGGGCTACAAACACACCACACACATACATACATATATTGTTGTGGGCCGGGGTTCAGTGGCGATAAACGACCACTAGGTGGAGCAGTGGAGTCGTCTCCCACCGAACACACGGAATTTAGGTCGTGACTCTCGGATAAGTCCGAAAGGTCAGGTGTCCCTTAGCAGACCATGGTCGCCAATATTTTAACGGCGTGGGGTAGGGTTAATTGCCTAATTTCAATATACCTAAGTACCCACGTCGTCCAACTACCGGGGAAAACCACACCCTCGACCGACTTTGTCCGAATCGCGTCGCTATCACCGACTCGTATTCGGCGTAACCAAGCGGAAGCTACCAACGCCACGCCAGACCAAATGAACAATTTAGGCACGAACGGCTCACTAATTCTCAATACGCACCGTGCTAGGCCAATGGGAGAAAGCACAGAAAACGAGCTGGTACATTGAACAATTGGGGGTTTATTTATAATGGGGCAGGGGGAGAATAAACCCGTCCACAGTCTGTTATCAATTATTTGTCCAGATATGGAATTCCTCAAAGTCGATTCCAAAATGTCCTTAAAAAGAGCAGTTATCCAAATAAAAGAAATACAAGCGATGTAAAGTTAGCGAAAAGCACTTAACAGTTTCTACTTACAGGATGGTGACACGCGCACACGCACACGCACACGCACACGCACACGCACACGCACACACACGCACGCACACACACACACACAATGGACCTTGTGGGTCTATTTTCGGTCCTCAGCCCAGGAGGGAAAGGCGAGCTGGGGGACCAGAGCCTGACCGGGGTACCTTCCTGCCTCGTGAGGTCACACCGACTCCAAACCACCACAGTGGGACTCGTACCCACAACCTGAAGAACACGGCCTACGAACGAGACCAAGCCACCACGACCGCAGACCACTCGAACCACGACCACAGACAAAGCCAATCGCCACCAAGACCGCAGACGAAGCCAATCACCACCAAGACCGCAGACGAAGCCAATCACCACCAAGACCGCAGACGAAGCCAATCACCACCAAGACTGCAGACGCTCAGCAGTCGCCACGATCACTCTCTACTCTCTTGAGGTCGGAGCGGTTTCTTTCCTCGCCACTCGCCTCCTGATTGGACGGTTGCATCGCGCGATCCGCTGGCTGTCCCTCATTGGACAGGCCCACGGTAGGCGGGAAAACTCCCACCTTTCTGGGGCGGAGTCGGATCTGAGGCAATGGAGGCTCTGCCCACGCCTTCAGCCAAAAACATGTGGAGAATGGCGACCGGGTTGAGTCAGGGATGGTGCTGTTGTTGTTGTAGATGTAATAAACCTGACTATAAAATAACTCACAGCGCACACACGAAATTCCCATTAGACAGAAGGAGGGATTCCAACTATAAACACATACTTATCAAAATAACTAAGCTTAAGGAATAACTAATAAAAATGCTGTCTGTTTGTGTGCAAAAGGTTTCCAGATTCATAACAATATAAACACAAACACAGATAAATTATGTTTTGGTAAGTACTTACAAAAGCTATTTTATTTGAAGTTATAACCTTAACTTATAAGCAATCGATTGATTTCCCAACTACCCAGATCATCAGCTGGGAACAGTTTTCATCGAGGTTTCGATCCTTTCAGCCCAGTGTAAAAGCAAGCCCCGACTACAAAAAAAATTAATCCTATTATCCGGACTTCCACAACTCCGTTAAATCATGCATTAAAACTGTTTACAGATAACTTAAACTTGGTGCACATTTTGTTAACAAAATTAGAGACAGACTCCACAATTGAAGACCTAAAGCAGCTCTAAGGTTGAGTTACTGGTTCCCTATATTTAGCTCCCATTTTCATCAGATCCCTAATTTCACTATTACTAATGATATTCAAATCCCCAGAAACTACGTGTCCACAAGGACCTAATTTCAGAGGAGAAGACAGAGGAGAAGACGAACATTCACAGGCAGTTTCCAAAATGTCCTTGACGATATCGAAACTAAGAGTTTTTAGAAATTTACCATAATTGAATAAGGATTGTCCTATGGTCTTAGTGAAAGTGAAATAAAGCTTCAATGGGGTTTTCTCCCTAACTTTATCTGGTAATAAACTCTCTGCACTAGTATCCCTAAATATATAATGAAGCCGAAGCCGAAGCCGAAGCCGATCTATCTGCTTGCTGGAAAAAAAAAATGACAACTTAAGAACTTATGGATCCCATTAACTTTGGGAGTAGATTTCTTTTGTCCAAAACCCTGATACAAAAAGCTCCGATCAAAAACGAGCACATGTCATATGAACCTGATAAACTCCGGAGAATATTCGCTAAGACTTGTTTGGAACATGACCTCAGAAGAACATAAAAATAATAAAAACCTTTCCTTCATAAATTTTTTTTTTTTAATCAATTATCCCTGAAATTTCCATTTTTGGAGCCGTATGACAATGATTACGACGCCCATGACCTCTGGGTCTCTTTCTGATTGGATTAGCAAAATACTCGTGACCGAAATCATTACCTTGAGAAACTGACCCAGCACCTTGTACCCTGTCATTAAGGCCCAAAGAATAGATCGCACATAGTGTCCTGATTCAAAAGTCCTCTTTGTCTCCAGGCTCAACATTACACTCCTCTTTATGATCAAAATCATGAACATTCGCCGAGTCGATAATTTGAATCGAACAACTACTAAAAACATGCCCAACGTCACTGAAATTATTATATAAATAAGTATTAATACCAGATGATACACCAGACATATGTCCATTCAAATGTTGATGTAAACATTGAGAAGTTTTACCAACATATTGTGACGTCCACGGGACTTGAACAGTCCCGCCAACGTAGAATGAGCCGAAACGATGGAGGCGGTTTATTTATTTATAACCCAAACATGGCGGTTCCAATCGCTCTACCGCAAACGGGACGAGGAAGGTGGCATGAGTCACTTTTCACTGAGTTGATGATGTTTATTTGTTTTCATTATTAACCAGAAATAACAAGACTCGGCAAGAAGAGGGATCCGGGGCGATTCGACGGGATGGTGTGGGATCGGGCGTGGGGAAAACACAGACAATTCCAATGAATATACAGATCTCAAACCCTCTAAGGCGCCAAGTACACACACACACACACACACACACACACACACACACACACACACACACACACACACACACACACACACACACACACACACACACACACACACACACACAAAACGTAGCTATTTCTGGTGGTCAGGCTGGACCGTGGCGTGGACGCAACTGTCCCTGGATTGGCGTCGGACGAGCTGGCCTTGCTCTCGTCAGGGGGGCAGGAGAAACCGTGGTGCTGTCGACCTCCTGGTCTTGGCCCAAGTCCGCTCACAGCCGCCAGGGAACCAGTTCTGGCGCCAAATTGCGAGCAGGAGAGGGAGGCAGGTCCCCCCGCCGTTCGACCCCGTACTCCGAGGCAGCAGAACCCCAGAGCCAACCAAGGTGAGGCACGAGGCCCAGCAAGGCTGCAAGACACGATGAAGAACACGATCGAATCAGCACAACAACAAGCACGCTCTCCGCGCAACAGCCTCCACACCAAAAAAACACGATCTTTTTGTCCCGATCTTCTTCCTCTTCCTTTTCGACCCCGAACAGAACCTTTTTATCCTGCCGTCCTCGTCACTTCCAATCGAGCCGTTTTATTGGCCCTGCGCCGTCGCCTTCCGCCAATCGTGATCACGGGGCGGAGCCATCCGCAGCACTGTCCTGTGACGTCACGGCCAGCCTCCAGGGACTACTAAAAGGGGTTTACGCAGACACACTTACCCTATCCCGTGTCCCTATCTAATTACGTGACAATTATCATTTCCCCCTTGAAGAAATGGACATTTACTAGACAACTTATCACCACTGAATTGCTACTTATTACATCGAGATCCTGGTAAACTCGAACAGCATGGCATACCAAATTAAACATCCTAATTACCCTTTGAATGCATACCCCCCCTCAAACGTAACACTGCCCCCTCCTCTGGTACCGCAGCTCCTGCAAGGTATATCACAGGCGCTACCGTACCAGCCTTAACACTTACTAACTCACACCTAATTAACCTAACAAAATAAAGTAGGAGGGGCAATGGGCAGCGAGTCGCAGCTAACTTACCTATCCTGCTTAATGTACTACCCCCTTATGGCCTTATTTTCGCCGAAGCAATCATTCGTTTTTTTTTTTGTTTTTTTTTATTTTTATTTTATCACATGAGAGCACTGAGCGAAGTTGCACTCCATCCTCTGGATCATCGCTCTTGCCCAGCACTCTTCCAATGATTTGGGGAGGGGAAACAAAAGGTTCCACAAAAACACAACACTTATACTTTACATTCCTACTCTAAGCCTGAACGACACTATTCACAGGATATTTAGACTTGACCGCCTCCCCCAGTGGATGCTAATAGACCCAGTGTTACCTGGGGAGCCAATTTTCAAATTTGCTTGCCCCAAAATTATGCTGACATCATGCCCTTGCTGCATATGTCAAGTTGTGCGGGATCGAGTGGGACTCATACATCTTCACAACACTCACACCATGGTCATCATCACATTTCTAGGTCATGGTCCTCATTTTAATCATGCAGGCTGAATCCCGTCGTGGCCGTGGGGTGGGTTACCACAAGATGATGGGGGCATCTCAGGTGCAACCATGCCCGCAGGTAAGCTTTAGTCCAACCCGGACGTTTCTCCGCCCCGCTCCCTTTGATTCCCTCCCCCCTGGTAGCCATCAGCTCTAATCCCGTACAACACTCTGGAAGGGGTTTAACTGGCACCTCTGGCCTTTCCTGGGTCGCCAAGGTCCTCCCCGCCTTGGTCGCCCAACCAGACCCTCTCCCAGTTGCCTCCAGACACTGTCACCATTAGCCACCAGGTGGTGAATCTCCTTGAAGGGGGTCGCAATTCACGCTCACCGTGAGCTTCAGCAATCCCTGTGGACAAGCACATCATCCCCACCCACAAAACCCACATGACTCCCCCACCCCAATCGGCCTTACATGTGACACCTGCATTTCTAACACTTCACCGACCATGACTTTCCCTGTTACCACACCATGTCCAATAAAAAAATCAACGTGTGCACCATACATTTCACTTCTTAACTTGAAACAACTCACACAGCACTTCTCACCCGATCCACGCACCAGCCATTGGACAGCCACTCGTGCCCGCTTTGTTTCCAATTACCCACTGTCCCGATTGTCACTCTAAAACCCAGCAGAACTTACAAACCCATGCCAATTTTCCCACAATTCATTTTTTTCCACTAAAGGAGGGCACTTCGCCACAATCTCAGCAGCCGAGCATGGCCGTATATGTTCAGCCCAATCTAGTCTCCCCGACCCCCGACAGTGATCTCCGGACCCGACCTATGAAAGGGCATCTCGGATAGACCTGGCGGTTCAGCAGGAGGATTCACCCTCTCCGAGTCTAAAAGTCTATTGGAGGGTCCCTCCATCGCCGGGTACCGGCAATATCGTTGCATGTATCCTCTTCGCCCGCACCGGAAACAACTCCCCATAAAAGGCCCCCGTGAGTATCGGTGAAATGTCTCTTCCGGTTCCAGACCCCCTCGGCCATAATCAAATTGCTCTATTGGCTGGGCTGGACCCCGCCGCTTTGGCGCACTAACTACCGGATTACCCTTTATCAAACTTGACAGTTTCTGGCAAATTTCCTGAAACATTTGGGTAATGCCAATTTCTCCCAGCCCCCCTCCTTGATCCCGAATCTCCGCCTGTCGGACCGTCACCGATGGCCTCTCTGGAACCCGACCCGGCCGACTCCACGATGCCAGCCTGGCTGCACACTCAGCTGCTCGGTGAACGGTGGGTGGATCCTGTAACTCCACTAGCGCTCGGACGTCAGGGTCAGGAAGAGCAGCTAAAAATTTCTCTAGTGCCAGTCTGTCCCATGCCTCCACTGTAAGGTCCCGATACGCGATCCTGACTGATTGGTAAATGTCCTGTGCCAGCTCCTGCACTGTCTCACCCGGCTTTAATCTGCGGTGCTGGAGCTGGGCCCGCACCAGATCACAGTTTGCCGCGAACCCAAACTGACGGCTCAACGCCTCGCAAATGTGGGAGCTGGTCAACATCCCCTCCGCGATCACGTTTAACACATCTGCGGCTGGTCCCCGCAACGTTGCCACCAAATTCCCTGTACGTCCCCGCTCATTCCACCCGTTTAGTCGGGAAATGCACTCAAATTGCGTCAGAAAAGCTTCAACGCTCCCTGACCCGTCGAAATTTACCAGGGGGATCACTTTTACGGTGGCCCGCTTCTCAGTTTCTCCCTTGTCTGAATCCGGCCCAGGGATCAAACACCCTTGTGGCTGCATATCCAATTTCGGAGCCCACTGTGGCCAAAGATGTTTTGTGGTGAGGGTCTCATGGGTCAATTTTGCCTCCTGTTCCAAACGTTGAATGGACCGATTCACCTCTTCCCGCAGGATCTTCTGGGCCCGCACAACCTCCTCCAAGGCTCCGTCGCGAGTTTGTAGCTGCTCCTCAACCAACCCGGACACTCTACTTATAAAAGACGGCTCTACCAGGCCTTTATCCAAGACTTCATCTTGGTTCATAATTTTATCTTGTTCGTCCAAACGAGCCTCCAATCCTTTTACCTCCTCCGCCAAATTCATCCCTTGCTTCCTCAGCTCTCCCCACTCTTCAACCTGCAGCTGCATACGAGCATCCACACAGGCACGATGACGTTCCAGGCTTTCATCCACTTTATCAACCCGAATGTTCGTTGCATCAATTTTATCTACCAATTTTTTTCGTATATTTTCCCCCTCCAATGTAATTTCTACCTTTGTTTCCTCCAATCTATCCTCGAATTTACTTTGTATTTCTCCCAATTTAACATCCACACACTCCTGCATCTCAGTTTTCATTTTCTCCATCTTTTCCCCCAATTCATCCCTCATTAAATCAATCTGTGCACCCAACTGTTCCCCCATTACCCCCAATCGATCCGCCATCTCTGCCCCCTGTGCCGTCATTTTTGCCCTCTGTGTCACGAATTGATTTTCCATTTGTGCCGTCATTTCTGCCCTCTGTGTCACGAATTGATTTTCCATTTGTGCCGTCATTTCTGCCATTTGTGCTGTAATTGCACTCATTAAACGTTCCAACATTGTCCAGATCGTCATCGCACCGGTTTCCGGCACTGCCGGCCCCGTTACGGGCAATGAAGCACGGTCCACGCTCGGAATGGGGGAGGTTCCAACCCTACCCCCGTCTCTCCCTTCTTCCCCCGACTCGCTGCCAGACACGTGGCCTTCCTCCTCAAACATCTGCACATCCGCCATGGTGCAGAAGTATCGTTTGCCGCCAATTAATTTAAATTTGAAAAATCCCGCCAAAATTTTCCCGCGCTCGCGCTTTTCTGTATTGATTTTTTATTCCAATTCGTGGCGAGATTTTAATTTTGGTATATTCTCCCGATACCAAATATAATTTAGAGGGGTTCGAACATCCAACACCCTGACACCAATGTGACGTCCACGGGACTTGAACAGTCCCGCCAACGTAGAATGAGCCGAAACGATGGAGGCGGTTTATTTATTTATAACCCAAACATGGCAGTTCCAATCGCTCTACCGCAAACGGGACGAGGAAGGTGGCACGAGTCACTTTTCACTGAGTTGATGATGTTTATTTGTTTTCATTATTAACCAGAAATAACAAGACTCGGCAAGAAGAGGGATCCGGGGCGATTCGACGGGATGGTGTGGGATCGGGCGTGGGGAAAACACAGACAATTCCAATGAATATACAGATCTCAAACCCTCTAAGGCGCCAAGTACACACACACACACACACACACACACACACACACACACACACACACACACACACACACACACACACACACACACACACACACACACACACAAAACGTAGCTATTTCTGGTGGTCAGGCTGGACCGTGGCGTGGACGCAACTGTCCCTGGATTGGCGTCGGACGAGCTGGCCTTGCTCTCGTCAGGGGGGCAGGAGAAACCGTGGTGCTGTCGACCTCCTGGTCTTGGCCCAAGTCCGCTCACAGCCGCCAGGGAACCAGTTCTGGCGCCAAATTGCGAGCAGGAGAGGGAAGCAGGTCCCCCCGCCGTTCGACCCCGCACTCCGAGGCAGCAGAACCCCAGAGCCAACCAAGGTGAGGCACGAGGCCCAGCAAGGCTCCAAGACACGATGAAGAACACGATTGAATCAGCACAACAACAAGCACGCTCTCCGCGCAACAGCCTCCACACCAAAAAAAACACGATCTTTTTGTCCCGATCTTCTTCCTCTTCCTTTTCGACCCCGAACAGAACGTTTTTATCCTCCCGTCCTCGTCACTTCCAATCGAGCCGTTTTATTGGCCCTGCGCCGTCGCCTTCCGCCAATCGTGATCACGGGGCAGAGCCATCCGCAGCACTGTCCTGTGACGTCACGGCCAGCCTCCAGGGACTACTAAAAGGGGTTTACGCAGACACACTTACCCTATCCCGTGTCCCTATCTAATTACGTGACAATTATCATTTCCCCCTTGAGGAAATGGACATTTACTAGACAACTTATCACCACTGAATTGCTACTTATTACATCGAGATCCTGGTAAACTCGAACAGCATGGCATACCCAATTAAACATCCTAATTACCCTTTGAATGCATACCCCCCCTCAAACGTAAATATTACAATCCACAATCTCCACAAGTGAGAAGATAAATATTGTAGTTTGATTTACATCCCAACAAACATTCACAATCAACAACAAAAGCCTTACCTGTCACATGACAAACAAAAGTTTCACAAGGTCTAAATAATTTACAACACAAACATCTCGAGGAATTACACTTTTTAAAAACAGCTTTACAAATACTTGACTCATTCTGACGCTGTATGCTTTTTCAATTTTCGTAAGCCTGATATTGTCACGTTTCGGGTTTTGACCTAGTCTGACAAGGATACCTATTGGTGAGGGGTTGCCATGCTTAAAGGCAGGCATTACCTTGTATAGAATTGAAAGTTCTCCCACCTACACTGACAATGCCTCGCGATCAGGGCATGACAGCCATAACCCCAACCTTAAAACCGGATCAAAGTCAGTAGCTGCTGGTTTTTCGTGAACACGAGGGCAGGCAGCTCATGGGCCAAAAATGAAGAGAAAAATAGGGTGCAGTTATGAGGGGGGAAGATATTAAAAGGGGAAGTAGGAATAAAGTAGATATGGAAGAGTAAAATGAACTGTGAAAGACTATTAAGAGGTATGATAGAAAAAGAACAAACATCAAAGATGTAAGGAAGAACCCAGACAAGACTCACAATTTAGCAATCACTCCAATACTTAAATACAGCAACAAGTAAAAGCTGCCAGAGGTCCATCAGCAGGGAAGCAAAGTCCACACAGCATCAGGACATAGTACGAGCAAAATCAAAATAAAGACCAATGATGCTCACTGCCTCTTCAGTGCGCATTTAACGACGACTTGCTTTGACATCTTCCCTGTTAGAAGTAGGAATCTAACTATGCAGTCACACGGTCCATGCTATTCTTACCACAATCTAGCTATTGATCCCCCCTCCATATCACATAATACCAATGGAGCTTCGGAACTGCAATAGAGGCACGGTACTGGTGATAATTTTTGAGGGGAATTTTGATTTTCCACAAATCAGCAACACCGAGTCATAAATGTGATTTTATGTTTAAAAAGTCATTTTTAATGCAAAAAGCATCGCTTCTTAGCCTTTTTGGCTCAGATGAGGGGATTGGGGACTCATTCCTCTTGAGTAGTCCAATTATGACCATGCATTCTAGTCCTTCATGGTTGGAGTGAGTGTGTTTGTTTGTTTTGACCTTATAATTCAGCCTTCAGGCTGAGGTGCATGTGTCATTCAAGATATTTTTACCTTTTTTTATAATAAGAGTGGCTCTCCTTTTGAGGAGTGGACCCAGTATTGTATGATCATGAATTATGGTCCTTTGTGTCAGAAGGTTGACCATGTGCTTCAGCTTTCAGGCTGTGGTAAATGTGCATGTTCATGGGACAGGCTTGTTGGACTGTGTGCTTCGGCCGTGGGGGCGAAGGTGCACATCCCAAGCTGGCTTTGTTTAAAATGTTTGGATGTTTTTTTAACCCTTTTTTATTCGTAAATAAGTCTTGCATTATATGTCTTGCAATGTAGGACTCATGTATTAAATGGATTTTTTTAATATTGGGAGTTTAATGATGGGCTTGCACCGTCCGCTTCACACATCGATCTGGTATATTGCAGAACTTCCAGGAAGGTGCACCGCCCTTTGGTCAGGTCAGGTCAGGTATGGGAGCATGTGCCAGAACAGCGCGTCGCTGCATCCACTTTCCGCTGGTACTCCAGGGGCCTCCGTCTGGCCTTCCCCCATGCAGATGCCAGGCCCATCCCCATCTCCTTGAGATGCTGGTCAACCTGCTGCAACCACGAGGCACGTGGTCGGCCCACTGGCCTCCTCCACTCACGAGACTCCCTCGCTGAGAGAATCTGGTGAGCAGGATCAGCATCAGGAAAACGAGCCACATGTCCATACAGCCCAGCAGGCCTTCACTTCAGACTCCTCTGTCAAGAGCCTATCACTCTCCCCTAAGGGGGAACATAAATAAAGAAAATAATATTTTAAATAAAAAAACAAGTCTTGAAGTCTTTCCAAACTGTAAAACTGTTTCTCATCACTGTGCAGTAGCTTGGGGTTTCCTTCTCTTTCTCTCTCCCTTTTTATTTTCTCCATACATGATTATTCTCTATAATCTACATCGCACTGAGATTATTAATCATTTCAGACAATGCTGTTGATTAAAATGCGTGTTGATAAGGTGAAATACAAGCTGGGAGGAGACGATGGTTCGCGGGCATTATTGAGGAAGCCCTACCGTAAAAACCTATTTATTCTGTCAAAATTGACCAAATCAAATTGGATTTTTTATATGTTGTAATTATTGACATTACGCACAGCTTCTAGGAAATGAAATTGCGAGAAAAAAATAAATAAATAAAAAGTTCAAGTGAGCGTAGGACGCCCCTCATACAAAAAGACACAACTAGACCATGATATCAAGCTTGTGTCCAAGTTTCATCAAGATCGCATCAGATGTCACGGAGCTATGCTCTGGAGAAGGTCACAAACAGACAGACAGACACACAGACACAACGAAAATAGTGTTCACTGCTGGCACCCGCGAACCAATAATCTGTGTAATTCATAGTGAATCCAAGTGGACGTGCGTTTTTCACCTCCTCGTACTGGGTGCGATGAACACTCTCCGCTCACGTTTCCATGTGTCTTAAATCGGCTCCGACGAGTTGTAACTCTGAAAAGGGTGACATCGGAGACCCCAATAATTTTCGGATTATTGCCCTCCATTACTGTCCATACAAAGCTCTTCATGGGTTGGCTCTTGACGCAGTGAGGTACAGAAGTGCGTCTGGCCCGGTCAGGGCTGTTTGACACTCATTTACCTTTAAGGAAATCAGGCGTGCATTATGAAGAACAATGTGTATGAGTAACCCGTTGCTGAATTAGATTATGTATGACCTGGGACATACAGTGCTTTCAGAAAGTATTCACACCCTTTGACTTTTTCACATTTTGTTGTGTTAGAGCGTGAATTTAAATGAATTAAATTAATCGTTTGTCATCGATCTACACAAAACACCACATAATGACAAAGTGAAAATATGTTTTCACAATTTTTTTTACAAATGTATTGAAAATTAAATAAAGAAGTATCGAATTAACACAAGTTTTAAACACCCTGAGTCAATACTTTGTAGAAGCACTTTGTACCTTTGGCAGCAATTCCAACTTTGAGTCTTCATGGGTATGTCTGTATCAGCTTTGCACATTTAGATTTGTGGATTTTTCTCCCATTCTTCCTTGCAGATTTGGTCAAGCTCTGTCAAGTTGGATGGGGAGTGTTGGTGAACAGGAATCTTCAAGTCTTTCCACAGATAATTATCAATGGGATTCAAGTCTGGACTTTGGCTGGGCCACTCAATGAAATTCATGTTTTTGTTCTGAAGCCATTCCAGTGTTGCTTTGCTGTATGCAGAAAGCCTAGACTTGTAATATGCTGCAGAGATGGCTGTCCTTCCACAGCATGTTCTATCTAGAAAAGGAAGTCTAGTTCTGTTAGAGTGGTAATTGGGTTCTTGCTCACCTCCCTGACCAAGGTTCTTCTTGCCAGGTTACTCACTTTGGTCGGACGCCTCGCTCAAGAAAGAGTCTGGATAGTTCCATATTCTTTCCATTTCCTAACTAGAAGAGCACTCGGTAGAGCGCCAACCACTGCCCCGTAATGCCTGATCCACGAGAACATATCGGGCCCAATACATTTTTGAGATAGCGTGCTATATATCGTTTTTGGCTCCATCACTCACCGGTGAAGAATAACTTTAAAATTATAGTAGTCTGATCCGGATCTTCACCAAAATCTAATCAATTTGTCCTTGTCACACACCCAACCTGTCCACAAAATTTCATCCAAATCCGTCCACAACCTTTTGAGACATCCTGCACACAGACAAACAAACAAACAAACAAACAAACAAACAGACAGACAGACAGAAAGGGGTGAAAATCATAACCTCCTTCACCTTCGGTGGCAGAGGTAATAATGCAGCTCACTGTGCTCTTGGGAACTTTCAACACTCGAGAATTTGTTTTATACCCTTCCCCAGATCTATGCCTCTTCACAATTCTATCTCGGAGTTCTATGGATATTCCCTTGGACTTCCTGGTCGAGTTTCTGCTCTGACAACTGTGGGACCTGATATAGAAAGGTACGTTTCTTCCTAAATTACGTCCAATCAAGTTTCAGAGGCATCTCAAGGATGATCAAAGGAAATTGGATGCACCTGAGCTCAATTTGGAGTGTCATAGCAAAGAGGTTGAAGACTTATGATGCAAGACATTTCAGTTTTTCGTCTTGAGCTCGCCTGTTCGAAGAACAGAGAGCTATAGCGATACCCCCGGCGTGAGCGTCAGCGTGAGAATGTTAAATTTTTTTTGTATTACGGAAAAACTCCGACGGATTTCGACGAAACTTGGTGGGGAGGGGGGGGTTAGGTATGGGCCAAGGATCATGCCATTAGATTTTGGACTTTGTTCCCCCCCCCCCAAAAAAAAAATTTATAGAATTTTTTTTTTTGCATTTCTACATGTTTTAAGTGATTAGGATTTCGCCTAAACTTGGTGGGGGGGGTTAGGTATGGGTCAAGGATCATGCCATTAGATTTTTCGACTTGGTCCCCCCCCCCAAAAAAAAATTGTTGGAGAAATTTATTTTTTTTTTTTGCATTTCTACATGTTTTAAGTGATTTCCAACCCCCCCCCCCCCCCCAAAAAAAACCTGATATCCTATTCATTCAATTTGAAGTCAGTAGTGCTCACAGAGTTATACTTTGCAACTTTCCCTTTTACATACTCAATTCATTTGTCATAACTAGATTCCTTGAGACAGAAATTGATTTTACGTGGGTATATCCACCTGAAGTTCCAAAATCAGCCGCAATTACAATTTTGGCATGTTTTTTGTTGGAAATCACTTATAACATGTAGAAATGCAAAAAAAAATAAAATATAAAATGAAAAAAAAAAAATAGAAATTTTGTTGAAAAAAAAGTTGCAAAAAATTATTTTTCTCTAAATTTTTTTTTTTGGGGGGGGGGGTTGGAAATCACTTAAAACATGTAGAAATGCAAAAAAAAAAATTCAAATATTTTTCAAAATGGCCGCCATAGCGGCCATATTGGATTTTGGACCAGGTCCAAAATCTAATGGCATGATCCTTGGACCATACCTAATCCACCCCCACCAAGTTTCGTCGAAATCCGTCGAGTTTTTCCGGAATACTGTTCACAAACAAACAAACAGAAAGGGGTGAAAACAGTAACCTCCGATCTTCGATGGCGGAGGTTAATTAGCCCCGTTTTCCTCATATTTTGGTGTGCGGTCCATGAAATATTCACATTTGGCATTGTTGGCCTAACGAGAAAGGAGTCTGCACTACTTCGGTGGATAATCACACGACAAAGCTTGGGAGAATATGCATCTGCCATACGATCCAGAAATGGGACCATCCACAAGGACGACATGGGTCATGAACAAATGCGCCCTGCAGCTCTGAACCGTGATGAACAGCATGTACAGCGATTGATTTGTCATGTCGAAGACAATATGACACATCCGTTCCAGACCACTGATCATCCAGATGAACATTTTGTGAATATATCAAGTGGTGTCATCACTTCCAAGGATATTCAGAAGTCCTTGTTGTCTGTCCACAACCTGGGGAAAAGACAGATGGAAGAGTACATCACAGAATCTCTTTGCACTGGGGGGCAGAGAAGCATGTACCAGCCAATCCCAAAATCCAAACTCAAAACGTTTTCGATTTCCAAAAAGAAAACAAAAATCCTGATTTTGGGTCAGAAAGCATTGGTTGCAATCAACCGGAAATGGTTTTCCGCCGTGCTTTGCTATTGACTCAAGTCCGCCCTGACCTGAACATGAAGCACATCCTGAGCTATCCATTTTCGTCTGTTCCGACATCTATCTTTCATGAAGATGGAGCTCCACGGAAGAACACCGAAGCAGAACTAGGGCATATGCTTGAGGGCCTAGTCGATGAAAACCACGAAAACACTGCCAGTGATAACCAACATCGCAGCGTGTACATCAGGGATGCGATGGCTGAACTCCATATCCTGGGTGGAAATGGTGGTACGTTTGGTAACTTGGCGCAGTTACCTAAACCAGTTGCTTCATTGCATCAAAACACACCACACCCTCATCGACGTCTTCGACCAATATGATGTCAATTCTGTGAAGACAGACGAAAGAACGAGACGCCTTGCTGTTGCTGGTGGATCCCGAAGCTACCAAGTCATTGCTGGACACCCAGTACCACAATAAACAAAATGAATGGCTCTATCATCAAACAAATCCACCTTGACACACTTCATCTGTAGTTACGTCATGCAACATGCACCAGCAGCAAAATAACTTTCAGATCACCAAGAAAAGCGGATCTATTTGGGTGGTGGCTTCTCTGATGGTTCGCTTGCAGCATGCCTTTCATCTGCAGGAATGTATCATGACAGTCAACTCGCATCAATGCAGGAAGAGGCAGATTCTCAGATATTTCTTCATGTGAAGCATGCCGATGATGAGTCCAGATGTAACAATGTGCGTGGGTCCATTACAATCAAATCAGCAGACACTGATGTGCTTGTCTTAGCAGTCCACTACTTTCCACAGTTGCGGGACACTGCCGAAATATGGATAGAGAAAAAGAACATCAGCAGGATGCAAGCTTATCCCGGTCCATCAGATATGTTGCAGCTTGCTTCCAGAAATGTGTACCAGTCTTCCTGCGTTTCATGCCCTGACAGGATGTGACTCTGTATCAGCATTCTTTGGCTATGGTAAAAAGAAAGCATGGAAAGCTATAAAGACACTGTATCTTCAGAATAATGGTCCACACCTCGAAGTCCTCGCCACTGACGATCTTCAGGAGGCAGTGGCTGCTTCAAGACATTTAGTCAGTGCCATGTATGATTCTCAAGGGAAAGATATGGATGCACACACAAATTTGAATGATCTACGTGAGAAACTCACAGCGACCAAAGATGTCCCAGTGCACAAGTTGCCTCCGTCCGAACCAGCTTTTCTCGAACATGTGAAGAGATCCGTTCACCAAACCCGAGTATGGATGAAACCAAACCCGAGTATGGATGCCCACCTGGCAAATCCAGAAATTCCCACACCAGAGGGTCGTGGATGGTACAGAGGAGGTGTGCTGCATCCCACATTGTTTGATGGACCCACATCAACGGAGATGCTAGATGGTCTTGTGTGTTCATGCCGTGGTGGTGAAACATGTACCAAGAGCTGCAGCTGCTCACAAGACAGTTTGCCTTGCACTAACGAGTGCATGTGTGCCACCAGTGACAGGCAGTGTGGCAACGAACTGTCACATGGTGACCAAAATGACACGGACAGTGATGGTTGAACATATCGAGGACACTCGCTCAAAATATATGTTTTAGTTCATTTCTCGTAGATATGTAGAATATGAGGCCAAGATGTTCACTTCCGGAAGAAAGCATGAAAATTTGTATATAGGGGTTTTTGAGTATGCTGAATCCATTTCTAACCGGATACACGCTGGCAAACCAAGGGATTACACTCAAAAATCAAGAAATCCAAGATGGCCGCCCTGCGTATTGCCGATTTTTATATTGTCAGAACTTTGGTTCTATTTGACATAAAAACATGATCTTGGTGCCGATTTATAGGTTTTTAGGGTCAAAGAATTCAATGAGATGCCTTAAAATACCATAAATGTGATTGGAACAAAATCCAAGATGGCTGTCCTCTGTAGGTAATGCAAATATCAATCTCGTTTTTTTTTCTGTTTGGCAAAGAACATGATCTTATGGCTAAATATAGGTTTTTAGGGACAAGAAATTCAATTACGTAGCTTAAATTACATTGTATTCAGAACAACATCCACGAAAGTCATCAAAACACTTAACACATAGGGTGAACAATTCAATGAATTAATGCTTTATTTTTGTTTACTTCTCAGGAAGACCATACATGTATCTTCTTCTTCTTCTTTTGGCTGCTCCCGTTAGAGGTCGCCACAGCGGATCATCCGTATGATCCGCAGAGTGATTTGGCACATGTTTTACGCCGGATGCCCTTCCTGACGCAACCTTGGTCGCCTCTTACGACACAGGGATATGGTACACCTATTCTATCCGGGGCATACAACGGCCCAGTACACTGGTACTCATTTCGCCGACCTCGGAAGGATGACAGGCTGAGTCAACCCCCTGGTGTATTAATTCAGTGGCCCAACGGGGCTTGAACTCAGGACCTTTTGGATCCCAAGCCGCTGCCCTAACCACTGCGCCAACACCAAGCTACCAAAGACCATACATGTACATCATTTCATTATTCTAATGTTTTATTTTGTTTTCAGAACTTGCCATTAATCTGATGGTTTGTTTTATTTTCAGAATTGGTCATTAATCTGATAATTTGTTTCATTTTCAGAACATTAATCTGATTAGGCTACATATCGTATGACTAAAACTGAAATATTTGATGTAGATATCTCAGTTATATAAATATAACAGATTTCACTTTCTTTTCAGGAAAGATGGTGACCATTCCAAGGTGCATGCCTACCTGTAACTAACCTGACGTAGAATAGACTAATATGGCAACCAAGAAAATAAAGCTGGACAGTGCTTCTGATGTGGTTTTGCCCAAAATAGAATGGACACTTTGTGCCCTATGTCAAAAACGTTCATCGGAACCGCTGAGAGACCCATCTCAATCCAAGGATGCCAATCAGTCCCGAGCTTATGATACAATAGATGAACATATCCAGGAGCTACACTCACTTGGTGCCCTGCCAATGGACATAAATTTGTCACGTTTGGATGACGGCCAAGGTATAGCTGCAACTCTTTCCCAGCACAATGCAAAATGGCACAAAACATGCCACATGAAGTTTAGCAAAGAGAAAGTTGAGCGTGCCCGCAAGAAGATAGCCAAAGTAAGAGAGACTGAGACTTCTCCACTCAAAGGCAGACTACGAGGGGCATTCCCTGGTTCCTCCATTCAAACTGACAAAAGCCTGTCCTGCTTCTTTTGTGACGACAAAGTGGAGGAAGGTTATCATAGAGCTGCTACAGCACAGATAGACACAAATGTTCGAAAAATGGCAACAGAGCTTCGTGATACCAGACTGCTTGCCAAGCTGTCCTCAGGTGATATGACCGCAATAGATGCTGTATACCACAAACAGTGTTTGACTGCCTTATGCAATAGACACTGCACACTTGTCAGGAAAGAGGCTCAGAAGAAAGATCCACATCTAACGCCTGAGTCTATAGCCTTTGCCGAATTGGTATCCTATATTGAAGGATCTCGACAAGAAGAAGAGCATGCTGAACACATTTTTAAGCCGTCAAGCCTTGTACGACTCTACAGGTCACGACTTCAGCAACTTGGTAGCGATATGCCAGAGCGCACAAACTCAACTCGTTTGAAAGAAAAGCTTCTTGCACAAATTCCTGAATTGGAAGCGCATAAAAGCAAATATGAGGTCGTGCTGACATTCAAGGATGACGTTGGAGAAACATTGTTGGAAGCAAAGAAACGAGACTGTGAGAGTGATGCTGTTGTTCTTATGAGAGCTGCTAATATAATCAGGAATGAGATATTTCAGAAGCACTATACGTTCACAGGATCACTGACAGACGAGCAGTATGATGACAACACGGCCTCCTTGATGGTGTTAGTTCAGGTGGTACTTGGCGGTACAAACATAAAAAATCAGATGGAAAACAACCATGTTGTGAAAACAGCTGCAATATCTATAGTTGAATTGATTACATTCAACACAATCAAAAGTAGTAGAAGAGAAGCCACTGCTCCAACGACTCGGCACAGCCTGGAACGTGAAACTAGACTCCCTTTGTACATTGGGTTGCTGATCCACAATAAGACCCGAAAGCGTGACTTGATCGACACCCTTTTTGAGAAAGGGTTGTCTGTATCTTATGACCGAGTACAACAGATAGCAACTGATGTAGCCAACAGTGCATTGGCCTCTTTTGAAGATGTTGGAGTTGTGTACCCCCAAAGTCCTGAGAAAGGATCTTTTCACAACAGGCAATCTGGACAACATCGACCACAATCCTTCATCCACTTCAGTGCAAACTGCATTCCATGAAACCGCCATCTCTCACACAGCATGTTACTAATGAATGTGCAGGCACAGAGCTTCAGAAAACCCCTATCATTGACAAGAACAAGGAAGATGAAGCCAATTATGGAGTCATACATGATGGTCCCACCGGCTGCTTTCCCAGATGATAGCCCTACTCCACACAAGACAGAGGGACAAGCTGTTCCAGAAAAGTCTCCAGTTGATTCAGACGACATGCAGTTAGCTTGGGCAAGCTTAGTTGAAAATCTTTTGAAGAAACCTGAACTGAATGCAGATGATGATATTTCTTGGTCGGCACATTTCGCAGCATCACAAGATTCCTGCCCCAGACCACCAGCAATATCTGGACATGTCATTATTTCGAGAAAAATGCTCATTATCTGGCGATGGTAAAGCATGGTATGGATGTAATCGCTCAAGCTACAGAACTTGTACATCCTGGACAAGTCCCAAAATTGACCGTTGATCAAACACTCTTTGTAATTGCCAAGAAGATACAGTGGACCTGGCCAGAAACCTACGGGGAAGACAAGTTCGTGGTGATGATGGGCGGTTTGCATATCGAGATGGCCTTGCTCAAAGTTCTAGGAGACTGGCTAGATGGCAGTGGATGGGTGAGTGTGATGACGACTGCAAACGTTACAACTGATGGTAGAGGTGATGCTCTCAAGAAGGGATCGTTCACAGCCCGTTCTCAGTGGGCTCATCAAGTAACAGCTGCTGCACTTTTTTGCTTGCGTAACCAAGCATACAATTCCTACAAAATGGAAGTTGAGGCAGAAGCAAATCCAGCGATGTCATTCAATGACTGGTGCACACTCATGGAGACTCAGCATCCCCAGTTTCGATACTGGAGCAAAACCTTCAACCTTGAAGTTCTCTTCCTTCAGTTCATGCAATCACAGCGCGAAGGAAACTTTGAGCTATACATTAGCACCCTGGGGAGAATAGTGCCTTGGATCACTTCCACTATGCCAAGTGGTTACCAGTTCATGTGCGAGATTTAATGCAGCTACAACATGAATGCCCAGGTGTTTACAAAGAATTCAGAGAAGGTCATTTTGTAACCCAAAAGACCACCCATTGCTTCTCCATGATGGCACATGACCATGTGCATGAGCAGCTTAATGCTGTGCTCAAAGGAGATGGTGGGATAATTGGCATCACTGAAAATGAATCAGCCCTCAAGCGATGGTTGATTGCTGGTCCTGAGATGGCCAGGATCATACGTGATGTTGAAGTGAGCCTATCTCATAAGGAAACCCATGACAACTGACATCATGAACAAACATTGACCACACAAAAGAGATTTGCCTCAAATGTACAAAGCGTGATAGATGTTATGAATGAGCCTGGTAATCCCTTCACAGAAACGAGCACTGATCTCCTCACACTGGATACAAAGGTCATCATGGCTGATGAAGTCATCAAAAACATCTCGGAAGCAGAGGAAATAGGAAAGAATCAATACAAAACATTCGTCGATTCGCGGCTTGTGAAGATGGAGAAGGCACTCTGTGAAACTGTTCCAAAGAACAATCTTCAATTGTTCAAGTCTGGAGAGCAGAAAGTGCCCTCAATGAAGAAGTCCAAATTGTCAAACATGAAGAGTGACCTGCAACTATTTTCTAGAATGTACATCTCTTGCCAAGCAAGAAATGGTGATATGGACATCTTCTTCCAGCATGAGAACCTATAAATCGGCACCAAGATCATGTTTTTATGTCAAATAGAACCAAAGTTCTGACGAAATATCAAAATCGGCAATACGCAGGGCGGCCATCTTGGATTTCTTGATTTTGAGTGTGATCCCTTGGTTTGCCAGCGTGGATCCGGTTAGAAATGGATTCAGCATACTCAAAAACCCCTATATACAAATTTTCATGCTTTCTTCCGGAAGTGAACATCTTTTTGACATATCTACTGGACTATGTGTATTGGTGCAACATATAGTTATCACATCACTTGTGCAAACTTCAGTCACTATATCGTATAATTTGCTAGAAGAAATTTGTTTCAAAATATTCTCATTATATTGATATGGTAAACTGAACACATAAAATAAAGAGAAAATATGACAATTGGCAAATGTTTGTTTCTGTAGTTGATGATTTTCGAAGTTCGCGGTCCGGAAATTACGTCTTTTTTCTATTAAAAGCACTCAAATGTATATATATATATATTTATCTAGAACTATTCCATTAAGTAACTAGTAGTATTCCCTTGTTCATTCTGCACATTTCAATACCAATCATGTGAAAATAGGGCGCATTGCTTTGTAGTTATGGCTAATTCACTGATTTTCGGCAATGGTAAAAATTTTCTAATGGGGGTATCCTTCAGGTGTGAATATTTCATGGGCCGCACACCAAAAAATGAGGACAACAGGGAAAAATGAGTTACTGAGATCCCCATCTTTCATATGAGACCTCTTGTAGTTTTGTGTCAAGCCGGTTGATTAAGTACCAAAAAAATCAGACCTATACCGCTGGCCTATTGACAGGGAGAGGAGATGAAACAATTCCATGGAGAGCCGCACGTTGGCCACGAGTCGGGGAAGTCAGGAAGCCACGTGTGGAGTCGGCCTTGGATGCTGAGAGGGTTTGCAGAGCAAGGTGGGATGCCAGACTGTATCAAAAGCACGAGAAACGTCCGGTGAGACAGCCCTGATCTCATGTCTGACATTGAGGGCCTCCATTCAAATGTTAAATCCGATATGGTTTGGCAGCCATGTTGGATTAAAGGAAAATATTAAATAATGTTTTCTGTGAAACCGCTTAATCGATCAACATGAAACTTCACCATTATGAACAAGTAGTGATGGGGAATACATGTTTTAAATTTCAATTTGATCGGACACATGGTACGGCAGCCGGAATGATTTGATTTTTTTTTTATCTGGGTTATTTATTATTTATGGAATGAGGCTCACTTGGCTGTGCCAGCGCACAAACACCACACAAAATACACCGCACAAAACTACACAAACACCACAAGTTGTGGTGAGGGTCTGCAATGTCTGATCGCACTTTCTAGTTTATGATATCTCACCTCTGTGTTCCATTTCCCCCGTCCACCCTTGGACGCCGCTGTCTGGACCGTCCGACATCTCAGCCGGGCCGTCCGAATCACGTCGCTCGGGGTCGTGTCCATCGGGATGATCCACACGTGTCGCGGTCACTTCCGGTACCACACCGGACGGTGTGAGATCAGTAACGGCTGCAGCCAGGCGACGACTCCCTCCGGAGCACATCACCAACACCGCAGGATCGGTCCATGAAGGGTCCATTCACTGGGTGGGTAGAGATCGGAATTGGTCGAAACGCTCTTGGTGGGGGCACCGAGACCCTCCAGCCCGGGTTTGGACCCTGGTCCTACGACAAAAACGGCTCCATGGACCCAGACGGTCTGTTTGAGATGCATTCCCACCACCCGCAGCTCCAGGTCGCGAGCGAACGGTATTCGTGCTCACCCTCCAGGCTGGAAGGGTCGAGAGACGGTTCCACCCCGGGGTTTAAACTGCCCTTCGTCTTCACATCTTCCGGTGCCGGTGATCCATTCAAACCGAACTGCTTGTCCACACGAGCCCTCTTCAGCATGAGCTCGACCCGGTCCGCACCCTCATAATTCACACGGGCTCGGAGAAGGTCCAGATCATCGGCCGGGACGCTCGTGGAAGGTCACACAAGGAGCAGCACCGGCGATCGTCGGCCATCACGAGCTCCTGCTTCGCCATGTCAAAAAGCCTCGGGCCTAGTCACGATTTCCCCTCTGAAGAATGATCAAATGGTCTACGAAAGGAAGCGTTCCATCCCTCAATTGCAGCAGAAGATTCGTTGTGGTGAAGTGGGGTGCAGGGGGAGGGGGAAGAGCAGATGAAAACCAAACCAGTGAAACCAGAAGTGAAGCGAACTCAGTCAACAAACGTGTGACGAATCGGCTGTGAGGAACTCAACGTTTCTTCAGAACTGAACGTTTTTTTTTTAATCGCGAGTTCGGTAGTGACGTCACCCAACCGCTTCACCTCGTGATTCTCTCCCGTGGGACCGTGTGGTGAAAACACGTTTGTGTGAACATTGTAATGGGATATAAAACACCACTCAGTGATTCATGGTTAATTACAAACCTTCATTAGGATCAACAGTTCACGATTTGTATCCCAAATAAGCCCAAGCCTTTTTCAAATCGGATTTTCGAGGTAATCTCATTACTACCCTATAGATACTGTATAATCCGAGAACAGAATTCAAAAATAATTTTCCGTTCGTTTGTCCGAACCGCTTTAATAGGTGAATTTTGCATATTTTTCAACAGCTCCCTTTTAAAATGTATAATTTAATCCACATAAGTCGGACGACCGAATGATACTTCTCGTTTTGTAGGTCCATACCTCCCCTAAGTCCAAGTACCGATGAAAAAATTATTTACATTAACCGCCGCAAAAGCGAGTAAATCAGCGCATTTTATTTTATGTTTCCCAAGTATTCAAAGCTAATTTAGTCGCCAAAATACCGACTTTCCTTCGATTTTCACCCGGTTTTCAACGTTGGGATTTAGGCCACTGTTATCGACTGCGAAATATGAAAACAGAATTACAAAATATCTTTCCGTTCGTTCGTGCGAGCCAGTAGAGTGAAACCGCGTCATCCTGCACAAGCTCCACCATCTCAATCAGCATACCAGGCCGTGAAATCTTTTATTGGCTTATAACTCGACGGTGCAAAGTCACAAAAATTAAACACACACATCATCGTGCAGGTAATAATATCAGGCATCCGGTGATATAAGTTAGAAAGGTGAAATAAACTATTTTGGTCGCAAAAGGGGCCCCGAGCCGTTGCGGCCTAACACTTTCCGAGGCGTGGCGCTCCGGGCCATGAAGCCGCGATTTCTTTAAACACTCATAAAATGACGATACAAAGTCCGAAAACGTCCCAACATACCTCAAAATGTCCAGGTCACGTTTCCTGTTAGTGGGTGAACAATCCAACGCTTGGCGAATTCTGCTTCGCAATGATAAGAAGAGCCGACATCGAAGGATCAAAAAGCGACATCACAATGGACGCTTGGCCGGTGGGAGACCATGGCTTGGGAAGCATGGATTCTCAATGTTGAATTGTTAACTTATCATCTTTAATAGAACAATAATAGACCAATAAAACTAACGGTTCTTTTTCTTTTGTTGTTTTTGGCAAAAGGTAAAGATCCAGATTGGCTCCAGTGTTACGTAACTTACATTCAATGAAAAAAGTGGGGGGGGGGGGGACAATCGATATGTTGTCCCCCCTTGATAAAAGGTGGGGGGGACATGTCCCCCCCCATCCCCCACCAATCGACGCCCATAGGTATGTCTGTTTGTTTGTTACATGTCAAAAAAAATATTTCACAAGTATGTTGATTGCTTCCATTTGTTTGTCTGTCTGCTCATATTTAATCGCCTACAGGTCACAATTTTAAACCAATCTTCATGAAATGTCACCAAAAGGTGGAGTTGGTGGTCCGACAGAATCCTATTTATTTCTGAAATCAAAAGGTCAAAAGATCATCACAGGTCAAAGGTCAACAACTTAGGTGCGATTTCTAAAATCCTCAATTTTCATCCGATTGACTTAAAATTTGAAGAGCATTTGCATGTCTGGTCACTGAATTCAACCCCAAATTTTTTAGGTCAACATAGGCCAAAGGTCAACAACTTGGATGGCATTTCAAAAATTCTCAATTTTCATCCGATTGACTTGAAATTGTAACAGGATTTGCATATCAGGTCATTGATTCCAACCACAAATTATTTTTAAGGTCAAAAGGTCAATATAGGCCTGATTTCTAAAATTGAGATAGGGCCAAAATCGATATATACACATATATATATATATATATATATATATATATATATATATATATATATATATATATATATATATATATATATATATATATTGTTGCGGATTCGCGCCCGCCGGCGTGCTGACGGCCACGTAACTCGAATCGCGGCACGTCGCCCACCGGACGGACAATCCAGTCGTGACCCTCTCGGACTAACGCCGGGAACCAGTCACGGGTGGACCTTTCGGTCTCACCGCGATCGAGCCAATCAGCCCCCGCGTGGGATAGGGTTGCTCGCCGGGTCGACCGACCTAAGTACCCACGCGGAGGGTAGACCGGGCGATCGCACCTCGCCGCAGGTCGACTTCGGACACGGGCCACTTAAGCGACCCGTTCCGTACTATCAGAATAACCGAGCGGTGTTATCGTCGACCTCGACGGTTCGATTAATTATCGGGCGTATTCAGCCCACTACCAACCCTTTACGTGAAGCAAGATGGGGATTCAATAGAGGAAAAGACGAAGCGAAGCGGGAGAACAGTTCAATAATAAAGCACATTTATTCGCGGCACACGGGAAGCACACATATACAATTCCACCAAATGCACACAGAAAAGAAAAACACAATGCAATTTACACAAAAAGCAAATGTAAAAGCGAAGACACAATGCAGAGCTAATACCGACTACCGAGCACACGGCAACACTTATACAATTTTACTTCACAGACGACGCCGACAACACATACCCAAAACCAAGGAAAGAATACCCTCAAGGATGAGGCGGGCCTGAGGCCGAGACCGGGTCGGGCCTACCCGTCTGGTGATGAGACGCGGAGCGGCGATGGTGCCTCAACTCCGCGGGCCTCGCGGGCAGTGTCTGGTAGGGGGTGGGAAAGGGGCCCCCTTGGTCGCACTATCTCAGCGCGGGGGGAAACAGGAGGGGGTTGCTGATGCTCGGGGTATAGAGGATTTTTATTGCCCCGCAACGAGCGTCTCCACCTCGGCCAGGCCGCGCTGTCGGCCTCCCTGGGGTGCAGCTCCCTGCACGACGCGAGCACCCCCTCGTCTGCCCTCGCCGCCTCTCCACCTCTCCACAGCTCCGTCCCCTCCGTTCCGACTCCAACGCACACGACGACCAGCTCCTTCTTGCCAACTCCACCGCCCGCGAAGTCTTGACTCTCTGTTCCCTCTCGACTCTCCTACTCTCCTACTGACGAACACGGTCCTTTTATCAGCCCCGTAGCTTCGCCCTCTCATCTTTGACCCCCTCCCTTCGACCTTTCACCTCGCTCCCCATTGGCCCGAGAAAAAGTGGGCGTGAATGCTTTTTGATCCATAAATTTGCATATATCGATCGCCCTCCAACGCCCTGGAGGCGGGGCCAAATCGCCCCTCGCTCACCGATTGGACGGCAAAAAGTGGGCATGTGTCGTTTTTGATCCGTTTTTGAAGCACAAAATCCGTGATTTTGTACACGCTGTTCGGCGCGCGCCCTGCACGAGTCCAACACCGGTACCCACAGGCGGCGCAAGAACGGTGGCGATGCGACGGTTGCGAGGTGTGACGTGAAGGTCGTGGCGGTTGTGGTGAAGCGGCGTTGTGGTTGGTGGTTGATGTTGTGGTTGTGGTGGTAATCATGGCGGTTGGTCCAAAATAAAGATAGTAAAAGAAAAACGGCTATCCTGAAGAGTCGCAGCACGCATAAATGACATGTATTCCCACTAGACAACGGGTTTGGGCCTAACTACACATGTACTTACCGAGATACCTCACCTAAGGGACCTGAATGGTGGTTTGCGAATTTGGTAACCACAACACTACCCCCTCCCCTTTTTACAGACTCGTCCCGAGTCGTCAAATTTTCGTGTGCCATCATGTGTAGTTTTCCCCTAGTACATTTTACCTACGGATCCCTGAGTGCGACATTCATGGTATTCGTGTCCCCAAAATAAATAACCTGAGGGCTGCGTAACTATCTAAACAAACTCACTCACACGGACGACTTAAATAAAATTGCCGGCGCTAGGACAGACATGCCGGGGGCGCACTCATATTTACAGTACATCTTAACCTTAACTTACAAATTTTACACTAAACCATGGCCCAGGATCACTGAACTCTGCAAAAAGAAAGCAGTTAGCAGGGAGCCAGGCTGCCCACATGCAGTCTCTGGCTCAAACAATGCAGGTGACAGGGAACGTGGCTGGCTGCTCACACGCAGTCCAAGGCCTTCCCTTTTGAACTGAACGCAGTGAACCACAACGGTGCATGGGCTGCACAACGTAGTCTCCGTGCCAGCTCAAGTGGCACACGCAATGAACACAACGAATGGATGCATGAACACAAACACGGTGCACGGGCCGCCACTGCAGGCCCGTGTTGTAGCTGCCAACGGGGCAGTTCTTGCAGCTTGCAAACTGTTGCCTTGCGGATCCTGGCGCACATGGAAATGAACAGGGGGGGGCAAAGCAAAAATTGAACGGGGCTGGTGAACATGGGCAGTGGGCATGGCATGGCAAAGGTGATCAGGCAAACACAGCCCGCAGAAGAAGGCCGCTGCAGGCAAACACAGCCCGCAGATGAACTGGCCGGCACAGGCCTTGAAGTACCACAGCTGCAGATGATCCGGCCGGCACAGGCCTTGCAGCACACAGCCAGCAGATGAAGCTGGCCAGCTTTTGCCGTTCAGTGGAGGTTGGTGGAGGGAGTGCGGTGGTGCTGGCCACTTGGAAGGCGGCTCGGACCTACCTACCTGTCTCCCTCCCAACCTATCGCCTTTGCCTGTCACTGTACATACCCACTCCCTTAATTTGTCAAACCCCAATTTAGCCCCCACTTAATTTTTTATTTTCTTTTTTTACTTTTATTTTCCCACTATAAATCGTCCCCTAACCCCCTTTATCGTCCTTGTTCGGCTAACCTATCCTGTCACCTTGCCTACTCCCAACCCCTACGTTCCCTTCCCGGAGGGGAACAAGGGAGAGCTAGCGTCCTGTGTCGAGGCCCAACTCAAGCCTCAGAATGGCCTCCCCAGAGTTCGGCGATCTAACCCAAAGTGGGTCCAGCGGCCCACAACGAGAGCGAGGGGATGGATGGTGCGGAGGGGTACATCTCCTAATCTACCCTAACCATTTAACTGTTAAACTACCCCGGGGCTTTCAACAAGCGCCTCTCGCTTAAACTATTGGTTCTAACAACCCAGATTCCCGTCGCCTGTGTTGGTGTCCTCACAATTTCGGGCCTCGCCCCCCAATTTTCTCTCCGTGCCCTCACACGGTCTCCTGGCTGGGACACGTGGCTCCCTTTGGCAGGCACGACCCTCTGCCGATTCTCCCGCTATGACACCCCCGGGCACTACACTGCCTCCGAGCCTACCAGCTCCCTAACACCGGGGAGTGCCCCCCATGGCACCTCCCCTGAAACGCACACGTGGCAGGCCGGCCTCCCGGGCCCCTTTCCGAGGGTCACCCGTGCCCACAACACTGCCCACGCGGCTAATGGCGCCCCGGGCCCCCGCACCAAGCAGGCGCACCCGTGCCCACTACGCTATCCCGGCCCCCCATGGGCCCTTGGCCTACCACGGCCGACTAGCCTGCTGCCCGGGGTACCCACTCAGCGATACTCACCTTTCGCAGCCACGCTCCCAAGCCCGTCAACAGGGCTCCTGCACCCCTCCAAATGGGTTTCGAGCCGACATTCCCACCAACAGCAAAACGACCTCCATTTTTCAATTTGACTAACCCAGCTAACTCGCTTTACTCTGACCCCGGTGTCCCTTGGGCGGGAGTCACTCCTCCCCCCAATCACTCATCGCACCATGCATTCCCCATTCACTCCATACACACAGACCCGCTGGCCTCACTCACTCACCAAGCACATGCTTCCACTTCACTCACCAACTCTTCAACACACACACCACTGAACTCTGCCATCCTTCTATCTGCACCCCCTAACTAACTCGTGCTCCCACGTCGTCCCTTACACTACAGCACGTTCCTTTTAACACTACGTAGCTAAACTACGTCCCCTCTACACATTCACAAGTCTGTCACTGTCCTCGAATGTCCCAAAAATCAATTTCCCAACCTACATCTGGCTAAATCCCTCTACCTAATCCATTCCACGGACTCCATGAGGACTTACCCCTGCCCCATGAAGTCGGTCTAACTAAGCTAACCCTTCCCCCTAACTAGTTTCCATCCTGTGCCCAGGGTCAAGGGGGTCTTCCACCCCTTGCCCAGGAATCCTGTGCACCCGAAAGTGAGGCTTGCTTTTCCTTTTTTTTTTTTTTTTCCATTGCGCAGCACCTGCGCGGCAACTCAGAGCTCGCGCACTTTACACCTGCCCGTGACGTCATGCAGCTGCACGTGTTCCTCGTCCCTCCTTGGACGGTACCATCCGGCAGAGATACCCCTCCTGCCGGATTCCAACCACATGTGCAGCCATGACGTCACCGTGCGCAATAAAAAAAAAACACAAGCCCCACGTCTCGAGGGGTTCCCCACGCGAACACATGTGCTTTTCCCGTTGGAGCTTAACACACACGATCGCGTGGAGAACCCGTCCGGTCCAAATCCATAATCCTGCCTAAACTTTGTCCGTCCGCGGGATCGGCAAATCCACCGCGTGCGTTTCCGGACCGGGACTTCACTCTCGCAAGCGAGCACGTGGTGGCCTCATGCGTTTCACAGCACGGACCGCGTGCTCACTAAATAAGAACAGAGTTCAATTTGTTCGACCACTTTATTAGCGTGGAACGACAATAATCAAACAAGTATTGAACAGGTTGAAACACCCACAACATCCCTGGCTCCGGGTCAGGCTGCGCATGCGCACTGGCACAGGGGACCGTCGATATGTAGAATTACCGTAAAGTACAATGTTCTCTATCTCCCTCCGAGTCTTTATTATGTTAATAGATAAAGGCTGAGAAAATATTAAGTTTAATGAATGAACAAAAGTTTATATCGCCCATCGTGTGACTATTCCATGGAGTAGTCCTTGTGCCAGGCAGGCACGCTGGTCGCTCTGGTGGATCGGCGTTGACCTATCGCTGGTGCTGGTGGTGTCACATCGGGCCCCAGTGGGGATGGGGCTCTCGGGGTTTCAGGGGCCGATGGTGGCGTCTGAAGGATCGCGCGCCTCGGTGTGCCTCGTCCTGGTGCTGCTGGCGTGTCTAAAACGGGTGTCGTCTTGCGCCGGGGTGTGCATACTGACGTCAGTGCCGGCGTGGGCCCCGTTGGCGTCGCAGATGTCACGGGTTCGCTGTCGAGGTCAGGCAGTTGCGGTGTTACAACGGGTGCAGGTACAGTGATTCGGGTTGCTCGATCATCATAGATAGACCGGGGTGGCAGCTGGTCATTGCGAACTGGGCTAAACTTGCGCAGGAATTTCCTGTTC
>NC_140962.1:83862729-83867287 GCF_056783735.1 Eptatretus burgeri | reverse complement strand
GGGTATGGTCAGGTACGATTACGGGTACTTCTGGATGTCGGAGGTGGAAATGGAGTGCATTTTCGAACTCTATGGGGTCGATTTACTCCAAGAAATGACTGCAGCGACATTGAATTCACTACCATTTCGAAAATATGACCTAAAACAAGATTTATCATTGCTGGAGTTGAGTAACTAATCCTCATTTCGATATTTTCTAATCTATAATTAATTTGTCGTCCGTCTAAACATTTCTTCGAGTAAATCGTCCCCACTGAGTTCGAAAATGCAGTCCATTTTCACCTAGGAAGTTCAGAAGTGTACGGATTCGCATCTCACCATACCCTAATTTAATATAACTGGTATATGCCCATAGATGCAAACAAAACAAAACAAAAAACTTTCAAACCACATGCCAGAAACAACTACACAGGCCGTTCCTTCGCTCTCATGTGGCCGTATATGCAAAAAAAAAAAAACTTTCAAACCGCGTGCCAGAAACAACAACCACACAGGCCGTTCCTTCGTTCTCGTAAACGACGACTGGATTGGGGCATTGTGTTTAAGAAAGTACAGAAATCGAGAAAGAAAGAATACAGTAAGTCGATAAATCAAGAAAAAAATCGAGAAAGAATACAGTAATCGTCACTGACTGGATTGGGGTATTGGGTTGAAGAAAATCGAGAAAGTACAGCAATCGAGAAAGAAAGAATCGAGAAAGAATACAGTAATCGTCACAATCCGGAAGTGAAGTCCTCACTGTCCAGAAGTTCACATATGGCAGTTACGATTATTTGCAATTTAGTTTTAATGGCCAATTATTCAATTAGCGCCAACGTATTTTGCCTTTTATCGCAAGGAAAAACACAAAGAGAAGAGGAAAGAGGAGAAAAAAAAAAAGTGAAAAAAATAATTTACTTCCTGCTTCGGAGCATACCAGCACTCTGATGTTACCCAAATTTATGCACCGTCTAATATGAAAACGATTATAACTTGGGGCATTGTGTTTATCTATAAATGCGCATAACTAATCGAGAAATTATTGGAATACACGAAAACAAAACGTGCAAAAAAATAATTCACTTCCTGCTTCGGAGCATACCAGCACTCTGATGTTACCGAAATTTATGCACCGTCTAATATGAAAACGATCATAACTTGGGGCATTGTGTTTATCTATAAATGCGCATGAATCCAGAAATTATTAGAATACACGAAGTCATCATTATGCGGAAGCCTGTACGTTGTAACCCGTAATGGGAAACGCGGCGCCCGTAAAAAAAAAAAAAAATTAATAAATAAAGATTCAAACCGCGAGCAACAAACAACAACCAGACAGGCCGTTTCTTCGCTCTCACATGCCCGTACGTGGGTGGCGCAGAAGTTCGCATATCACAGTTACGATGACTCGCAATTAAGGTTTTAATGGCCAATTATTCAATTTGCGCCAACGTATTTTGCCTTTTCACAATGTCCTCGCAAGGAAAAACAAAAAGAGAAGAGAAGAGAGAAAAAAAAATTACTTCCTGGTTCGGAGCATACCAGCACTCTGATGTTACCGAAATTTAAGCACTGTCTCATATGAAAACGATCATAACTTGCGGCATTGTGTTTATCTATAAATGCGCATAAGAAATCGAGAAATTATGAGAATACACGAAGTCATCACTCTCCGGAAGTCCGTACGTTGTAACCCGTAATGGGGAACGCGGCTGAGCTTCCCTTCCACATCGGCCACGCCCACGCAACAACGTGTATTGTCATTGGTTTGGTAAATAAATGGCTGTAACTTGGGAAGCACTTGTCCGATTAATATCAAACCTTGAAAAGGCACATCCTCAGGTCCCCAGCAATATATCTGGCAAGTTTCAATTAGATCGGACCAGCGGTTGTCGAGAAACAGCGGTCACACACACACACACACACACACACACACACACACACACACACACACACACACACACACAGACACAGACACAGACACAGACACAGACACAGACACAGACACAGACACACACACACACACACACACACACACACACACACACACACACACACACACACACACACAGAGATTGCTGGAATTATAGATAGACAATAACTAAATAAATAACGAACATATTTTTTGTGAATCATTGAATCTAAAACACTGGATGTTGGGCCGTCTAGAAATAAGTTCAGGCGGGAGTGGAGACAGCAATAGAGGTGGAGATGAAAGTGGTATTTGGTAAATGACACGAAATATTTTAATAGTTTGTAATTCCATTGATTGAAAAATTAGGGTATGGTGAGATGCGAATCCGTACACTTCTGAACTTCCTCGGTGAAAATGGACTGCATTTTCGAACTCAGTGGAGTCGATTTACTCTAAGAAATGTTTAGACAGACAACAAATTAATTATAGAGTAGAAAATATCTAAATTAGTAGGATTAGTTACTCAACTCCAGTAATGATAAATCTTGTTTTAGGTCATATTTTCGAAATGGTAGTGAATTCAATGTCGGTGCAATCATTTCTTAGAATAAATCGACCCCATAGAGTTCGAAAATGCACTCCATTTCCACCTCGGACACCCAGAAGTACCTGTAATCGTACCTGACCATACCCTAATTTAACTAACTCATGAAACTAAAAGTCGTCATATGGAGCGACCTCTAAATCACCTCCGATCAACTTAAAATTTTTATGCGCGTTATTGAATCATAGTGGAATCATTTAAGGCTTGTGGAGACAACATCTGAATTTTCTTTATTTTTTTTTGCTGTTTTTGGACCACCCTAATATGTATGTATATATATATATATATATATATATATATATATATATATATATATATATATATATATATATATATATATATATATATATATATATATATATATATACATATGTATATGTATGTATATAAACAGTGGACGAGGCGTAAGTCGTCACCATCGGGACTGAGAAGAAAGTGACGACTTACGCGTATGCGAACATTCCTGATGACTGTGGGGTGAAGGAGGAAGTCGCGCATGGCCTGGACACGTACGTGTGAGGGCGCAACAATCTCTAAGCCGGGTATTGAACCAAAAGGGAAACACAATCCTCGGGGCATAGATGGGGGTTCATTGGTGAGTTGGAAAGTGATCAAGCAATGATGGAATTCATGAATCACTTTATCAAAAGTAAAGATAATGAACAACTGTAAGACAACTCATGTACCATCGGTGATGGTATATGACAATCGACAAATGTGGAATGAATGGCTGTTAGAATTCATTCATTGGAATGAATGTGGAATGAGTTTTCATATGGAATGAAAACTCGTATACCATCGACAAATTACATGACACACAGTCATTGTGATGACTACCACTCAATACCTTTGTGAAAGTGAGTGTGGTGATGTACAAAACAAGCCAATATAAAACCATGATCGGACTTCAACACTAAGCTCGATCGATCCTTTACTCCTTCGCCAGAGATTGCATTGCGCAGCCTATCTGCCTCATCAGATGCATGTGGGACGGCGTGCTGACTGAGCTGAACGCAGCGCAGTTATAAATAGCCTATCACTGGTGGTGTACACCAATGAGCGCGCATCACGATTCCATGAAATCGGGCTTCTCACGAGGTAGAAGTTCCGTGTGAGGAGTTAGGCGTGGTAATTTACTTGAGTTTCCATTGCGCGGAAACGGACAATATCTGACGACTTAGACGAAGTGACGACTTAGAGATGACGACTTACAGACTTTATTCAAAGGGATTTAACATTCGATAAATTCGGGACTTTTTGACGCTGCCGACTTAGGCGAAGTGACGAGTTACACGCTGCCGACTTACGCCTCGTCTACTGTATATGTATCTGTATATTATATACAGTATATGTGTATGTATATATATATATATATATATATATATATATATATATATATATATATATGTATATGTACATGTATATTAGGGTGCATCAAACACCCCCTTTTTTGCGAAAGTTTGAAAAACATAACGGCGATAGGACAGATGTGTTCGAATACATGAAAAAACATTTCTCATTTTTTTTCAGAATTTTCGGTCATCATCTTGGGGGTCCACATTGGGGTCAAAGTTCAGGCACGCAGCTCCTGTGCATTTTTCAGAATAAGTCTTATTTTTCACTGTATAGTGATCAAAACTTGTGTCTGGTGGTGAAATAATTCTGACGTATCAATGTACTGCTCCTTTGGTGATGTTTAAAACAGAGTTGGCTTGAAATTTGTTGGCACAGTTTCCCGCAAAATGGTATTTTTTCCCAGAGAATTTGACATGTGGCAGATCATGACTGTAAAAGTTTGGACAAAGGAACTCAGACTATTGCCTATTGGGCACTTTGAAACAGACTTCGGAAAGCCTCACTTCCCCAAGGACATTCACTCGACATCTAGCCTATCTGACTTTGTCTCGGTTGATTTTGGTTTGTGTTCCGAGAACTTGAACTGGACGATTTATTCTTAACGCATGAAGTGAGTGAGTAGGCAACACTTCCAGCCTATGTGGATTCAAAATCTAAAACCAAAGCACTCAATGTAACTAATGATGCGGCTGAACGTCTAATAA
>NC_140962.1:83840229-83852729 GCF_056783735.1 Eptatretus burgeri | reverse complement strand
AGTGGGGGAGTAAAAATAAAAACAACAAAAAAATAAGTTGGGGCTAAATTGGGGTTTGACAAATTAAGGGAGTGGGTATGAACAGTGACAGGCAAAGGCGATAGGTTGGGAGGGAGACAGGTAGGTAGGTCCGAGCCCGCCTTCCGAGTGGCCAGCACCACCGCATCCCCTCCACCAACCTCCACTGAACGGCAAAGGCTGGCCAGCTTCATCGGCTGGCTGTTTTTTTCTTCAAGGCCTGTGCCGGCCAACTTCATCGGCAGCTGTTATTTTGCTGCAAGGTCTGTGCCGGCTGGATCGTCTGCAGCTGCTGTGCTGCAAGGCCTGTGCCGGCCCACTTCATCTGCCGGCTGGCTGTTTTTTCTTCAAGGCCTGTGCCGGCCAGTTCATCTGCCGGCTGTGTTTGCCTGCAGCGGCCTTCTTCTGCGGGCTGTGTTTGCCTGCTGCCTTTGCCATGCCATGCCCACTGCCCCTGTTAACCAGCCCCGTTCAATTTTGCTTTGCCCCCCCCCCCCTATTCATTGCCATGTGCGCCAGGATCGTAAAAGCAACAGTTTGCAAGCTGCGAGAACTGCCCCGTTGGCAGCTACAACACGGGCCTGCAGTGGCGGCCCGTGCACCGTGTTTGTGTTCATGCATCCATTCGTTGTGCTCATTGCGTGTGCCACTTGAGCTGGCACGGAGACTGCGTTTGTGCAGCCCAAGCACCGTTGTGGTTCACTGCATTCAGTTCAAACCGTTCATGCATCCATTCGTTGTGCTCATTGCGTGTGCCACTTGAGCTGGCACGGAGACTGCGTTTGTGCAGCCCATGCACCGTTGTGGTTCACTGCGTTCAGTTCAAAAGGGAAGGCCTTGGACTGCGTGTGAGCAGCCAGCCACGTTCCCTGTCACCTGCATTGTTTTGAGCCAGAGACTGCATGCGGGCAGCCTGGCTCCCTGCTAACTGCTTTCTTTTTGCAGAGTTCAATGATCCTGGGCCATGGTTTAGTGTAAAATTTGTAAGTTAAGGTTAAGATGTACTGTAAATATGAGTGCGCCCCCGGCATGTATGTCTTAGCGCCGGCAATTTTATTTAAGTCGTCCGTGTGAGTGAGTTTGTTTAGATAGTTACGCAGCCCTCAGGTTATTTATTTTGGGGACACGAATACCATGAATGTCGCACTCAGGGATCCGTAGGTAAAATGTACTAGGGGAAAACGACACATGATGGCACACGAAAATTTGACGACTCGGGACGAGTCTGTAAAAAGGGGAGGGGGTAGTGTTGTGGTTACCAAATTCGCAAACCACCATTCAGGTCCCTTAGGTGAGGTATCTCGGTAAGTACATGTGTAGTTAGGCCCAAACCCGTTGTCTAGTGGGAATACATGTCATTTATGCGTGCTGCGACTCTTCAGGATAGCCGTTTTTCTTTTGCTATCTTTATTTTGGACCAACCGCCATGATTACCACCACAACCACAACATCAACCACCAACCACAACGCCGCTTCACCACAACCGCCACGACCTTCCCGTCACACCTCGCAACCGTCGCATCGCCACCGTTCTTGCCCCGCTGTGGGTACCGGTGTTGGACTCGTGCAGTGCGCGCGCCGAACAGCGTGTACAAAATCACGGATTTTGTGCTTCAAAAACGGATCAAAAACGACACACGCCCACTTTTTGCCGTCCAATCGGTGAGCGAGGGGCGAATTGGCCCCGCCCCCAGGGCGATCGATATATGCAAATTTATGGATCAAAAAGCCTTCACGCCCACTTTTTCTCGGGCCAATGGGGAGCGAGGTGAAAGGTCGAAGGGAGGGGGTCAAAGATGAGAGGGCGAAGCTACGGGGCTGATAAAAGGACCGTGTTCGTCAGTCCAAGGAGTCCAGAGGCGGAGAGTAGGAGAGTAGGAGAGTCGGAAACAGAGAGTCAAGACTTCGCGGGCGGCAAGAAGGAGCTGGTCGTCGTGTGCGTTGGAGGCGGAACGGAGGGGACGGAGCTGTGGAGAGGCGGCGAGGGCAGACGAGGGGGTGCTCGCGTCGTGCAGGGAGCTGCACCCCAGGGAGGCCGACAGCGCGACCTGGCCGAGGTGGAGACGCTCGTCGCGGGATAATAAAAATCCTCTATACCCCGAGCATCAGCAACCCCCTCCTGTTTCCCCCCGCGCTGAGATAGTGCGACCAAGGGGGCCCCTTTCCCACCCCCTACCAGACACTGTCCGCGAGGTCCGCGGAGTTGAGGCGCCATCGCCGCTCCGCGTCTCATCACCAGACGGGTAGGCGCGACCCGGTCTTGGCCTCAGGCCCGCCTCATCCTTGAGGGTATTCTTTTCCTTGGTTTTGGGTATGTGTTGTCGGCGCCGTCTGTGAAGTAGAATTGTATAAGTGTTGCCGTGTGCTCGGTAGTCGGTATTAGCTCTGCATTGTGTTTTCGCTTTTACATTTGCTTTTTGTGTAAATTACATTGTGTCTTTTCTGTGTGCATTTGGTGGAATTGAATATGTGTGCTCCCGTGTGCCGCGAATAAATGTGCTTTGTGTTGAACTGTTTCCCGCTTCGCTTCGTCTTTTCCTCTATTGAATCCCCATCTTGCTTCACGTAAAGGGTTGGTAGTGGGCTGAATACGCCCGATAATTAATCGAACCGTCAAGGTCGACGATAACACCGCTCGGTTATTCTGATAGTACGGAACGGGTCGCTTAAGTGGCCCGTGTCCGAAGTCGACCTGCGGCGAGGTGCGATCGCCCGGTCTACCCTCCGCGTGGGTACTTAGGTAGGTCGAATTTGGCGAGCAACCCTATCCCACGCGGGGGCTGATTGGCTCGATCGCGGTGAGACCGAAAGGTCCACCCGTGACTGGTTCCCGGCGTTAGTCCGAGAGGGTCACGACTGGATTGTCCGTCCGGTGGGCGACGTGCCGCGATTCGAGTTACGTGGCCGTCAGCACGCCGGCGGGCGCGAATCCGCAACACTCGCACTCAGGGATGCGTAGGTAAAATGTACTAGGGGAAAACTACACATGATGGCACACGAAAATTTGACGACTCGGGACGAGTCTGTACAAAGGGGAGGGGGTAGTGTTGTGGTTACCAAATTCGCAAACCACCATTCAGGTCCCTTAGGTGAGATATCTCGGTAAGTACATGTGTAGTTAGGCCCAAACCCGTTGTCTAGTGGGAATACATCTCATTTATGCGTGCTGCGACTCTTCAGGATAGCCGTTTTTCTTTTGCTATCTTTATTTTGGACCAACCGCCATGATTACCACCACAACCACAACATCAACCACCAACCACAATGCCGCTTCACCACAACCGCCACGACCTTCCCGTCACACCTCGCAACCGTCGCATCGCCACCGTTCTTGCCCCGCTGTGGGTACCGGTGTTGGACTCGTGCAGGGCGCGCGCCGAACAGCGTGTACAAAATCACGGATTTTGTGCTTCAAAAATGGATCAAAAACGACACACGCCCACTTTTTGCCGTCCAATCGGTGAGCGAGGGGCGAATTGGCCCCGCCCCCAGGGTGATCGATATATGCAAATTTATGGATCAAAAAGCCTTCACGCCCACTTTTTCTCGGGCCAATGGGGAGCGAGGTGAAAGGTCGAAGGGAGGGGGTCAAAGATGAGAGGGCGAAGCTACGGGGCTGATAAAAGGACCGTGTTCGTCAGTCCAGGGAGTCCAGAGGAGGAGAGTAGGAGAGTCCAGAGGCGGAGAGTAGGAGAGTCCAGAGGCGGAGAGTAGGAGAGTCCAGAGGCGGAGAGTAGGAGAGTCCAGAGGCGGAGAGTAGGAGAGTCCAGAGGCGGAGAGTAGGAGAGTCGGAAACAGAGAGTCAAGACTTCGCGGGCGGTGGAAGGAGCTGGTCGTCGTGTGCGTTGGAGTCGGAACGGAGGGGACGGAGCTGTGGAGAGGCGGCGAGGGCGGACGAGGGGGTGCTCGCGTCGTGCAGGGAGCTGCACCCCTGGGAGGCCGACAGCGCGACCTGGCCGAGGTGGAGACGCTCGTCGCGGGATAATAAAAATCCTCTATACCCCGAGCATCAGCAACCCCCTCCTGTTTCCCCCCGCGCTGAGATAGTGCGACCAAGGGGGCCCCTTTCCCACCCCCTACCAGACACTGTCCGCGAGGCCCGCGGAGTTGAGGCGCCATCGCCGCTCCGCGTCTCATCACCAGACGGGTAGGCGCGACCCGGTCTCGGCCTTAGGCCCGCCTCATCCTTGAGGGTATTCTTTTCCTTGGTTTTGGGTATGTGTTGTCGGCGCCGTCTGTGAAGTAGAATTGTATAAGTGTTCCCGTGTGCTCGGTAGTCGGTATTAGCTCTGCATTGTGTTTTCGCTTTTACATTTGCTTTCTGTGTAAATTACATTGTGTCTTTTCTGTGTGCATTTGGTGGAATTGTATATGTGTGCTCCCGTGTGCCGCGAATAAATGTGCTTTGTGTTGAACTGTTTCCCGCTTCGCTTCGTCATTTCCTTCATTGAATCCTCATCTTGCTTCACGTAAAGGGTTGGTAGTGGGCTGAATACGCCCGATAATTAATCGAACCGTCGAGGTCGACGATAACACCGCTCGGTTATTCTGATAGTACGGAACGGGTCGCTTAAGTGGCCCGTGTCCGAAGTCGACCTGCGGCAAGGTGCGATCGCCCGGTCTACCCTCCGCGTGGGTACTTAGGTAGGTCGAATTTGGCGAGCAACCCTATCCCACGCGGGGGCTGATTGGCTCGATCGCGGTGAGACCGAAAGGTCCACCCGTGACTGGTTCCCGGCGTTAGTCCGAGAGGGTCACGACTGGATTGTCCGTCCGGTGGGCGACGTGCCGCGATTCGAGTTACGTGGCCGTCAGCACGCCGGCGGGCGCGAATCCGCAACAATATATATATATATATATATATATATATATATATATATATATATATATATATATATATTACAGTGCCTATAGAGTATAGATAGTCAACACCCCATTTCAATATTTTCACCTTTAGTTGCCTTTTAGCTTGGAATTAATTTGAATTAAATCAGACATTTTCCACCTTTATTTACACATCATAACCCACAACTTCCAAACGAAAAACAAATTCTACAAATTTCAGAAAATTAATTAAAAATACAAAACTAGAATATCTTCGTTGGATAAGTGTCTGCCCCCCTTATTTATTACTTGGTGGAAGCACCTATGACAGCCATTACAGCTGTGAGACTGTTGGGATCAGTCTCTACCAACTTTGCACACCTTGATTGGGCAATATTTGCCCATTCTTCTGCACAAAACTGTTCAAGCTCAGTCAAGTTGCATGGGGAGTGTTGATGGACATGAATCTTCGAGTCATGCCACAGATTTTCGATTGGATTCAGGTCGGGGTTCTGACTGGGCCACTCAAGGACATTTATCTTTTTGTTCCTTAGCCACTCCAGTGTAGCTTTGGCTGTGTGCTTCAGGTCGTTGTCATGCTGAAAGGTGAACTTCCGTCTAAAATTCAGCTTTCTTGTAGAGTGCAGCAGGTTTTGCTCTTGTTTTTCCTGTATTTTTTTTAAATTAATTCTCTGAAATTTATTTGTTTTTCATTTGAAAGTTGTGGGTTACGATGTGTAAGTGAAGATGGGAAAAGTCTGATTTAATGAAATTTAATTACAGGCGATAAGGCAACAAAAGGTTTAAATTTCGAAAGGGGTGTCGACTTTCTATCGGCACTGTATATGTGCGTGTGTATTTGCTGTTGCTGTTGTTGACTGCTATCTCTACACGTGGGTGGTTTCAGGATATGGAACAGAGACCTACTTTGTGTCAAAGTGTGTGTGTGTGTGTGTGTGTGTGTGTGTGTGTGTGTGTGTGTGTGTGTGTGTGTGTGTGTGTGTGTGTGTGTGTGTGTGTGTGTGTGTGTGTGTGTGTGCGCGTGCGTGCGAGACTGGGGGGAGTGGGGGGGAGGGGTGGTGTGATGCAATCACCTTCCGGTAATGTGTTGGTAAATAATAAGTGACAAAATTCGAAAGTAAAATTCAGACAATAATAAGGCATTCTTATTTGTTGAACCTTTCAACATCGTACATGTATTGTCATGCATCGCACACAGTGTTTCTCTAGCCAGGTACATGTCCCCGCCGTGCCTGCATGCCTGGCCCGCGCCAGCCCAGTGGAGCCCAGTGGAGCACAGTCTGCAAATAACAGGCATTAAAATGTGAAAGTTGTTTGTTGCTGTCAAACTTTGCACCGTGGTCACGGAGATTAAGGATCATTTCAACATTTCATCGTTTTCTCCGTTTTGGGAGATGATCTATTTGCTTGGCACATAGAAGCTACACAAATATTACTATTATTTCTGCTTTCAGCTATACATATGGCTGATACGTGACATAGAAAGTTACTGATTGATTACTAAAGTGCTGGTGATCATGGCCGAAGCTAAATAGAAATGCTGGGTAAAAAAAACAAAAACGCTGCTTACCCTCAAGTTCTTTTCCGCGTGCTTTTCCACAGCTTTTTTGTCCCTTTTCTTCTTTTCCATGAGATTAGAATCATCTCTAATCCTTGGGGGGGTCGCGTCGGTTTTCAATCACTTCCACTGACACAATCCAAACTCAATACAGGCTGGTGTTGTTCGCAGAGGTGGATTAATAATTTTTGGGGCCCTGGGCACAAACAATATTTAGGCCCCAAAAAGAGGACTCCGTGTTATTTTCGCCCAAAAAGGCCCCCCCAAAAAAGAGTACCCCATGTTACTTTTGTCCAAAACAGATGATTCCGTGTTATTTCCTTATCCTATGTTGTTTTTGACTTGACTGTAAACAATCCGGAGCAATTCCCATGTTTTCTTGCCTTTTTCTCCCTTTGGAGAATAAAATGCCATGTTAAGGTGTTCCATCACTTGCCAAGGCCAGCCGTTCCTTATTGGTCCAGGAGCAAGGACCTGAAAAAAAATGAAATAGTTCAACACTCCCTACAGAAAAGGTTTTACTTGACAGGGTGGGAGAATAGACCCTATAGAACACCTCCAGGTAGTATGTGGTTTCAAATTGTGGTATCATTAAAATTCTACAGGCCATTATACATACCAAGGGAATTATGTATCCAGGGTATGTATTATGTATCACAGCTGTTTGCCTACTGGAGTGATTATGTATCCATGGTACAGCTGCTCCTCCAGTTCATCAAGGCAGAGAGGACTGGAAACTGGATTCTGCATCTCTCTGCTACTGCTGCAATGACCCCTCACTTCTTCGCAATGGATCGACCCAACTACGCCAGGTGGCTTCTTGTTTATCTGGCTGACATGAACCAGCTGCCTGAGACCCATCCTGCCGTCAATGAAGAGTTCATGTCTGGCAATCATGCCATCAGTCGATCGCCTCAACCTTTTGCTCAAGTGTGGACTGACATGGCCCGAGAGCAGTCCATCAACCGCGACAGCAAGACAAACGGTGGCATCATAGGGATCAGTCAGAGAGCAGGCGCTCCAGAACGATGGTTCCTGACGTGTCATGAACGAGCAGCCATCACAACTGCAATGAAGGAGATGTGTGCCATTCAGGACTCAGATCGTGTTGGTACCCACAGAGAAGCAGCACCAAAGAGGGTGGAGAGAGATGAAAGTGATGTTCAGAAGCTGCTGACCGTCATCATGTCAGTGCTTATGACCGATCCCTTCTCCCTCTACAACGTTGATGATGGAATTTCGTCACTGATTAACATTGCCACAAGTATCAGGATGCCCCCGAATACTGTTAACTCCTACCAGATCGGCACAGCTCAAATGACAACATTTGTTGAACAGAGACTGAATACCAATGAAGTGACATTTTGGGATTCCCTGCCAAACCTGAAGATCAAAATATTTGCCACACTAAGCAAGAAGAAAACATCGAAGCTAACTGATGAGAAAGTTATCACTCTTAGTGCTGACCGTGAACTCTTTGGCCACCTTCTGATCACAGGAAAGTCAAGGGACATCAATCTGAGAGAACTCCTCAGCTATGAGTTATCAACAGTGCCATTATCCCTGGCCCATTACGATGGCAGCTTGAGGAAGACCAACGAGAGCGTACTCATTGCTGAGTTAGAGAAGAAGGTAGATGTCCATCCAAAACTGCCACAAGTCACAACCAGCCAGATGTCTACGGCCCACATCGTCGATGCGATGGCGCTGGTACAGATGACAAAGTCCGCTGGTGCTGCAAACTTCGGTGAAATGGCATTCAAGTATTACAGCCTGGTTACTGCCCCTCTACGTCAGAATGGTTGTCAGCGGGTTGATGTTGTCTTCGACCGGTACTCCAGCCTCTCAATCAAAGCTGGGGAGCGAGAGAAACGACTAACATCTGCAGCCTAAGACGTGACAATCGAAGGGCCAGCCACTCCTATTCCAAAGCAGTGGATCAAATACATTGGAAATGTAGAAAACAAAGTCAACTTGTGCGCCTTCTTGGCAGACACATGGTGCCACATGGGGGTAGACACTCTGCTTGATGATCAACACCTAGTCATCGGTGGTGGTTTCAAGAACCCGCAGAAGTCTGTGCTAGTCATCAGAGGGCACTGCGAAGAACTGGTTCCCCTCAAGTCAGATCATGAAGAGGCAGACACGCGAATATTGCTACATGCAAAACATGCCTCTCATTATCACAACAGGATTGTGATTCAATCACCTGACACAGATGTGGCTGTCCTCTGCACCACACACTACAGAAAACTCCAGTGTCGGGAGCTGTGGTTTCGGACTGGAATCAAGGATAAAGCTAGGTATATTCCTATCCACAGCTTGGCACACAAACTAGGACCCCAGCTGTGTAATGCTTTACTCGGCTTCCACGCACTCACTGGGTGCGATTCAAACAGTGCACTCTCAGGACTCGGCAAGAAAAAGGGTTTCAATGTCTCACTTGACAGTAAAGAGCATCAGACCAGTCTGGGACAGCTTGGAGAAGAACCCGAGCTCAGCAACAGCACTTCAGAAGCATGCGAAGCCTTCATATGTGCAATGTACTCAACAACCAAGGGGGCTGGGAGTAAAGTGAACAATGTGAGATACTGGTAGTTCTGTCAAAAGGGACAAAGAAATGAAAATCTCCCCCCTACATTCGACAGCTTACAGCAACATATGAAGCGAGGAAATTACCAGGCCTATGTATGGAAGAGAGCATTGGAGCCTACACAGAGCCTTCCATCAGCAGCTGGACATGGCTGGAAAATTCAGGATGGTGCCCTGCAGCCTGTGCTCATGACCAAAGATCCAGCACCACGGGTTCTTCCGGGGCTGACTGTCTGTCACTGCAAGAAGTCTCTATGTCGCCGAGCCGACTGCACATGCAGAACCAACCACTTGCCATGCACAGAAGCATGTGCATGTATGGCCGAAGAAACTTGTGAAAATCCAAGAACAATCTTTAAATCCAGTGGTGAAGAAGACGCTGACTAAAAGTTACAACAGATGACATCTTCATGCTTCCATGGCAAATGTGATTCCTTGTTGCCAGACACAAATATTACAAACCGCTCTGACGAATGCGCTTCCGTGCAACCATGCACTACTATTATGATTCGCTCTCACTAATGTGCTTCTGTGTTGTCATGCACAGCTCCCAGTGTCGACCATGATAACTATTATCATCCACTATGATGAATGAGTAGCTTCCGTGCTGCCAGAGACAACTATTATACTCGGCTTTCACTAATGTACTTCCGTGTTGCCAAAGACAACTATTATGCTCGGCTCTGATGTATGTGCTTCCGTGTTGCTATACACTAGTAAAAGACGAACGCTAAAAATAACAGTTGTAGTTTTCTTTATGCGTGCCTCTGTATGTATATGAATTTCTGCAGAACAATACTTTCTTAAGCGTTTGATTTCCAAAATGTATACATACCAGTAGTAATTGAGAAACACCGTTCACCTTCATATGAGAACACAATTAAAAATGTCAGAAAGTTTGAATTAGTGTAATATTTTAGCTTTGGTGATGCCATGGCAAAGGCCATTTTCAAATAACTGTACATACTCTGATAGAGAATTATAATAGGAAGCCAATGATAACTCAATATTTAAAATTGGTTGAGTCTAGACAAGGATATTCACGCTTACGTTACCCCGCCCCCTAAATTTTGCTAGCCCACAGTGACCCTCTTGGTAAGTACCCTTGGTATGTATAATGGCCTGTAGAATTTTAATAATACCACAATTTGAAACCACATACTACCTGGAGGTGTTCTATAAGGTCTATTCTACCACCCTGTCAAGTCAAACCTTTTCTGTAGGGGGTGTTGAACGAATTTCCTTATTTGGCCTCATATGAGAAATGGCTGCTGGACTATATCAACAATTTGCTCGAGTGCTGGCTTGAGTGCTTAGGCCTAAGTCACATTTGCTCTACGGCGAGGATACGGCAGCCGTATGCCCTCTGAATTGACAGAAACGTGCAGCGTCCGCAGAGTTTCTGATGTGGCCTCAGAGTGGCCCAACACCATTTGGCTATCTTTTACAGGCCGTAGGGGTCGCCGTGGAATTATAACGCGGAGTTATAACTTTTTTCATTTCTACATTCGCCATAGCAATTCGACAAGCCGAAAAAAAAAAAACTGGTAAAAAAAAAAAAAATTAACCCACTCGTTACCATCGGTCTGGCCGCACGTTCGCCTTAGGGCCCCCCTGCGGTCGCCTTGCGGGCACCTTGAGGCTACCTTGCGTCTGCCTTGAAAATTCTATGGCCACCGCAGGGCCCCCTTAAGGTCACCGTGCGACATCAAATCAAAGACCGTATGGCAACCCCACGTTTTCAGTCTCCACAATTTCTAAATATGCCGTGCGGCTCCCCAAAAAATAAAAACATATGTGACTGCTACATTGTATGACCGTGGAAATACTGCGGCCGCCGTATAATTCCTAGTGGCCGTGGATTTTGGAGACCCCACGGCCGCCGTGGCAAACGTGACTTAGGCCTTAAGCTGCATATTCTACATTGCCAGCAGCCATGTTTGCCCTAAGCTGTCGCCATTGTTTGTTGTTTCTCTTTCTCCTTGAAGCATGTTGGTTTGCAGTTGGTGTCTTCTTTTTAAACAAAGCAACTCCTTAAACCGCCTTTGCTTGCTTCACCTTTCTCTTTGAGCTCCCACTTAAGTACCGCCAATCTATTTTTTTTTAACTACATGTTAATTCGAACAGAAACTACCTTCTGACCAATGACGTTACAAGTCATTTGCATCTTGGAACATGAGTTTATAAAATGTTGTTTTTTGTGCCAACAGATGTGATTGTTCCGTCAATTAATTTATGTAACTTACTAAAAAATAGTTTTGAACGGCCACAAGATGGGGTTAAACAATCCGTGACCGTGTGATGAATCAGAATATTCTGATATAATGGTGGTGGAGGTTGACATGGATGAGAGGTGGAAAGTTAATCTTTTAATCGCGCAATAAATGTTTTCGAATCGTACTGTTCATCTTTGAAGAGTTCTTTAAATGTGCATGTCCCAATAGGCCTGTTACCGTATTTTTCCGCAGGTTGTGACCACAGTGTGGTCATTGGTTCACGAAAAAATATTTTCACGAAAAAATAAGTGACCACTATATTCGTTATTGGTGTGTGTGTGTCTGCCTGTCAGTCCTGAGCATAGCTCCGTGGGTTTTGATCCGATCCTGATAAAATTTTGGTGGGAAGTTTATATCATGATCTAGTTGTGTTTTCCTGAGAATGGGCGTGGTGCGCCCATTATGAGCGGAGCCACGCCCAAAAAAACGTCTTTTTAGGGGGTAGCCGATTTCAATTTGCATCTTCTCCGAGGGGGTTTGTCGAATCTGACAGGGGTTTCGGTATTTGGTTAGCCCAATGGCACCTGCATAGCCCCACGGAGCTCGATTTTACATTTTCGTCCCAAGGTCAAGGTCACAAGGTCACGAACTTAGAAAATTGTGAATTTTGACATAAAAATCCATCTTCTCTGAGGGGTTTGTCAAATCTGGCAGGGGTTTCGGGATTTGGTTAGCCCAATGGCACCTGCATAGCCCCACAGAGCTCGATTTTTCATTTTCAGCCCAAGGTCAAGGTCACAAGGTCACAAACTTAGAAAATTGCGAATTTTGACATAAAAATCATACGACCACCCAAACTTTGAGAGCTTGGACGACAATATTTCTTATGCATAATCTTGAGGTCATTCCCCACCAAAAGTCTTGAAACCATTTTGCTCCATCTCGAACACCTTGCCCGTGGCGCCCCCTTCAAGTTTGTTTTTATGCTGATTTCATCAAAGTATGGATAATCCGAGGAGTGTGAAATGCCATATAGCCTATCTGACGTTATATTGTTCCTGGAATGTTCCAGAGGAAGTTTTGCACCAAAGGTCATAATCCTTGACCTTTGACCTTTAAAGTTCACAAAGTTCAAATTTTCAAAGTTGTGGGAATCAAACCGGGTTTTCGACCTTCTTCGACGAACTAACTCCAATAAGCTATAGCACGTATCCTTTTTCCTTATTTTAATGTCCACAACATTGTTTTGTGACCTTTAAAGGTTATGCAAA
>NC_140962.1:83757729-83835229 GCF_056783735.1 Eptatretus burgeri | reverse complement strand
TTGTGTGTCACACTCGGGAGAACATTAGGAGAATCGATTACTTTTACCTGGATTAAAAAGACATTAGGAGATAATGTAAAAATCAGCATAGTATTTTAGATGTGAACCTGGTATCCCAACAACCTGGATTCAAGAAACTGCAGATTTAAATTCTCATTGAATGATGACATGGCAACGAAAATGGAACGGCCTTTAGTGTAGTCCCTTTTCTTACTAAACAGGCTCATACACAACAGCTGAAAAACACATGATGTCCTAGTCGAAGCTCGTACTGTGGAAAATGGCAACAATCCATATAACACCTCACAGCTGCAGCTTTGAACATAATAAAAAAATAAAGAAAATGGAATGGGGATAATTACAACCAGTAAGCATTATCTCCACAGCCAAATCCACCCTGAAGAGAGCATGTTTGCTTTCAACCTAATATCTCAGTTGACTCGTGTCACTTTGTTGGAATTGTTGGGTAAGTAGGGTTTTCTGGGTTTATACAAGGTATGGACACTGACTGTGCAATGGATTTGAGCCTTTGTGCTTTGCTTTCCGTCTCCTTTGAGCCCATATTGAACTTGTGCTTCATTGTTGTCATAAGCTTTCTTTCACCCACTGCTGTGTGTAAAGGGAAAACTGATCTGACGTTAAACATCAGTCTTCCATCACTTTCATCCGAACTTATTTTCCAGAATAGGCTACAATATTAATATAATTCGAGACATAATACATATGTGGATTCATCACACATCCATAAAAAAATCATGTAAATTACGGTGATAAAAAATCGAAGTCGAGTGCGATAACCAAATAAAGTGTTGAGAGGCTGTGAAATTAAAAAGAGAAACACATTTGCCATTTCATCATCAATAAGTCTCATGAGACCTACAATCTAGAAATAACTAAAGAGTTAATGGAAGACCTTACCCCATGCAGTCTTGAGAAAAAGGACAAGGGAAGGATTACCCTCTCCTTTTTTTATTTGGCCAACGTGAGATAAGGGGGTAAAATCGCTGGATGGTGCCACTTTGTCTGAATCTCGATGTTCCCCCATTCTGAGAACACGAGCAGAAAATTTGATTTGTCGAGACGTCATACAATTTTGCCAAAGTACTGCTAAATGAAATGTTTTTGTAAACACAAACAAGGCGATTTGTGTTCTACAGTGTGCAAAATATTGTCGTGGACACAGGTCGGAAAACTCCGAAAGGCCAGCTTGTCCATCAAAAGACCATGGATATTGTCTACAACACTTGCCTCTGGCTGGATCTTTGCGCCCAGGGTCAGTTTACCATACCTGTGGGATAGCTGAAGCAAATTGGGAACCGTGCCTGTGACTGCGTAATGGCTATTAATCGGCTGAGCGCACCAGCATTACGCACCACACCCTCTCATCGATTAGACTGATTAGTCACTTGCGCCAATTGCCCCAGGAGCACTATCTCAGATCAATTCTGAGCAGGATAAGTCAAGACACAATATCAACTCTTTTATTAATTTATTATGGAAGTGGGAAATTGGCAGGAGAAATGGCAGTTGGGGAATTAAAACAGGGAAATGGAAGGAGAATTCAGAAAAAGGCGGAAGAAAAGGCAAGGCAAGTAATCTTCATAAATGTACACACACACACACACACACACACACACACACACACACACACACACACACACACACACACACACACACACACACACACACACACACACACACACACACACACACACACACACACACACACACACACACACACACACACACACACACACACACACATTCCCTCTTATCCCCGATGTGATACCCCACCCCCGAGATTCCTGAAAACAGTTATTTAGCATCTTTATATTAAATGGATCCAGACACACAAATAAAGGAAAGAGAGTGTGGGGAGAGTGAGTGAGCAATGATGGTGAGAAAGAAGTAGTGTGGGTTCTTTTAAGCACCCCGATGCACCTTTCGCAACCCCTGTTGAAGCTGAAATCACCCACTGCTTGGTAGTTCAGGATCCCTTCAGAAAAGTGAAGAAGCATTGGAGAAATATTTACGTATATGTGGAAGATGTCAGGTGAGAGGAAAAGTACTCAGATCTATACTCCAAATTCTCACTGTAAGCTCTGTGCATTCCTTCCTTTATTCCTTTGCCCCTTCCCTCATCCCTCGGCTTTGTGGTCAGTCATTGGTGCAGGACTTGCTGGGGCTAGGGCCCCCTGGGTGGTGATTGGTGGGTCTTGTGTTTCAATCTATCAACGGCGCCTGATTGCTGGAATGGGCCCTTTGCAGGGATTACTTTCCAGGAAATGGGAGGGGGCTAGGAGATCAATGCCCACCTGTCAGACTTGATGGATGGCTTGTGTCTGAAGCCTCCTTTGAGCTTGTGTGAAGTTCTCCACAATTTATCCGCGAAAGGAAGGACGTGGGAAAGTCGTGATGTGAGCTTGTGTGCATTTTGCGGGAAATGGTTTGAGATGAGAATGTCAAAGAAGGAAAGAACATTAACTTAGTATAACTCACATTTGCAACACATGTATCTATCCCCATGAACCGATATAACTTTGCTAAACAGAATATGATGGCATAACGAGCTTTAATCTTCTGTCCTCCCAGGGGGTTCACAATCATCCTCCTCAGGCTCACAACTGCGACAACCGGCACAGTATATAATGTAATTGAAATAAAATAAAAGTTTAAAAGGCTGTAGGAAAAAAGAAAAAAAAAACTTTGAATCGGAAGTTTGCCACCATTGATGCATTTGGGATATACACAGTCTTTTACACCACCTTATTTAGCACATTAAATTTGTTCTCCATGCCTGTTGTTTGTGTCTCTTATGATATCCCTAAAAACAGAAATTTCCTGTTTGGAATGATTTTCAACGTTTTTTGACGGCCAGACAGACAGGCAGACAGAGCCTGAGGAAATTGCTTCACAACACTGGGCGCATGCGTGTGCGGGACGAGACTTTGTACAATTTTCCCAAATTTAGAGCCAAAGCACTGCTAAACTGCAGTTTTTGGATGTGCAAACAAGCCAATTTGTTCTACAGCATTCAAAATATGAAGTTCATTTCACATGCGTATGCGGGATGAGACTTTGTACAATTTTGCCAAATTCAGAGCCAAAGCACTGCTAAACTGCAGTTTTTGGATGAGCAAACAAGCCAATTTGTGTTCCACAGCATTCAAAATATGAAGTTCATTTGAAAAAATTAAGTAATTCCTTGATCATAGACTGACACACAGAGTGAAAGACTTACGGACATAGATGGAGTGAACCAATTGCTTTCCCCCATTTTGCACGAGGTGTCAGGGTAATAACCGAAAATTAATCTCATGGTGCTAGAAGCCACTCAATCGTGGACTCTGGCTAAGCATCCTATGAAATTATATTTCAACATCAACAAATAAACAATAAAGTTGTTTGCAGAGCACGATACTTGCGAATGGCTCACCAGCCTCCCACTTATCTTTACTTAATAGGCTCCAGAAATGCATCGTTAACCTGGTTGGTGCGGAGACAGATTAAACTCTTCAACCGCTCTCTCACTGTAGGTCAGTTTCCACTATTAGTTTGTTCTACAGATATTTGCATGGCAAATGTTCTGCTGGATTTTCTAACTTGGTTCCTCTTGTGTAAGTATTTGGATGCAAGGGTCGGTTTGCCATCTCTGCACACCCATGCACTCACTATAGCTGATCCAAATTGCAGAATGAAAGGCTGTGCAGATAATTTTATCTCTCCTGCTGTTTCACTTTGGAATTCACTACCTGTAACATGCTTCCCATTATCCTACGATCTACCCAGCTTTAAGAGGAATGTCAATTCCTACTTCGTACAGCTTTGAGGTTGCATCGCATTTCACCTGACTACTGCTGCTTCCTGTGTCTTGGATGTTTTCTATTATTCTCTCTTTCTTTTATTTTGTTTTGCTTTATCCTTATATTTATCTAAACTTCCTTTAGCCCCTTACCTTGGGTGGCTTTATGCCATGGTTGGGGCGATTTCTATTAACAAAAAAATTGACCATAAAAATAATTGGTGGTTGAATTCACTGACACTGATGTGCAAATCCTCTTCAAATTTTAAGTCAATTGGATAAAAATTGATGATTTAAAAAAATTGACAAAGTTGTTGTCCTTTGTCCTATGTTGACCTTTTAGCCTATGTTTACTTCAAAATTAATAGGTGGTTGAATTTGATAACCTGATATGCAAATTCTCTTCAAATTTCAAGTCAATCGGATGAAAATTGAGGATTTTAGAAATCTGTTCTATGTTGACCTTTTGGTTTATGTTGACCTCAAAATTAATAGGTGGTTGACTTCAGCATCCTGCTGTGCAAATGGTCTTCAAATTTCGAGTCAAACAGATGAAAATTGACAATTTTAGAAATAATATAAAAATTTGGCCAACGTATTTTGGGCTGACTTTATGGCCGATGTTGACCTTTTGAACTAGGATAACCTCAAAAGTAATAGGTGGTTGAATTCAAAGACCTGATTTGCAAATACTGTTCAAATTTCAAGTCAATCGGATGAAATTTTAGGATTTTAGAAAATTTGGCTCAAATTGGCCTCTTGGCCTCTGTAGACCTTTTCGGTTGAACAAATTTTATGAAACTTCAATGCGTGACTGTCGCAGGGTCGGTGAGATTAATCTCTAAAATTTTCAGGGTGGTTGGATGAGCCATTTGGGCTGGAGGCGAGTGGACAGACGAACACACAAACAAACACAAACAAACAAACAAACACACAAACAAGCAGTCATGGACTGGTACTTACGAAATCGTCAACTTGACTTCTGACCTTGTCTAATAAAAGCTGTCTCTGGAGAAGGTAGCGACACAAACCAGAAGTTTCTACGATGATTCTGTACCAAACCATCAAAAATCGAATGTTTTGGATGTTTGACCTCACCGTGACCTTGACCTTTGACCGATTTTGACCAAAATCTAATCAGTGTGAGCCACCACCCTCCTGAATCACGTGGTGTAATTTGACATTGGTAGCTTCTTCCGTTCTCAAGTTATCATTTTTTGGATGTTTGACCTCACTGTGACCTTGACCTTTGACCGATTTTGACCAAAATCTAATCAGCACTAGCCATCACCCTCCTGAATCACGTGGTGTAATTTGACATTGGGAGCTTCTTCCGTTCTCGAGTTATCGTGCCTACAAACAAACACACAAACACACACACACACAAACAAACAAACAAGCAGTCATAGACTGGTACTTACGAAATCGTCAACTTGACCTCTGACCTTGTCTAATAAAAGCTGTCTCTCGAGAAGGTAGCGATGTAAACTAGAAGTTTCTACGATGATTCTGTACCAAACCATCAAAAATCGAATGTTTTGGATGTTTGACCTCACCGTGACCTTGACCTTTGACCGATTTTGACCAAAATCTAATCAGTGCGAGCCACCACCCTCCTGAATCACGTGGTGTAATTTGACATTGGTAGCTTCTTCCGTTCTCAAGTTATCATTTTTTGGATGTTTGACCTCACTGTGACCTTGACCTTTGACCGATTTTGACCAAAATCTAATCAGCACTAGCCATCACCCTCCTGAATCACGTGGTGTAATTTGACATTGGTAGCCTCTTCCGTTCTCGAGTTATCGTGCCTACAAACAAACAAACAAACAAACAAACAAACATACAAACAAACATACAAACAAACAGAAACGGAAGTCATCAATATACTTAAGATTTCGTAAGTAACAAAACAAACGGAGGTGATCAACATATTTGCCTAAAATTTTTTTTTTTCGCCAAGTAACAAGAAAAAGACGTCGTGCAGAGCATGATACTTGCAGATTCCACCCACCTTTCCAACGGTTGCCATGGATACATCAAATTGTCCATTTTATTCAGATTAAAATTGACAATCTTAATTAAAGCTCAGGCCAATCAGATGAAAATTTATTACTTTTCAGATTGAAAATGATTTTAGAAATTTGACCTTGAGTTGACCTTTGACCTTTTGACCTCAAACATAGTTGCTTTCCCAATCCAGTGATGGACGATGCAAATCCTCAATTTTTATCTGATTGACTTCAAATTCGAAGAGGATTTGCATATCAGGTCATTGAATTCAACCATTATTTATGAGGTCAACATAGATCAAAAGGTCATCATTGGCAAAAAGGTCAACATGGGTCACATTTCTAAAATCCTTAATTTTAATCTGGTTAACTTGAAATGTGAAGAACATTTGCATATCATCTCACTGAATTCAACCAGCTAATTATTTTAGAGGTCACCATCAACCAAATGGTCAACATAGGCCCAAGGTCAACAACTAAGGTGGTATTTCTAAAATCCTCAATTTTCATCCCATTGACTTGAAATTTGAAGAGGATTTATATTTCACGTCACTGAATTCAACCACCAATTATTTTTGAGGTCAAGGTAGGCCGAATTGCCAATAATGTCTTTTCATCTGATTGACTTGAAATTTGAAGAGGAGTTGCATATTTGGTCATTGAATTCAACCACCAATTTTTTTTGAGGTCAAAATAGGCCAAAAGGTCAACTTCGGCCAAAAAGTTGACAGTCATTTCTAATATTGTCAATTTTCCTCCATTTGACTTGAAATTTGAAGAGGATTTGCATACAAGTTCACTTAATTCAACCAACTATTTTTGAGGTCAACATAGACCAAAAGGTCAACATAGGCCGAAATTTCTAAAATTGTCAATTTTCATCCAGTTGGCTTGAAATTTGAACAAGATTTTCATATCAGCTAACTGAATATAAACTCCAATTATTTTTAAGGTCAGCAAATGCCAAAAGGTCAACATAGGCCAAAGGTCAACAACTTAGGTGCAATTTCTAAAATCCTCAATTTTCATCCGATTGATTTGAAATTTGAACAGGAATTGTATATCAGGTCAATTAATTCAACCACTAATTTTTTTAAGGTGAAAACGTCAACAGAGGCATATTTTCTAAATTTTAGAGATAGGGCCAAAAACGATGTACATCATGCTATCTCAAAAAGTTGTGGACGAGTTATGACAAAACTAGGTGGATAAGTTGTTTAGGTGACAAGAACAAGCAGATTAGATTTTGGTCCAGATCCAGCCCATCAGTGGGATACAACATGTAAACTGTTCAGCCTGGCAGAGTGTGTGCTCTTTCAAGTGGCGTTCTACTTCATTCTGTTTTGCTAAATGTCCCTCGATGAGTGATTTTTCATTTGTTTGTTTTCTTACTTTCTTGTTTGTCCGGGCGATTAGATATCTCGGCCATCCTTTGAACTAGGAAGCTGAAATTTGGGGACAAAAGTGAAGAAGTGCTTTAGCAAAAACATTCTTTTTTATTTTTTGATTAATTAATTAATTGCTAAATTATTATCGATTAATGAATTACTTATTTATGTTATTTCTCATTCTGGCAATATCTCAGGCATATTTTGAGCGCGGAAGCTGACATTTGGACATGACAGTGACCAAATGATTCGGATACAAATTGTATTTTTGATCTATTGATTAATCAATTAATCGATTCATTATTCATTTCTCAATTAATTACTAAATTTTCGATTGTTACAGATTTGGATGAAACATTGGTGGGTTAGGTGTGCTGTCCAGCAATTAATTGAGAAATTAATTATTTTATGCTTATTATTGATTTATTTTAATTATGCAATTAATCAATCAATTATTGTACACCGCTCCCTCCCAATTCCGACTCCATGTGCTTCAAGGCGGCATCGCCAGGTGTCAAAGGCACCCCAGCGATGTCACGCGCTGGAGGATTTGTTATTTAGGTATTTGGAATGGGGTCGCTGTACTTTGAATGTACCACTATGTGTTTGTTTGTTTTCTTGTTCGTTCGTCTGGGCGATACCTCAACCATCCTTTGAGCTAGGAATCTGAAATTTGGGGACAAAAGTAAAGATGTGCTTTTGGTAAAAAATTATTTTTTATTTTTTGATTAATCGTTTAATTGATTAATCACTTCATTATTATCAATTAATTAATAAGCTATTCATTTTATTTCCCATCCTGGTAATATCTCAGGCATATTTTGAGCTTGGAAGCTTATATTTGGACATGGCAGTGACCAAGTGATTTGGCTATAAAGGGTATTTTTGATTTATTCATTAATCAATTAATTATTCATTTTTTAATTAATGACAATTTTCAAAAAGTTACAAATTCGGATGAAACTGGTCGTTTAGGTATGCTATTCAGCAATTGATTGAGAAATAAATTATTTTACGATTATTATTTATTTATTTTAATTGGGCAATAAATCAATCAATCATTGTACACTGCTCCCTCCCATTTCCGGCTCCATATACTGCATGGCGGCATCGCCGGGCACCAAAGGCACCCTGGCAATGTCGCGCACTGGAGAATATGTTATTTATTTATTTGGCATGGGGGCAGTGCACTTTGAATGTACCACCACTTGTCTTTCTTTCTTTTTGTTGTACACTGCTCCTTCCCAATACCATACCCAGGCGATGCATGACATCATCGCCAGGCGCTGAAGGAAGGGAGTACTCAGTCTTCACGCCATTTTTCTTGTTTTCTTTCTTGTTTGTTTGTCCGGGCAATATCTCAGCCATCCTTTGAGCTCGGAAGCTGAATTTTGGGGACAAAAGTGAAGATGTGCTTTGACCAAAATTTTATTTTTTGATTAATCAATTAATTGATGAATTACTTAATTATTATCGATTTATTAATTCCTTATATATTTTCTTTCTCATCTGGGCAATATCTCAGGCACCCGTTGAGCTTGGAAACTGATATTTGGACACGACAGTGAGCAAGTGATTTGGCTCCAAAGGGTATTTTTGATTTATTGATTAATCAATTCATTGATTACTTATTCATTTTTCAATGAATTACTTAATTTCAAAAAGTCACAGATTCAGATGAAACAGTGGTGGTTTAGGTATGCTATTCGGAAATTGATCGAGAAATCAATTATTTCACGACTATTATTTATTTTAATTACGCAATTAATCACTGAATGAATCAATTTTTGCACACCGCTCACTCCAAATCAGTCTCCATATGCTGCATGGCGAGTAAGTATAATTTGTCCATATTTACTTCAGAAGTACACCGCTCCCTCCCAATTCCGTCTCCACGTGTTGCATGGCAGCATTGTTGGGTGCCAAAAGTGCCCCGGCAATGTCGTGCGCTGGAGGATTTATTTATTTATTTAGCATGGGGGCGGTATACTTTGAATGTACCGCTACTTTTTTTTCTTTTTTGTTTTTCCGGCCGTTATCTCAACCATCCTTTGAGCTCGGAAGCTGAAATTTGGGGATAAAAGTGAAGATGTGCTTTGGAAAAATCTATTATTTGATTAATTACTTAATTATTATCAATTTATTAATTACTTATTTGTTTTCTTTCCCCTCTGGGCAATATCTCAGGCACCTTTTGAGCTCGAATGCTGATATTTGGACACCCAGTGGATAATCATTTGGCTATAAAAGTTATTTTTGATTTATCAATTAATCGATTAATTGTTCAAAAAGTTTTAGATTCGGATGAAACAGTGGTGGTTTTGGTATGCCATGAGCCAATTGATTAAGAAATTAATGATTTTTCATTTACTATTTCGATATTTTATTTGTGCAATTAATCAATCAATTATTGTACACTGCTTTCTCCCAACTCCGTCTCCATGTGCCGCACGGCGGCATCGCCAGATGCTGAAGGCACCCCAGCAATGTCGCACTCTGAAGGATTTGTTATTTATTTATTTGGCATGGGGGCAGTGCACTTTGAATGTACCTGCAGTTGTTGAACATTTACTTGATATGTTTTTATTTTTTCATACCTGGACCTAATGATTTAAAGTGCTGCCTTAGTATACTCTCTTCATCCTTCACATGCTGTGGTGGTATTGTTGGGACTTGTTTGTTCTGTGTGTATGTTGCTCAGCAGGGTCTTGGAATACAGTACGGCCTTTTCATCATTCATTCATTTTTCTACTGAATCAAACATTGTAATTCCAACTATCATCGGAAATCATAGTGAGACAAACTGCCTTCATTGTGCAACCCTCCCCATGATCCAGGCAAACCCCATCATTCATAAACCTCACAAAATAGTTCCTCATCATCAGCATCCTCTCACACATGTACAGTGGCAGTTTTGACAGACCTTCAGTTACAAATGGCAAGCCCTTCATTCCTGGTGAATATATTTCTGATATGGTTATTAATTTATTCTGTTTCAATGAAACATGGCTATCATCTGGTGATAAAACACTGGTGGCTATTATAATGCCTCCTGGTTAAACTGTTATTAAGTCGATTCTTTTTTGTGATCTAGCGAGTTGCCCGACAAGATTTGACCTGTTGCCTTTGCGGGGGAAACCATACTCATCCAAACCGCTGGTGGTACTCCACACACCTTGTAGGTGAAGGTAGATTCAAGGCTGATGATTGGTGTCTGGCCAAGGACTAACACTTGGCTAAACAAAGCTTCAATGTCGTATGCTGTTTTAGACCCGATCTTGACACCCTTTTTCAGGGCTTCAAGTGTTTTCACTTTCTTCTTGATAGGGTTGTGAAAACCCTCTGGGAGGGATTCTTTGAAGCTGTGTACCATGGCTTGTCCGATCGCCAAAGTGTCGGCAACATTGGTTGACTAATCAGCCATTTATAATGTTGAACAGCTCTGTTGACTGTCGATAGAGGATGCACATGCTTTGACAGCTGTTTTTTTGTATAGATTGTCGAGGCTCATGTGAGAGCTAACACACAATGCACAGCAAGGGGGGCATGAGACAAGAGGGGCGGGAGTGGGAAGGACAAAACAGTGGGGAACAGAGACATTAGGAGATCTGTGAAAGGGAGAGGGATAGGGTGGGGAACATGGGGAATACAAGAAGGACATTACAGGGACTTTCAGGAAGGAAAGCAGGGAATTTGAAGGAGGTGGGCTTGGGTGGATTATCAGGGGTAGAAAAGATCGAGGATTTGGATGGGAGATGATAAGAGGTGGTGGTGAACAGCTGTTTTGAAGGCCTGGAAGGAAGAATTAGATTGAATAGAGTGAGGGAGTATATTCCAAAGGTGGGGAAAAAGAGGAATGAAAGAGTGAAGGTGAGCAGTGATTCGAGATTTTGGTAGTTTTACCGGAAGGGGGTTGTTGGCGGACCTTGAGTGCCCTGCGGAAATGTGGTGGGGACAAATCGCAGAGAGAGAGAGAGAGAGAGAGAGAGAGAGAGAGAGAGAGAGAGAGAGAGAGAGAGAGAGAGAGAGAGAGAGAGAGAGAGAGAGAGAGAGAGAGAGAGAGAGAGAGAGCAGGGGGGGAGCTGGAGAGGAGACGGTAGAAGACAGAAAGACCACCGACCAGCCTGTGGTGAGAGAGTGAGAGGCCCAAAGAATCAGCCTCATTGCGGGAGATGCCAATGATCCAAAATGCCTTGGTTTCCACAGCGTGAAGCTGAGAAAGGTGGGAGGCAGGAGCACCAGCCCAGGGGGGAGAGCAGTACTCCATCAAGCTGCGGACGAAAGCTTTGTAAGTGGTCAGTAGCTCAGGTGGGCCGAGGAAGGATTTTGCACAACGGAGGATTCCCAGTCGGCGACTGGCTTTGGAGGCGAGGTTTGAAATGTGGCTTTCCCAGGAAAGGTCATGACAGATAGTGAGACCTAGAAGCTTGAATGAAAGGACTTCTTTCAGAGGATTATTGAGAAAGTGGATGAGGGGGGTTTTCTAAACGGTCCTTTCGGAGAGACATAGTGAGAGTGTGAGATTTGTCTGGATTGAAAGACATGTTCCACGTGTTGGACCTGTTTGTGATTATATCCAGATCTGCAGTGAGCGAAGAAGCTGCTGCTTGCCGGTCTGAGGGATGACCGATGGTACGGCAGAGGGTGGAGTCATCAGCAAATTGATATGGAGGATTTTCCAGAGAGTCGGAGAGATATTGATGAAAACCAGAAAAAGAACAGGACTCAGAACGCTACCTTGAGGAACTCCAGCCTGGACAGGAAGAGGGGATGAAAGAACTCCATTTAGGGCCACACGTTGACTGCGACAGGAGAGGAAGTCTGCGAGCCATGAGTGGAGATGGCCTTGAATACCATGGGAAGAGAGTTTGGTGAGCAGGGCAGGGTGCCAGACTGTGTCAAAAGCATGTGATATGTCCAGGGATACGGCTCGGATTTCAAGTCTGGTATTGAGGACCTCCATCCATTGTTGGGAGAGCAGAAGCAGCATATCCAGGGTAGAGTGACCTGGTCTGAAACCAAATTGATGATCGGAAATCAAGCCATTGGAGAAGAGGAAGGATTTAATATCTGAAGCGATGATGGATTCCATAACCTTGCTGATTCGGAGAAGGTTGATTGGTCTGTAGTTGCAGGGATCTGTTTTTGCACATTTTTTATGCAAGGCAGTAATGTTTGCTGATTTCCAAGCAGATGGCAGATGACCTTGAGCAAATGAGAGGGTGAATAGAACAGAGAGAGGGTGAGCAAGAGCAGAAGAGCAGTTTTTAGGACACGTGGGCTGATGCCGTCTGGACTGGTTGCAGAATCTGAGTCGAGGTTTGACAGCAAGCTCTCTACCTTGTCAGGAGAAAAGGACACAGAGTCCAGGGACAGTTGGGTGTGATTGGGTCAGGTGGGTAGAGAAAGTGATGGGTTTAGGACACAAGATTTAGCTGCAAACACCGAGTTTAGGCATTCAGCTTTTTCACGTGCAGTATCAACAGTGCGGCCATTTGAGGTAAGGGAGGGGATGGAGGGGGAACATACACCAGAAACAGATTAGATTAAACGCCACCAGGATTTTGAGGAGGGAGAGAGGTTTGAGAGTTCAGACTTGAGATGAGAAAGATGTTGTTTTCTGGCTCTCCTGAGGGTAGATACACACTTGTTCCGAGCTTTATGGAACGAACTGAGATTGCCGTCAGTTGGGTTTGCTTTCCATGAGGCAAAGGCAAGTTGTTTCAGGACAACTGCCTCGCCACAAGCTTCAGTAAACCAAGGGCGGGAGGAAGGGTAGGATGACTGAAGATGAGAGGGGATAAATCTGTGCATGAAGGAGAGCAAGTTTCTTTAAAAGAATTCCCAGGATGAGTTGATGTTTGAGAAAGTAGCGATAGGAGACCAGTCTATAAGTGGACACCCTGCCAGTCGACTTGAGTGAAATGCCAGACTCGACGGTGGCGAGGTGGTTCTCTGATAATCGCCAGAGAGATCTCCACTTTGACAAGGACGTGGTCAGAAGAACCAATTGGAGCAGAGGAAGAGCAGCAGATATTGTCAGGGAAGTTTGTCAAAATCAGATCCAGAAGAGATGGAGTACCATTGGTTGAGATCCGGGTCGGGAAGTTGACCGATTGAGTCAGTCCCAATGAGTCACAGAAAGCTTTTGCTGAAGTACCATGACAAATGAGAGAGGTACCCACACCAAGCCAACTGGCATGATGACAATTGAAGTCGCCACATATGAGGAAGAGACAGTTTGGATGAGAAGATAGAAGTTGGTCCATGTTTTTGGATAGTGAGGTGTAGATGGAGTCATCACTGTTAGGTGGACGGTACAGTACACATTTTAACATGAGGTGGGATTGGAGGGGAAGCCATAGCCAGAAGTATTGCTGGGGGTGTGGGGGAGTGAGGGCAGTGCATGGAGAGTGAGGAATAGAGTCTTTGATGAAGAGAGCAACTCCTCCACCAGGACGAGGCTCAGGTCTGTCATACCGGAGGAGGGAGTAACCAGGGAGAGATACTTGGGAGTCAGACACGTCTTGGGGGAGGAAAGTTTATGTAACGCAGATTATGTCTGGTTTGTCAGTGGCATCCTCTATGGAAAGATCTGAAAGGTTTGAGCAAAGGCCCTGGATATTTGAGGTCCACACTGTTAATGCAGAGGGAGGGGAGGAGGCTTTGGGTGTAGAGTGTGGGAGGGTAGGACAAGGGACGAGGGGGGGGGAGCTAAGGAGGGCTGTTGAAAAAGTGTGGGGGGATTGCAGAATAGCTAGGGGAGGGGCCGGATGTGGAGGAGAAAAGGCTCTGTGGTGGTGGGGGAGAGGGGGGACAAGAGAGGGGGGACAAGAGAGGGGGAGAAGGCAGTTGAGGATTTGAGGAGGTAGAGTGAAGAGATGGAAGTGAGAGGGCAATGGAAGGAGGCAGTTTAGTGGATGAGAGGGGAGCAACTTTGAGAAGGATGAGTGAGGCGGGTGAAAGGTGGGAGAAAGGTGAGGGGAGAGTTTTTGAGAGAGGTGAGAGGGAGGCTTGGAGGGAGAAGAGTGGGATGGTTGCTTTGAGAGTGAGGGGTGAGAGGGGTGAGTTGGCACTGAAATTGTTCAAAAAAAGAATGGTTGATGGAAAGCGAACATTCATAGCAGACTGGGGATTTTTTAAGTTTTAGGTTAGAGATGCGATTAAACACATTTCTTGATGGATGCAATAAAGGCGAATTCAGAGAATGGAGAAGAAACGCTGTAACAGTTGGATTTTTTAGGCAAGGTATGAAGGAGAGGTCGAATTGAGAGCAGTCTGTTTAAATAGCAGAAGAGTAGTGCATTATGATACAGTAAAGATTACCACATGTGTGAAAGAGGAAGATGAAGCATTATAAGATATCGTTTTTATTAGTTTGCGGGCACCAGCAGTGACCACTATTTTCATTGTGTCTGTCTGTCTGTTTGTGACTCTCTCCAGAGCATAGCTCTGTGACGTTTGATGCGATCTTGCTGAAACTTGGACACAAGCTAGATATCATGGTCTCGTGTCTTTTTGTTTGAGAATTGTCCCACGCCCCTTGTGGGTGGAGCCACGCCCACTTGAACTTTTAATTTTTTTTCTCGATTTTTTTTCCCGCAATTTCATTTCCTTGAAGCTGTGCGTAATGTCCATAAGTACAACATGTAAAAAAATCCGATTTGATTTGGTCCATTTTGATGGAAGAGATAGGTTTTTAGGGTAGGGCTTCCTCAATAATGCCCGCGAACCATCGTCACCTCCCGGCTTGTTATTATTATTATTATTATTATTGTTTGAGAGAGTTTTCATCAGATTAGGTCATTGAAGTGTTGTAGAAAAAATCGTGAGGTGAATGGTGAAATTGGATCAATAAATGCATGGGGTCTAAACAGATCACATGGTTATGGGAGAAGCACATGGCTCTGGCACGTGTATCGTTAAAAGTGAAATTATTTATTTTAAATAAGGATTGCGTAACATTTGGAAAAGGGAAGGTTGAAGTAAAATCGTGGAAGTGTGTGGTGAATTTGGACGGTAAACGCAGTGTGACGCTGCTGGGTCGATGAAAAGTACCAGCAAGGAGAGAGAGAGAGAGAGAGAGAGAGAGAGAGAGAGAGAGAGAGAGAGAGAGAGAGAGAGAGAGAGAGAGAGAGAGAGAGAGAGAGAGAGAGAGAGACAGAGACAGAGAGAGGCAGAGGCAGAGACAGAGAGAGAGAGAGAGACAGAGAGAGAGAGAGAGAAAGAGAGAGAGAAAGAGAGAGAGACAGAGAGAGAGACAGAGAGAGAGAGAGAGAGAGAGACAGAGAGAGACAGACAGAGAGACAGAGAGAGAGAGAGAGAGAGAGAGAGAGAGAGACAGAGAGAGAGACAGAGAGAGAGAGAGAGAGAGAGAGAGAGAGAGAGAGAGAGACAGAGAGAGAGACAGAGAGAGAGACAGAGAGAGAGACAGAGAGAGAGACAGAGAGAGAGACAGAGAGAGAGACAGAGAGAGAGACAGAGAGAGAGACAGAGACAGAGACAGAGACAGAGACAGAGACAGAGACAGAGACAGAGACAGAGACAGAGACAGAGACAGAGACAGAGACAGAGACAGAGACAGAGACAGAGACAGAGACAGAGACAGAGACAGAGACAGAGACAGAGACAGAGACAGAGACAGAGACAGAGACAGACATGTGGTTTCAGGAGGTGTAGAGATCAAAAGGATACAAGGAAGATTATTATTTTTTGATGTATTTTTGAAGAACAGGTAAGATTCGGGAATGGAAGGTTGTAGATCGGAAGAAATCGTGAAGGTAATGGCGAGAGAGGGTCAGCTCAGTAGAATAAAGATGGTGTGCCGGCAGGAGGAAGAAGAAGAGGAGGATGCAGAAAAAGAAGAATCGAGACATGTGAGTGTGCAAGGAGAAAGGTAGTTTTTTTTTTAAAGACAAGAAATAGTGTTTAGTTGGGAGAGATGGGGGACATTGGGAAAGTGGGGAAGATAGAAATTGAAGGTAATGGGGAGAAAATACAAATAAACACGATCGTACACTGAGGGGAACGATGGGTAGGCCTCAAGCACTTGGTATGATAAGGTCGACGAAAACTCACAAAATAGCATGATTTTTGAAAAAAAACTGAACTAGGAACACACAGTAACATGCAGGTGAGAAAATAAACAGTTAAAACGGGACAGATAACGACCGGAAACTTAACTTTCAGATCCTCAGCAGAGAGCCGTCAGAAGGAGACCTGCCAACGCTCCAAACCCAGAACCAGAAGTTCAAATCTGCCATCAGTTTTCGATCCTTATTTTCCAGCTTTCATCGTTTTGTGCCCTCTTCTTTATGCATGTGGCTTGTAGTAGATGTGGCCATCTCCTCAGCCTGGAACATGGAAGCAAATGCATGGGTGAATCTTTGGCAGAGAGGGTACGACATAATCCAGCAAGCCACCTGCTCAGAAGAGAGAGCATCAGCCCAACTAGGCCACCCTTTGACTTCCTATAGTGATTCGGGTTACTCCCCGAATTGATCTGTAGGCACGCCATTCCACACAGCCTCTTTATGCCTACAAACAAACGCCCCTGCATCCATGTCTGCTTTTGCTTCATCTGGAAGAGAGGCCCTCATTTCTATCTCATATCAAATTATGTGATGGCCATTGTGGAAATGACCAGCCACAAAGAAATACGGTATCATGAGGTAGCTGCAGCACTCTTGTAGCAACTGGTCTCCTTCATGCTCTGCTCTAAGGAGCCCATGGGCAATGATGGTTGGCTTGATTAGGTAGCCATATTGCATTTCTGTTGCTAGGCAATGTTGAAACTTTGTTTCATCATGCGAAATGAAGCTGCCACACTCAAAAATCTCCACCTAGACACTAGAATCATCATCCTTGTATGTTCCAATCGAAGTTATGTCCAATTTTTCTATTTTACCTATATTGGGCGACAGCCATTTTGGATTTATGCAATTTCTGAGAGTTGCCCAAATCTGATTGATTCCACATTTAGGACCCCTATGGTTCATGAATCCATCAAAAAAAAATCTTGCAGGACCAACAATTTCCAGGTTCAGGATATAGCTACTGGACTAAGACAAATACATAAGACAACAATGGACTTGACTTCAGACAAACACAGCTAATGAGCTTTTGGGAAGAATTGTAACTTCCCAAGGCATTCTGGGTATCATTAACACCAATTTCTGACATCACTTTTCTCCCCACACTCAGTAAAGCAATTAAGGAGAAATTTCCTCTTCAATATATCGATGGCAACATATGGGGTGTATCCGTAACACAACTCTTAGATGCTGAGCATTAAGTCAAGCTATGAAGCACCACCTACCATTTTTAAAGACTTTGGTGTGACTCAAGCAGGGTCGGAATCCAACCAACAAACTCCCGGAATCAGAACAGACACATGGTAATTTCTCAAATTACAATGAAGACGTTTTGTAATTGAACATTTTTCACATATGTTCCCCAACTATGGAACTCACTGCCTTTTTTTAGGAAATCTCTAACGAGATGACCTAATAAAACCAGTCTCGATGTCCGTCCGTCCGTCCGTACGTACGTCCCCATTTTTTTCTTCCGATTTTCTTGAGATTTGGTATGTGGGTAGATGTCGATGAGCAATGCACAACGGTATGGCCTTTGACCCAATTGAAGGTCAAGGTCAACGTTAAGGTCACTCCAAAGTTGCAAAATCGTCCATTTTCAAAATCGATCTCCCCCGCCGTTTATGATCCGATCTTCGAAATTCCTTCGGATTCTGATATGGAACAATATCTAAATTTGGTCGTGCCGGTTTTTTGAAATTCGTCCTGGTTATCGAGTCACGTGTCTTTAAAGTTAGAAAAATTGTTGATGTGATACGGTCAAAAAAAAATTCGCCCAATCTTGATGAAACTTGGTATGTAGGTTGGGGTCGATGAGGGATGCACGGCGGTATGACTTTTGACACGATTGAAGGTCAAGGTCAAGGCCACTCCAAAGTTGCGAAATCGTCCATTTTCAAAATCTATCTCCTCCGCCGTTTGTGATCCAATCTTCGAAATTTCTTCGGATTCTGATAATATGGAATAATATCTAAATTTGGTCAGGCCGGCTTTTTTTAAACTTCTCCTGGTTATCGAGTCACGTGTCTTCAAAGTTGGAAAAATCGTCGATGTGATACGGTCAAAAAAATTTCGCCCGATCTTGATGAAACTTGGTCTGTATGTAGGGGTCGATGAGTGATGCAAGACGGTATGATTTTAGACCTGATTGAAGGTCAATGTCAAGGTCACTGATGCTGTAAACTTGTGAGATCATCCATTGTCAAAATATCATCCGCCATCTATGACTCAGAAATGCGGTTTGATTTCTGAGGTCCGCTTTCTATCCTTTTGAAGACACATTGATCATAAATGCTCCAAAATCAACCATTTTCAAAATCGATCTCCGAATAACTCAGAAATGTACTTTGATTTCTGAGGTTTTCTATCCTTTTTACTCCCGGGCTTTCGTTTGTACGTTGAACCAAAAGACAAGACGACATCGAAGCCATTCTAAGCCGATCAGAGATCCACATCTACAGAGCTTCAGAGATGACCGTCACCCCCAACCGGGGGTAATTTTTAATTTGTGCAGTCGACGAAATTCACGTTTTTCAATCTCACTTCAAATCATTCGTATTTTTTTTTCTTTACTGTGTCACTATGTTAATTTATTTTTTACTCTTTCATTCATTATTGTACAGTGCTTTGGGATTTAGTTTCAAATAAAGAGCGCTATGTAATAAATAACACTGATTGATTGATTGATTGGTATTCCCCAGGCATCCATATTACCCCTTTTCATCTACATAATTTATCACGCTGCAATGCTCTCCATTCACAAGGTTTCCTCGACTTGTGAAAGATAGAATTACGACTCTGGAAACAACATTCAAACACCAATGCACAATGCTTTTATTCTGCACAAGGGTTGAGGCTCATGGAGGAGCCAATGGGAAACAAATTTACAGACTAGCAAAGGGTTTGTGAGGATGGACATACACAAAAATAGTGAAAGTGTTACAGAGAAGAACTGAATGTGTATTACATTGCCAAAATATTCAGCAATGCTCCTCCCATGCTTTGTCCCCCACCCCGCCAAAGTTTCTGCAAGGTGCACACGGTCTGCCAGCAACCTAGTTCTGGTGAAACTCCCTAAATCCAGAATCACTGCTCACCTCCACTCATTCGTTTCTTCTTTTGGCCCAGCCATGGAACCAACTTCCACCTTTTCTTCAATCTCATTCTTCCCCACTGGGCTTCAAGACGGCTCTTAATCACCATCTCAATTAATCTCCCATCCAAATCCATGATCTTTTCTACCTCCGTTATCCCTCCTCAAGCCCACATCTTTCCAAGTTTCCAGTTTTTCTTCCTGAGAATAAAGGCTGTATCCACCTTGTCCATCATCTTTGTCCTCTCCTAACCCTCATTCTTCCCCACAGCCTTTATTTCTACAAGTCTCCCTCTGTTTTCTGACTCATCCCTGTTGTGTTTCCACACTCACTACATATTGTTCCTTATGTTTTGTTATGTCCCAATCCGTAAAATGTTTGAGCTCCTTCATGAGCCTCGACATAGTATACAAACAAAAAAGGACCACTGGACCTGTAGCTTATCTGGCCATTTAACACACTTCCGGTCATGTGATTGGCATGACTTCGACAATTTAACATCCTAATGTTATAACCCAAATTTTGTAGCATTCTGACTGGTGGGTCTGGAAAAGAAGATTTTGGAAGGAATTTGCGTGACTGCCATTTTGACACACTTCTGGTTCTGTGATCAGCATGGCCTCCTCAATTTAACATCTGGACCATTTCTTAATGTTATAACCCAAATTTGGTAACGTTCTGACTGGTGAGTCTGGAGAAGAAGATTTTTTTTTAAAGGAATTTACTATGTCGGCTATTTTAACCTACTTAAAGTCATGTGACCGGACCGAGGTTGGCAATTCCTGTTACGAGTTGGGAGAGGAATGTTGCTGCCAAATTTCAGCAGGATCGGCCCAGCGGTTGGCCGGAGAAGTCGAAAAAGGAGACGGACAGACGGACGGACAGTGCGCTATGACACCTTACCTGGAATGTAAATTTCAGATGAGCTAAAAATGCAGAGACTGCTTACCTCCTGGCCGACCATCTCATGATGGAGAGTGATTTAGGTTGGGTGTATACGATTAGGTATCCTTTTAATTTGAACTGGAGGTTGGGGGAACGATCATTTAATTCTCTTCGAGAAGCTACATCCTGCTGGTTATGGTTAGCCCCTTTGTTGAAGCAGGTCTCAACGTCGGTAGGAAGAGCAAAAATAATTGCAATGACCTGAATGAGGTCATAACATTACCGTATCTCAGTTGGTGCTGGATTCTCAATTTTCATTTTGATTCTACAGGAGAGAGTAATACTAAATCAAGTTGATGAGGTGGAAAACGCATGAATGCCCATCACGAGCCATGCAATCTTTACCATCGCCACCTTATGTTTTCACCCCTGTCTGTTAACAGGATATCTCAAAACTTGTGGATGGATTCGAATGAAATTAGGTGGACAGATTGAGTTATGACAAGGACAAAATGAATGCAGTTTGGTGAAGATCCGGATCCAGATCCGAGAATTTTTCAAGTGATTCTTTACATTTGAGAGATAGGACCAAAAACGATGTATAGCACGATATCTCAAAAAGTTATCTGAAATAATTTGGATGACACTTGGTGGACTGGTTGGGTGTGTGACAAGGAATAATTGATTCAATTTTGCTGAAGATCCAGGTCTGAGAATCTTTTTAAAGTTGTTTTTCACCATTGAGTGATGGGAATAAAAACGATTATGTAATCACGATATCTGAAAAAGTTATGGGCAGAGTTAAACAAAACTTTGTGGGCAGGTTGGGTGTGTGTGACAAGGATGAATTGAATTTATTAGATTTTGGTGAAGATCTGAATCCAGATCTGGATATGAGAAGTTTTTTATTTTGTGATTCTTCACCATTGAGAGATGGTGCCAAAAACGATATATTGTTACGGATTTGGAAACCTTTTGCACACAAATAGCCAGAGTCCCCGCAGTTCAGTTATTTCGATAAGTATGTGTTTATAGTTAGGGTCCCATCCTTCTGTCTAATGGGTTAATTTCATGTGTGCGCTGCGGGTTTCTTTTATAGTCAGGTTTTTACATCTTCAATCATTCCCTTCACTACTTCACACCATCGCCATCCATCGCCCACGTGCAACGTGTCACGTACAGGGGTGAGGATCCCTCCGCCCACCATGAGCTCATCCAATCGACAGCGGCCGGCTCGACAGCTGACCCGAGAACCACCCTCCCCGCTATAAGGGTGGATGGAGAATAAGGTGCTCCCCTGGTTGTTCCGTCTGGGTTCTCAGACACGCACGGGGGGAGGGTGGTCGTTGCCCCCTCCCACCGGACCTCCTCCATTCATGGATGACCACCATTTTCCACCCTGTCCAACCAGGAGGCTCTTCTCCTCAGGGCCGACTCCACCCCAGCCAGATGGAGTGTTCGTCCCGACCAATAAGGGGAGGCCACTGATCGCCTGCCAACCCCTCATCCAATCCGGAGGCGAGTTACCTCAGAGCGGTTTCCTCGACCTGCGGGGGAGGGGGGGGAGGATAAAAAAGGTGGCGAGCTGTCGTAAAAAGAAAGAGGAGGGTAGAGTCTCATCGTCATCTTTGCTCTTGGCCCTTTGGTCTGTCGTCATCTGCGGTCCTGGTCTGCAGTCTTTTCCAGGGCTCCTCGTGGTGGTGGTGGTCGAGCAGCCAGGACCGTGGTGCTCGATCGTCGTTCGTGGCAGCCAGGACCATGGGCTCATGGATTGACCCAGCACGGTGCGGGCTTGAGAATTAGTGAGGCCGTTTGTGCTGTAAATTGTTCATTTGCTCCGGCGCGGTTGTGGTAACTTGTGCTCGGTTACGCCGGATCCGAGTCGGTGACAGCGACTCAGTTCGGACAAAGTTGGCTGAGGGTTCGGACGGCGTGGGTACTTAGGTAAATTGGAATTAGACAAGTGGACCCAACTCACGCCATCAAAATATTGGTGACCACGGTCCTCTAAGGGACCCGTCGACTCCAGAGTTATCTGGGGTGACAACCTTTCAATTCCGGTGTTCGGTGGGAAACAGCCTAATTGCTCCATCTAGCGGTTGTCCTCGCCACCGACCCGCCGCCCACAACAATATAGCATGATGTCTCAAAATGTTGTGGACGAATTCTACGAATCTGCTGATGTAGATACACAAACAAAACGAATCTGCTTATGAAAGTACAAAAGGAAAGCAAATCGTGTGACATTCTGTGGGTGTAACAAATGATGATGTTTTGCTTTGTAATGTGTGCAAACGTCTATGTAATCATGTATATAACAGCCTGGTGTTAGTCGTGTGACAGAGGTGTGGACAGAAAGGCAAGCCTGGCTGCTCAGTGCTCAGTACTGCTCAAAAGATTATGTCCTTTAGTCCTTACGTGCGAACATAGCATTAGTGTCTAGGAAGGCTCAAGTTATATTTCCAACGACTTAAATTTAAACCTAATGATGTTCAGCGAAGGAACAGGGGAAAAGGTACTTGGGAAGGAGCCCCAGGGTTCTGGTGGTGTCCTCTGTCTTCTTGGAAACTCAGCAGAGCTACTTGATTGTTTTTTTGAGCGATGAAGAGCCAGGGAGCCCAGACGAGCTTCAGCCTCTCCTACCTTCTCACGTTTGGCCTCAAGCCAATTCTCACTGCACACAAAGCCCCATTCAGCTTTCTGGCTATTGGCTTCCCCTTCCTCTCTTGTTCATCAAATCCTGCTCCGATCCTCCTTGAGGGTTTATTTTCCCTCCCGGGTTTTTCTACACTGGTGAAGGATAGAATCAAGATTCTGGAAATGTTAAAATGGTGTAATAGTTACAGTGTTCACTGAGCCTGGGAGGTCACTGGTTCGAACCCTGGCTAATCAGACCAAAGACTTTTAAAATGATATGTGCTGCTTCCTTACTTGATACAGCATTTAAAAAAGATAGAGCATGGACAAACAACCATAGGTTGGCAACTAATGTGCAAGCCTGATGACCATAATGGCCCCCTCCTGTGTTGAAGTTTCTTGTGAAGGAAATCATAATCATTATTATTATTAAATATTAGGGCACAAGACAGGCACTTGTTTTCATGGCCACTGGCTGCACAGCACCACACACACAACCTCATTTTATTCCCTCGACTCTGACCTTTCTTCTTTGTTTCTCAAGACTTCACTCCCACCTTTCAATTGTAAACTATGGCTCATAAATCAACATGCTGCAATGCTTTAAAATGAATACATATTGTGCAATACAAATAATTTTACTTATCCTCCATCACACAAGAAAATCGCAATATTTCCACCACGAGCTTTCAGTTCGTACAATGAATGTTTTAAAATCTCCTAACAATCTTTCAGAATGTAGAATGAAATAATACAGATGCTGGGCAGGTATTTCTTTGATCAAAAACAGCTTAAATAAAAATAGACTTTTGGAATATGATGTGAGGAGAAACAAATATAGTTTCAGCTCCTTCCACAAATATAGAATGTTTTGTATTTGCTGCCGAGAAACCAACATAAGACACGACGTTTTACCACCTGTGAAATCTACACATAATGGATCAAGTGTATGTGATTTCGTATGTATAGTATGTATGTATGTATGAATAGTACGTATGTATGCACAGTATGCATTATGTATGCATGTGCTATATATGTATTATGTATGTATGTATGTGCAGTATGTATGTATGTATGTATGTGCAGTACGTATGTATGTATGTATGTGCAGTATGTATGTATGTATGTGCAGTACGTATGTATTATGTATGTATGTACAGTATGTATGTATGTGCAGTATGTATGTATGTATTATGTATGTATTATGTATGTATTATGTATGTACAGTATGTATGTGCAGTATGTATGTATGTATTATGTATGTATGTATGTACAGTATGTATGTATGTATGTTTGTATGTACTAGTGCGGGCCCGTTTGTGCGTGCCAGTATGTGCAGCTTCGTTCCTTCGCTCTCGTAAACGACGACTGCATTGGGGGCATTGTTTCAATTAGATTGGGCCAACCGTATGATAAATGGCCATAACTTGGGAAACATACACAGGTCCCCAGCATCAATTATGACGTCATATCAAACGAAGAAGAAGAAGAATTATGACGCCCCCCCTCTCTCTCCCCCCCTCTCTCTCCCCTCCCCTCTCTCACCCCTAGTCTCGCCCCTCCTCTCTCCCTTCCTCTCTCTCCTCCCTCTCTCTCACCCCTAGTCTCACCCCTCCTCTCTCGCCCCTCCTCTCTCACCCCCCCTCTCACACCCCTCTCCCGTCTCCTCTCTCGCCACCTCCTCTCTCCCCCTATCTTGAATTGTGACGCCCCCTCTCTCTCACTCCCTCTCTCCCTACCCTCTCTCGCCCACCCAGGTCGAAAAACCAGTTAAAACCAGTACACATTTTCAACTGGTCTCTATTGGTTCTAATTGGTCTTTAACTGGTCTCTATTGGTTTCAACTGGTACCAGTTAAATTCAGTCAGAATTCCAATTTCCCAGTTGAAAAAACCAGTAGCTCATATTTGTACCAGTTAAAGTCTTACTGGTCCCAGTTGATACCAGTTGCAATGTACTGGTCTCCCAGTTGATACCAGTTACAATGTACTGGTCCCAGTTGATACCAGCTATTAAATACAATTGTATTTCAACTGGTAATATATATCACTCTATTCCAATTTCCATATTAAAACCAGTAAGAAACCAACTGGCTTTACTGGTACCAGTTGGCTACTGGTTTTCAACTGGTACCAGTTGACCAGTAAGCTACTGGTCTTTACTGGTTTTTCGACCTGGGCACTCTCTCCCCTCCTCTGTCCCCCTCCTCTCTCGCCCCTCTCTCCCTCCCCTCTCTTGCCCCCCTTTCCCCCCCTCCTCTCTGTAAATGTATTCACAAATGTCTACCAAGCACAACAATTAATTCAAACCTTGGGAAAAAACGATATCAAACCTTGAAAAGGCACAGACTCAGGTCCCCAGCGTCGATTGTAACGTCATCCAAAACGAAGAAGAAGAATTGTGAAGTCAATCGTGCAAAAAAACAAACAAACATTAATTGTGACGTCATTCGTGATGTCATAGCACCGTGTCCTGTCATTGGTTGACAGACGTTATTGGTCATTATTGGTTGACAGACAATATATAGGTCGTTATTGGTTGACAGACGTTGGTCATTGTATCACGTTATTCTTTTATTACTGCCAATTATTATGCTATTATTATTATTAATATGCTGTTATCATTATTCTGAGATATCTTTGGGAAAAAATGGCATGATAAGGTGGAACGACACTTCAGCTGCGATATATACACCTTTCCAACACTGAAAAAAGCAATAAAATGGCCGTAACTTGGGAACCGCTCGTCCGATTGATATCAAACCTCGAAAAGGCACATCCGCGGGTCCCCTGCAATATTCCTGGCAAGTTTCAATCTGATCGGACCTGTGGTCGTCGAGAAACGGCGGTCGCAGACAGACAGACACACACACACACACACACACACACACACACACACACACACACACACACACACACACGCACACGCACAGATTGCTGGAATTATAGATAGATGTATGTATGTATGTATGTATGTATGTATGTATGTATGTATGTATGTATATGCACTCTTCAACCATTGGACGGACAGCTGACCTTTACGTCACCCACAATTGTAACCTGAAATACTTAAATAAGTCCCCAAAGGACCCAAAAGCCTCCCCCCCCTTTCACTATAACTTCCCCTTTTCTTCCCTTATCCTCACTGTAATTCACAGACTGGTGTTTGTGTGTTTGTCACGCTACGACTACAGTTGTGGTCCGATTCCATCCTACATAAGATCAGCATGACCTCCGCAATTTAGCATCCATATCCAGGCCTAATGCTGTAACCCAAATTTGGTAGCATTCTGACTAGTGGGTATGGAGAAGAATTTTGAATAAATTTACTAAATCGGCCATTTTGACCTACTTAAAGTCATGTGACCAGAACGAGCTTTACAATTCCTGTTACCAGTCATGAGAGGAACGTTGCTGCCAAATTCCAGCCAGATTGGCCCAGCGGTTTGGCCGGAGATATCGAAAAAGGAGATGGACGGACAGACGGACGGATGGTGCACGATGACAACACCATATCTGGAATGTAAATTCCAGATTAGCTAAAAACATACACAAGTGTTGCTCGAGAACAAGTGAAAGATATTTATTTAATGTATTTCTTTATTCTATTTATTAGCCCCCACTGGACTTGCTCCAAAACGGGGGCTTATGGATTCAGTCTCGATTTTCGTGTGTGTGCGTGCGTGCGTGTGTGCGTCCGCAACAATATCTCGGATATGTTTGGACCGATTTTATTCGTACTTGGCACAAAGATAACACATGATGGTATACATATGTGCGTCATTTTGTTTGGACTTCAGATCCAATATGGCCGACCGGCAGTTATTTTAGTTGTAAAAAAACCTGATGTTGAACACATCCTCAACCATTTCTCGGACAAGCCTTTGCCGATGTTAATCAATTTTGGCACACCGATAGAAAATGTAGGCTTACATAAGCACGTCATTTTTATTTTCGAGAACAGAGCCAACATGGCCCACTGGCGGCCATTTTAGTTGTAAAAAAAACCCTGATGTTGAACATGTCCTCAACCATTTCTCAGACAGCCATTTACCAATGTTGTTCAAATGAGGGACACAGATAAAGAATGATAGCTTACACTTGCACATCATATTTTTTCGAGATCAGATCCAAGATGGCTGACTGGTGGCCATTTTGTTACTTGAACGTGTCCCCAACCATTTCTCAGACATGCATGGTCTGATTTTCTTCAAACTTGGCACAAATCTCTCTATCAAGTGCAGCCTGTGGCTGCTGGTTGCATCATTGGTTGGGACGAGGCTATGCCGCTGATGCAGTGTCCCCCTTACCAGTACACTGATGCTCATTTTGCCGACCTCGGAAGGATGACAGGCCGAGTCAACCTCCTGATGTATTTTAATTCAGCGTCCAACGGGGCTTGAACTCAGGACCCTCGGATCCCAAGCCGCCACCCTAACCACTAAGCCAACACCAGGCTACACTTGGAACAAGTATAGCATGCAATGGCATACACCTTGCAACTAACTTTATTTTGCGATCTGATCAAAGATGGCTGACTGGTAGACTGGTGGCCATTTTAGTTGTAAAAGAAACCCCATGTTGAACACCTCCTGAACCATTTATCGGACATGGATTTACCGATGTTGTTAAAACTTGGCACACAGATAAAGAGTGATGGCTTACAAATGCAAATCATTTTTTTTTCGAGATCAGATCCAAAATGGCCGACTGGCGGCCATTTTCATTGAAAAACCTGATGTCGACTACATCCTCAACCATTACTCAGAATGATGGCATACATATGCACGTCATTTTTTTTTTTGAGGTCAGATTCAACATGGCCGACTGGCGGCCATTTTAGTTTTTAAAAACGCCATGTCGAACACATCCATAACCATTTCTCAGGCATCTATTTACGGATGTTGCTCAAACTTAGCACCCATATAAAGAATGATGGCTTACATGTGCATGCCATTATTTTCTTAAAATCAAATCTAAAATGGCCGACTGGTGGCCATTTCGTTACTTGAATGTGTCCCCAACCATTTCTCAGACATGCATGGTCTGATTTTGTTCGAACTTAGCAAAGGCACAGTACATGATGGCACAGTACAAGTGCCCCTCGTTTTATTTTGCGATCTGATCAAAGATATCCGACTGGTAGACTGGCAGCCATTTTAGTTGCACATAAATGTGGGCTAGCCCTTTAACTCCATTCAGCAAAATTAGTAAAACAATGGGGGCTATGACATTTTATGTCTTTTTTTTTTAAACTTGTTTACTTATGGAGAAAAACTAAAACAACTTTTACAAGAGAGTTCATCGAACACCTTACTCCATGCAGTTTTACGAAAAGGGACATGGGAAGGGTCTTTTCAACTTTTGATTTGCGTTTCCAAGGACCATCAATATTTCCTACAAGCCGCGACTTTGTCTGAATCTGGATATTTTCCAACGCTGAGAGCGTGAACAGCAAATTTGACGTGTTGAGATGGCCTAAAATGGCAAAAATATTTTGTCCAAATGGCAAAAATATTTTTTGCTACACTGGAGGTTGTTGAAAGTGCCAAGAAGGCGATTTTTATTCTACAGTGTTCAAGTATATAATTCAATTGAAGTAAAATTAAGGTTTTAAAGGTTGGAGAAAAAAAAATTCTCGAAAGTTTACCGCCATTGATGCACCGTCTTCTACACCACCTTGTTACCCTCGCCAGAGTGGAGGGTATTGCATTTAGGTTCATTTGTTTGTCTGTTTGTCCACATAGAATGTGAGTATGTGTATCAATCACATTAGATCCTTTAGAACCCTAAGACCCCTTAAGACCTTGAGGAGCCTTTCGAGTTTCGACCCTTTACAACCCTCATACCCAATAAGACTATGAAGAGCCTAAAGAGCATGAAGACCATGAAGAACCACAAAAGCCCACAAAACTCTTAAGACCTCTAGGCCCCCTAAAACCCATTAGAGCCTTTAGAACCATAAGACCCTTTGAGACCCCGAAGACCCTCTTGACCAGGAGTTTCCAACCCCAGTCTCTGACATTGAAAAATGTGGTTTGGGAACTGAAATTGAACCCCCGCCCTCAAAATCCTGGTTTTTGAGGGGGGTTTTCATGTTAGAAAGTGTTTTCTCCAACAATTTTTATCATCGGTACCGGTACAATTAGGGTCACGAGGCGAATGTGATTTCAAAATTTGGGTCATGGACAAAAAAAGTTTGGGAACCACTGCTTTAGACCCTTGATAACCCTATAACCATTTAAGACCCCTGAGACCTCCAAGACCCTTCAGAGTTTAGACCCTTAAGATCGTTTAGACCCTTCAAGGCCCCAAAGACCATTTGGATCCCTAATAGCCTTTAAGATGACTTTGACACTTTAATACCCCATAGACCCTTTAGACCCCTAATATCTTTTAGACACCGAAGACCCCAAAGACAATTTAAGTCATGTAAGAACCTTAAGACTACAAAGACCCTTTTAAGACCACTAAGACCCTTGAGGCTACTGAGACTCTTTAAGATCCTTTAACACCCCTAAGACACTTTAGACCCCGAAGACCTTTTAGAACCTTAAGTGCCCTATGACCCATCAGACCCCTAATACCCTTTATGACCCTTAATACCCTTTAAGACCCCTGTTCTTCAATGTGTCACTCACGAGACACTGGCGGCCCCTGGTGGCCTTAATTGTGGCCCGATGCACAGCCGATGATACACAAATGTGAAAAACCCCATCATATTCCACCATAAATGCTATCAAATTGACCCAATGGTTTCAAATGAGTGTTCCAATGTGAAGCGCAAAAGTAACGTCACTACATCAGTAGATGGCAGTATGCAAACAATTATGCTTACAACCCAATAACCACAACAACAAAAAAACAAGTTGCGATACATTCAAAGTACACCGCCCCCCAAGCCAAATAAATAAATAAAAAATCCTTCAGCATGTGACATCGCCTTCGGCACCTCGCAATGTTGCCTTGCAGCACATAGAGTCAGAATTGGGAGGGAGCGGTGTACAATAATTGATTGATTCATTGCATAATTAAAATAAATAAATAATTATAAAAATATTATAATTATATTATAATAAATAATTATAAAATAAATAAATAATTAAAAATATGCCTGGTGTTGGCGCAGTGGTTAGGGCAGCGGCTTGGGATCCAAAAGGTCCTGAGTTCAAGCCCGGTTGGGCCACTGAATTAATACACCAGGGGGTTGACTCAGCCTGTCATCCTTCTGAGGTCGGCGAAGTGAGTACCAGTGTACTGGGCCGGTGGATACCCCGGTTAAAATAGGTGTACCATATCCCTGTGTCGTAAGAGGCGACCAGGGTTGCGTCAGGAAGGGCATCCGGCGTAAAACATGTGCCAAATCACTATGCGGATCATACAGATGATCCGCTGTGGCGACCCCTAACGGGAGCAGCCGAAAGAAGAAGAAGAAATAATTATAAAAAAAATAATTAATTTCTCAATCAATTTCCAAATAGAATACCTAAACCACCATCGTTTCATCCGAATCTGTAACTTTTTGAAAATCAAGTAATTAATTGAAAAATGAATAGTTAATTGATTAATCAATAAATCAAGAATACCCTTTATAACCAAATCACTTGGTCACTGTCATGTCCAAATATCAGCTTCCTAACTCAAAATATGCATGAGATATTGCCAGGATGAGAATTTTATTTTTAAAGTAATTAATAAATCTATAATAATTAAGAAATTAATCAATTATTTGATCAATCAAAAAATTAAGAAATAACGTTTTTGCGAAAGCACATTTTCACTTTTGTCCCCAAATTTCAGCTTCGTAGCTCAAAGGATGGCTGAGATATCGCTCGGACAAACAACAAAGAAAATAATTGATCGATTAATTGATAAATCCATAAATCAAAAATACTTTTTTTTATAGCCAAATCACTTGTTCACCTTCATGTCCAAATATCAGCTTCCTTACTCAAAAGGTGCCTGAGATATTGCCCAGAATTTAAAAACCCTTTCGACCAGTTCAGACAATTCTGACCATGTCGACCTTAAATTAGACCCTTTAGACCCCTTCGACCTTTTAAGACCCTTTAGGCCCATTTTAACCTTTTCAGACCCTTCCATATTTCAACCTTTAGACCTTCAGACCATTTTACCTAAACAACTTTTCAGACCTTTGACCTTTACCCATTTACAACGAGACCATTTAGACCTTTCATTTAGTCCATCCTTCCACTTATTAGCCATACAAAATAGACCACTCATTCGATTTTGTTTGACTGCCAGACAGGCAGAGAGAGTAAACCAATTTCCTTACTCCTCTGTTGTCATGTGCACCCACGATGAGATTCCGTACAATTTGCCAAGGTCAGAGCACTGCAAAACTGCAGGTTCATGTTCCGGTTCGTATTCCAAATAAAAATTTCAATTGAAATCAAGTTGTTCCTCAATCATAGACTGACGTCTGTGGCCATAGGTCAGGTATGGGAGCATGTGCCAGAACAGCGCGTCGCTGCGTCCACTTTCCGCCGGTACTCCAGGGGCCTCCGTCTGGCCATCCCCCAGGCAGATGCCAGGCCCATCCCCATCTCCTTGAGATGATGGTCAACCTACTGCAACCACGAGGCACGTGGTCGGTCCACTGGCCTCCTCCACTCATGAGACTCCCTCGCTGAGAGAATCTGGTAAGCAGGATCAGCGTCAGGAAAACGAGCCACATGTCCATACAGCCGCAACTGACGCTCACGGACTATGCAGGTAACACATCTCATCCGAGTCTCAATCAGTAACCGCTCGTTGGACACAAAATCCGACCAGCGATAGCCAAGGATTCTCCGAAGAGACCTGGTACCAAAGGAATTAAGTCTTCGTCTCAGATCCTTGGTCAGAGTCCAAGTCTCGCATCCATAGAGCAAGACTGGAAGTCGTCCTCAGTGATGAGGACTGATGACTGAGGTGGCCATACAGACAGATAAAATGAATTGCTTCACCCATATGCCGGGTGTTGGCTTAATGGTTATGGTGGCCGGCTTTGGATCCTAGGGTCCTGAGTTAAAATCCCACACAGCTGTTGAATTAATACCAGGTGGGGTTGACTCTGCCTGTCATCCTTCCGAGGTCAGCAAAATGAGTGCCAGCTTGCTGGTATCCTGCGTCGGAGTGGTGACCCGTCCAGGATTGTGTCCAATAGCCAAGGAGACTGCTTGGGCAGCACCAACGCTCTGCAGAGTATGGTCCCAATGGATGGATGGATGGACGGATTGCTTCACCCCAGTTTTAGTGTCCCACACAGGGTAAAAAGTCGGGTTAACCTCAATGGCAATAAATACTGAGGCTACATTTCAGCCCCAAGGGCTGGAGCAACACTTATGCCAGCACTAACTATGGTAATGTACCATGCTATTGTTATAAAACAATGGTTTTCCAGAAATCTGTGGATAACGTGTTTACATCAACTCATTTTACCCAATACAGTGCCGTGCCATCTTCTTCTTATGTGGGGTTAGCCAGGGAAAGTTTTTGGCCGAACGAACCAGTTGCCCAGCCTGATGTTTGACCGAAGCCGATTTAGGCAGGAATAGTTAATTTGTTCAGGATGCTGGCGATAACTCACCTACTCCTCGTGAAAGATACCGTGGGGGCAAATGGGACAGAGGGGGGCATTGAGCAAAACGTTTATCTGAAGGACTGCATACTCTGTGATGCAACCCTCGATCTGCGAAGTCACGATTTTTTAGAAACTAACGATGTCATGTTGCCATCTGGCGGGAAATTATTGAATTACATCATCGTCCACTGGAGGGGGGGGGGCACGGGCGGCAGGCCAAAGCCCCCTCCTTTGAACTTTCGATCAAAGCTTTCCCGACATCATTGGCACATTCCAATCTCATTATCCGGAGCCATCGCGAACCAAAAGCCTGCTTCCCTGCAATACCACTTCATCGACGTCAGTTGTTCTGTAAAGCGTTTGTATAGTGAAACCGAATCTTCAAACTCGGCTTTACCATGCACCTGCCCCCAATTACCCCTTTACCCACCCCCAAGCACATCCACCGCCAGCACGAGACCTGCCCACCTTCTCCCTGAAAACCCGTTCTCTTTCCTCCCCGCTCCAAGCAATCGATCCATTGAATGGGGAGAGAAAATGTGCATGATCAGGCATTTTCAAAACAAGGGAAATTTATGCTTAAAACAGATAATTTCATATTGACAACAACTGTTAAATAAATTAATATTGATCAACCTTGCAATAAATTCTGAATTGATTTCATGCAAACAGTGAACTAATTGCTGATTATAAGAAACATTGACTGTTAATACAACTTCGAATCGATGTGTTTATACCTGGGGGACGGAGGTTACGTTTTCACCCCCTGTCTGTTTGTTTGACTGTGAGTAGGATATCTCAAGAAGTTGTGGACGGATTCGGACCAAACAAAGTGGACAGGTTGAGTGTGTGACAAGGACGAATTGATTCGATTTTGGGGAGGATTCGAATCCGAGTCCAGATTCTGCTCCACCGAGTACTGTTAAACTTTTCAATACAAGTCCGTCCCCCGCGCAACTTGTTGTCAGGTCACGTCAGATGAGATCTGTGACCTGCTACAGGTACCATGTAAACCTGTACTTACCTGTTCCATGATCTGGATGTTGGTGGCTAAACCGTCTCCCCGACCGAGTTTCTTGGTGAGGAGGGTGTATGATATGGACACCCAGCAGGATGAAGAACAAAACCTGTCAAAGGCCGGAGGAGCTCCTTGTGAGCCAACGGCCATCCATATCTAGTGCCCAACTGTGTCTGCGGACGTCCTCCTGCAGTTGGGTTACTTTTTTATTAGGAGGTTGGTGGCAGGATTTGCACTCCGGCCACCGTAAAACGCTTCATTCCACAAAACTTACGAAAAGTTTTTTTTTTTTAATCTGAAAACCAACTCCGTAGGAGTACCTCCTGTGCAGCTCACCGGATGACAGGATTGGAGCAAAGCCTTCGGGACCCCCAATCTTTGATGAGGAGGGAAACCATGGGGTAATCTTCCCGGGTCAGATTGCAGTAGTGTGTGTCAGGGTGGTGCTGAGGTGTCGTCCACCAGATGGCGATCTCTTTGGGTTAACCTGAGGCGGTCCCTTTGGGTGGTTACCTGGAATGTCCCATCCCGAAAAGAGGATGATCACCTGTCTCTGTTATCATCTGAGCTCAAGTGTTTGGACATCGGTATTGCAGCACTCTGAGGTTCGGAGACCAGATAGTGGTGAGATCATGGTGGGTGGTTACACCTACTATTGGTCTGGTCACCCTGATGGTTGCCATGCCCAAGGAGTTGCTGTAGCTGTGTCCAATAAGCTGACTCCAATGATAATTGAGGTAACACAGGTCAATGAGCGTATTATGAGACAAAGAATTCTCCACTTCTTGGATATCATTTCCCTGATCTCTGTATATGCTCAGACTGAGGCGAGTGATCTCACCAAGAAGGACACATTCTGTGCCACACTCGAGTCTGTGGTTGATCAGTGCCCCAAGTGAGATACTCTTCCATTCTTGGGGGATTTCAATGCATCGACTGGAACTGATAGAGATGGTTATGAGACGTGTTTTGGTCCCCATGGGTCTGGAACTGTGAACAAGAATAGCACTAAGTTCGTTGACTTTGCAAGAAGTCATGGACTTAGGGTGGCTGGTTCATGATTTCAGTGCTCACAGGTTCATCACTGGACTTGGTATTCCAACGCTGGTGGTGTGGCAAAAGAGATTGACCATGTGCTCTTTGATGGTCACTGAAGGATGATCCAGAACTGGAGGGTCTACCAGAGTGTTCAGCTCCTCAATACCGACCACAGGCTTGTTGTAGCAACTCTGAAGTTGCAGCTTAAATCTGGGAGAATGGTACCATCCCAGCCTCGGCTGGATGTTGGCAAGCTCAAGGATGAGAGGGTAGCTGAGGAGTTTGTGAACAAGCTGAGTGGAGATTTGGGAGGTCTGCGTACTTTGGAGGATCCTGAAGAGTTGTGGAGTGCCTTTGAAGACCACCATCATTGATGTTGCCGGTGGATATCTTGGAACTCACCGTAGGTCGAAGAAGAATTTTGTCTCTCGAGGGACACTGGATACAATTGATCAGAGTAGCAGGGCCACGTTTAATGGCAGAGCTGAGCTGTTTAGGGAGTCGAGGCGTAAAACTGTCCGTGCGCTGAGGGAGGACAAGGAGGCCTATGTGCGAGGAATCTGTGAGGGGGTAGAGCATCACCTGTGGTCAAGTGATTCTCATCATGCTTTCAGGTCAATTTGTGCATTGCATTCGTCCAAGTCCATCCGTCGGTGTACTGCAGTTAGAGTGGAGGGTGGTGGACTCTTGACAGAGGAGTCTGATGTGAAGGCCCGCTGGGCCGGTTACTTTGAGCGGTTGTACCAGGCTGATCCACCAGCTGTTGAGTTGGATGTCAGAGGTGTTACTATCCTTATTGCTGACCCTCGGTCCTCACCGAACGCAGCCGAGAGTTTCGGCAGGGGCTGCTTGCAGCATATGTTGATCTCTGTGAAGCGTATGATTCAGTGAATTGGGATGCCCTCTGGAGGATTCTTGGTGTTCGTGGGGTGCCACCAAAACTGATCAATCTGATGTCTGAACTATACTCTGGTGCCAAGAGTACTGTGAGATGTGGTGAGATCTCTGACTTATTTCCAGTTGTTACTGGTGTTCATCAGGGGTGTATACTGGCCCCCACACTTTTCAGTGCTTGTGTGGACTGGATTCTGGGGAGGATGTCAGAGAGATCAAGCTGTGGTGCATCATTTGGAAATGTCAAGATCTCTGACCTTGATTTCACAGATGATGCAGTCATACTTGTGGAGCCTCTAGATATCCTTTTGGGGCCCTCAAGGTGATGAATGAGGAGTCGGAGCCGCTGGGATTACGGGTTTCCTGGGTAAAAACTAAGATCCAGGCTTTCAATGACATCTTGGATGCTGCTGTCCTGTCTGTACCTGTTTGTGGAGAGGATGTTGAGGTCACTGAGAGATTAATTTACCTTGGCAGAGATATTCATATCTCTGCTGGCTGTGAGCCAAAGGTCAACAGACGTCTGGGTCGGGCCTGGGGAGTCATGGATTCACTGAATCACGGTGTGTGGCGCTGCCGGTATCTGTGCGGGAGGATGAAAGTCCGAGTCTTCAGGTCCTTTATGCTTCCACTCTTGCTCTATGGATGCGAGACTTGGACTCTAACCAGGGATTGAGAGGGAGACTTAATCCCTTTGGTACCAGGTGTCTTCGGAGAATTCTTGGCTATCGCTGGTCAGACTTTGTGTCCAACAAGTGGTTGCTGAGAGAGACTCGGATGAGATTTGTTACCTGCGTAGTCCATGAGCATCAGCTGCGGCTGTATGGACATGTGGCTCGTTTTACTGACGCTGATTCTGCTCAGCAGATTCTCTCAGTGAGGGATCCTCGTGAGTGGAGGAGGCCAATGTGCTGACCACATTCCTCGTGGTTACAGCAGGTTGATCAACATCTCAAGGAGATGGGGATGGGCCAGGCATGGGGGATGGCCCCCATGGGGAGGGTTCAGGTCCATCCGAGGGTTTTAGCCAATAAATCAATGGGGGATGGTCAGACGGAGGCCCCTGGAGCACTGGCGGAAAGTGGTCGCAGCGACGCGCTGCTCTGGCGCATGCTCCCAGACCTGACCAGTCCTCACCTGTGCAGCATAAGAGGGGTTTTGCAATCACTTCTGTGTGTCTGTCTGTGTGTGTCTATTTGTGTGTCTGTCCGGGCTGTAACTTTTTGTTCCATTTGAGCTTTTGTAATCAAATTTTCAACAAAACTTTGTCATGAGAATATGGAGAAGACAAATCAATGATTTTGTTGAAATAATTTTCATTGTTATTACTGTCATTTTGCAATCCTTGGTTAGGCTTTCTTTTTAACATGTTTTTTATATTACTCTAGACTTTTAACATTTTTTTTTTGTTACCCTTGATTTTTAACATTTTTTTTTCTCAGCAACTACAAGTCTGATTGATACAAAATTTAGGGTAGGAGCGACCGCCTCATGGAGAATATTGTAATTATAATTGTGACGTCACAGGTCACATTATACGGCAGCCAACTTGGGTTAAACGCAATAAAATAACACTTTATATCAAAAATTAGAAACTTGGCAAATCAAATTCTACTCCAAATGGGAAATAAAGGATTGTAAGGATGACGTCATCGGTGAAGTAGTAGACCCACCATAAATGTTTTAATCAAAATCCTTGTTTACCATTGAGATTCAGTGTGTTCGTCCAGGCTGTAAAAAAATTTTTACCAATGGAGCACTTATCATCAAGTCTTAAACTAACCTTCATTATGAGAATGTGGAGAACACAAGTTAATAAAATGTACAAAAAAAATTTAAACTGTTGTTTTAGTCAAGTTTAGTTTGTTCGAGTACAACGCGGACGTGGATGAGCTTTGCATTTTCAGATACTTTCTAGTTATGATTGATATGGAAGCTTCGTATTCTCTTCTGAGAGGTGTTCAAGTTATTTTTTTTTCTTTGGTTCTTCCACAAACTATTTGTTTGATAGCACGGTGTAAAAACGTGTACATTTAGTATACTACAACTACTACCACCACCATTACTACTTCTACTACAAATTATTATACTCCACCCAATTATTCTGGCATTGTGCTCGGGAAAGTTTTAAACCTGTCTTTCTCCAACTGGCTGGCCAGGCCTGACATGAGATTGAAGGTGGCAGGTATTTGTAATTTGTTCATGATGCCAGCGATAACTCGCATATCTTCGCAAATGACACCCGAGGACCATTAACACCCACCCAATAAGGTAAGCAGATAGAAGACCAAGATTCAGGTCCATCCGAGGGACGGTACCACTTTGCAATGCAAGAGCTAACATGCGATGTTCCATTCCTTCAGTTTCTCGTTGGAATGGTAATCAAACCCAGACTGGACAGACAACTGAGCAGGTAAGTACACCAACCCATCAGACTCATGCATTCCTAATGTGCTTGTATTGCAGACTCCAACTCAGGTATATCACTGTATATTATTTTTGCCTGATGTGGACTCGACACAATGGAACCCTGACTTGAACTCAGAATGAAGACCATGGGACACAATTGGACTTCACTTCATCAATGATCAACAGTTTATTGGATCTTGAAATGGTTGGAGAGGTGAGCAGCTTCAATGTGTGCACATTAAATCAATGGTTCCACGTTGATTTGTTTCGACAATTAGCATTCCTCAAGCTCCCGTGTATATGCCTGGTGTTGGCTTAATGGTTCGGGTGGTGGGCTTGGGATCCAAGGGTCCTGAGTTCAAATCCTGCTCAGCTGTTGAATTAATACCAGGTGGGGTTAACTCTGCCTGTCATCCTTCTGAGGTCGGCAAAATGAGTGCCAGCATGCTGGTATACTGTGTCGGAGTGGCAACCCATCCAGGATTGTGTCCAATAGCCAAGGAGACTGCTGAGGCAGCACCAACGCTCTGCATAGAGTATGGTCCCAATGGATGGATGGATGGAAGATCTCGTGTATCGCTGGTAAGTATTGAGCACCATCCGGCAGCTAAGAAGCAAGGTGTCAGTCACAACGGGCGTTAAAGCACAGGTGAAGGCCATTTGGATCATGGTTCTTGGATTATATCCACAGCCCCAGCGCTCCCTCGAGACCAGACGAAAGTTATATTGAAAAATATAAACTGTGATGTCAACGTTCACAATCAGGCAGGTCAACCAGCTTGACATACAAATCGAAAGAATGACATACTTCAAGATCCGGCACCCCCGACATCAGAACTGCGCTTTACAGTATATTTTGTACTTTACAATTATGCTGTCAGTCATCTAACCAAGATTAGACATCTGACTGTCCAACACGCGACCAGCTTAACGACATCCAAGATTCTTGAAGCGTATTACAAAAATGTCATAAGTCTAAAGCATCTTGGAGGAAGCATCATTTAGGTGGAAAATGAATAAATGAACTTGTTAACTTTGCATCTACGAAGCCATCTTGAATTATCACAACATAAAAGACAAATGAGAGAGTAAATGCATGCAGGTGTGTAGCACATTGAAGTGCAGGTGTGTGGGACATTGATGCACAGGTGTATGTGACAGTGAGGCACACGCGTGTGAAAATGGAAGCCGAAAACTGAAAACTACTCATATTTTCCCTAATTAGGCAAGGTAAGCAATTCCTGAAAGAAGTTTGCTCTTCATGAGGAATTGGCTGCTGCTTTGTAAGATGGACGAAGGAATTCAACTGAAGCGTGTTGGCCTCCAAAATGCTTCTGTGAAAAAGTTCTGAACTCGAATTGCACATTGCTAGTAGATATCCTTATAAAAATAGGACAGTGAGTCCTGAAGCTCACCTGGATCAGGAGCAACAGTCACTCAAACCCCACCGCAGACGACCCGACTCTTCACCGTTTTTATTTTTATTTTGTGCTGTGAACAAACTTTGGTACGTCATGGGTGATGAAGGTTGTGGTCAAGTTTCATCGAAATTGTGTGTGTGTAGTTTTGCAGAAGAGAGCAAGTACCTGAAAAAAAAAATTGGGGGGGGGAGCAAAGCCCCCTTAATGAGTGTAGATTTTGATGCGGTTAATAAATCTTCGTTCGGCATCAGATATGAAGCTTGTGGCCGAGTTTCATCAAAATCGTGTTTTTGGTTCATGCGATAATGACTGAAGTGTTTACAGACGCACTCGCTGACTCACTAACTGCTCAATGACATGAGCTCACCAGACTAAGGTTCAGGTGAGCGAATAATCTATTTGCTGTCGTTATTAATGTGCCAAATCAAAAATTGGGACTATGGAGATGCAAAATTGGAAAAAATCAGAAAGGAAAGGGAATATATGATACGAGAGACAAATGAGGACCGGGTCGTGTGGACAGAAGAAAAGGAGGTAAAGCAGTAAGGAGGAGGGCTGGAGGGTAGAGAGCATAAGTGTTAGGGAGGTGCAAGCAAGGGATGACATTCTGTAATATTGCAAATGGAATAAAGGATGGCACCTGATCAGTACAAACAAGATACCATGACATGCTGATGCTGATACGTTCACAATTTATATTATTATTCATAACCCACGCAGCTTTGAGCGAGGGCTCCCATGGGTGATAACAGGTACTAATGTGTATTGATGTTGAGCAACACAGCCTAAAAAACTGTGCATGTTGTTCCGTGACATGATGCAATACATTGGCATTGCGCCCAGAAGAGATGTATATATATATATATATATATATATATATATATATATATATATATATATATATATATATATATATATATATATATATATATATATACACACACACACACACATATGAAATTGACAGAATCGTGCAGAGGAAGTATACTTCCCTTTGAGCAGTCCAGTTTTAGTCCGATTCCCGACCCAACCATAACCTGTTTGGTGTTGTACATAATATGCATCCCCTGTGCTTGTCTTAGTTGGTGAACATAAACAACTATCTATCTAACAAAACAATAAACAACTATCAACTATCAACTAAACATAAACAAAAGTAACCTAGTTATTGCTGGCATCTTCATCAAACTCCATATTCCTGCGACGTTCAGTCAAACGTCAGGCCTGGTTAGCCAGTTCACGAAAAACTTGTGCGTTCATGTGTGTCTACACACACACACACACACACACACACACACACACACACACACACACACACACACACACACACACACACACACACACACACACACACACACACACACACACACACACACACACACACACACACACGAAAGCTGGATGGGACCATTCTCTGAATGTAGCCTGATAAGGAGCAGTGGGGTGTCTCCTTCGTTCTGTTAGCCCTGATGACATGAACTGGGTAAGTGTGAGTAATCCCAATGCCCTCCTGACCAGTGATACAGGCTAATTTCTCAATGGCAGATCAGGCAGACAAATAATGTATTTTATCAACAGCTGAGAAGGAGGAAGAAGTCTGCAGCAGAGTAGGACCCCCCAATCATCTTGGATTCCTTGCCATTGGAAAAGGACCCTGTCCTGTCAAGCAATGTGGTTGTTGAAGTGCAACGGCATCCCCACGCCAAAAGACATCTCACACAGGCGTCTTCTGAGAGCGTCTATACCAAGTCACATAGCAAATGGTGCGTGGTAATGGGAGCAGATTTGTGATGACTGGAAGCTCTCAACCATAGACCGACATATATCAAGCGTGCCCAGAAGGATCGTCTTACTGCAGTCACAAACAGGATGAAACATATTATGTTCGTGGGATAGATGGAGGAATTTCATAGTAAAGGTAGGATTGTACAGTGTAGCATGGTCTGTGGAACAGGAGGATACATCTCGATGTAATGGGGTTGGTGCTGTGTTAAATAGGTAGGGTTTAAGGCTGTTTCTCCCAGTTTGTGATTGCCCCCCTGTGACCTTTTCCTACGTTTTTGCATTTACAAAGCCAGCATAAAAAGACCACGTTTTACAACAAGAACTACAACAACAGCCGACCCGGCTGCCTATGGAGCCAAACGTCTTCGAGCAAGCAAAAACCCCGCCTTCCCGGCTTCGTACCGTCAAGCCATGCCCCCGAGGCTGATGATTGGTCAGTGTGACGTAGAAGAGAGGATGATAGTGTGGAGATGGCGGTCAAAACAGATAGGACCTCTCTGGCTTCTCCTCGCCACAATCATGAAGGCTGTGCAATTTTCTTTGTTCATGCTGTGTGAATTTGCTCACCTGCTGGAGCAGCATGTTGGCCGTTGCCTGTTTGGCTGAGTCGTGAATTTGTATGCTTTGAGGAGAAGGAGAGAGAGAAGAGGACAAGAGCGACAAGAAGGGCAAGAGAGACAAGAAGGGCAAGAGCGACAAGAAGGGCAAGAGCGACAAGAAGGGCAAGAGCGACAAGAAGGGCAAGAGCGACAAGAAGGACAAGAGCGACAAGAAGAGTAAGAGCGACAAGAAGGACAAGAGCGACAAGAAGGGCAAGAGCGACAAGAAGGGCAAGAGAGACAAGAAGGGCAAGAGCGACAAGAAGGGCAAGAGCGACAAGAAGGGCAAGAGCGACAAGAAGGGCAAGAGCGACAAGAAGGGGCTAGAGAGACAAGAGGGCGGTTGGAAGCAAAGCGTGAGGCTCTGGTCCCTCTCAGCACGATAAAATAGCAGCGCGATTCTCGTTGTTCATGTTTAGGTGAATTTGTTCGTGTGCTGGAGCAAGACAATAGCCACTGACTCTTCGGCTGGGTTGTGAAGTGGACGCTTTGAGGAGGAGAGAAGAAGAGCATGTCTCTTGGCCTTGTTTTTGAGCCACAGCAATCGCCTTGTTGTATGATGAAGGAGAAAGACGGCGCCATTTGGTGAATGTGGACCTGGAACTTAGAAGGAGCGGTGTGGCAATCTCGATCATGAGAAGAAACTGCACGGTGGTTCGAGGGCCCTGGCGTTGAAGACCATCCACGCGAATTACCTCACATATGTGACCGTGAGAAGTGATTTGGCGCCACTTTGATGTGCATTTCCCTCGCGGTCCCTACGCGGTTTTGAGTATCGCCAGGCTCCTAAAAGATCATCTCTCATCACGCAGCAAAGTGCCAGAACAAAGGGAGGATTTTCTTTTATTTTACCTTTCCCTTTGTCTGTTTTTGTGACCGAGGGGAGACGTCTCAAATTAGGCTTAGTTTTACCTCACGTTTCATTTTCACTCTCGATTTATTTTCATTATAACTCGTTGATTTTATGTTTATTAAACCATTATTTGTTTAAATTCCTTGTGTTTGTTTGTTTGGTGTGGGTTCGAGGATAAACCTGTGTACCTCCGTTCTGGTATGCGCCCTGGCCACCCTCCATCGCTGCCCGCCATAATCTCCAAGCATTTCAGCTGTTCGCCTCCAAGTTAAAACCATTCGGCTATCTGTCCAGGTCGGTGTTAACCCCCCTGAACACAACAACTGGGTCAGGAGTGGGATATAACCTAACCGCCGTGGACACAATAATACTATATGAAATTTGGAAATTGGAACATCAGAACTCTTATGGACAACCCAACTACTGATCGACCTGAACAAAGGACTGCTGCAGTTGCCTGAGAACTAGGAGATTTGACATTAACCTCACTGCACTTCCTGAAACCTGACATGGAGAACAACACAAGGACTTTGGTGGTAGTAACACCTTTTTGGAAAAGGAAACCAGAAGGAAAGAGTCAAAATCATAGAGTTGGCTTATATATGAAGCCACAAAATTGTCAACAAACGTTTAGAGCTACCTGTTGGAATTCACAAGCGCCTCATAGCCCTCCAGCTGAAGCTGACCAATAACCAGCAGGCCACCATTGAAGGTGCATATGCACCAACTCTTGATGCCGACGATGATATGAAGGAGTTTCATGCCAATCTAGACAATACTTTATCAAACATAACATTCCAAACAAGACAAACTCGTTCTTCTGGGAGATTTTAACGCCGGATTCGGGTGTGACTCAGAACTCTGGAGTGGTACCATTGGAATAGAGGGTGTTGGAAAGTCCAACACAAAATGGAATTCTCCTTCTGACTAAGTGTGCGGAGGACATTCTAATCGTTACAAACACCATCTATCGCCAAAAGAACTAGTTCAAGACGTCATGGCAATATCAATACTCAAGGCATTGGCATCTGATCAATTGTTATTGTTTATACCCAGGACTACAAATATGTCAATGTTACGAAACATAAGATGCGCTCAGACAACTTGACTGACCATTGTTTTATCCATTCTATCATGCGTTTCAGAATTGCTCAAAAATGGCAGCTGGAAAGGCTGTCAGCCGTAAGACTTCAAAGTCACGAAGTGGATGTAACAGCGATGTGTTGCCCTGACAAGCCCCCAAAAGGGCGAAACTAGTCAGTAGCTTCACGTTTCATCTGCTTGGTGACAGCACTTGGTCTTGGCATCTTTGTACGGCAAGAGACCCTTCTTGGGTTGCAATCATGACATCGTCGTGATGGTATCGTCACAGCATTTGTCCAGGACAGAGAACTTAATCATCTTCATCAAACTCTTGACCACTAAAAATAATGGTGATGTCTCCTAATTGTGATTGGTGGGGCAGAAGACAATGTGTCCATGTGGCAGATGACACTCGGTCTCAGATCTTGCAACAATAGTTGCAATGGGACTCGATGTGGTGTCCTCACCAATTACAGTTGGCAATGCATTATTAACCAATATATATTATCATCATCATCATCATCATCATCATGATCTCAATGTACCGTGCCATATGCAGACCATTGGTGCTGCTGAGGCAGTCACGAGGCCACAGTCCCAGTCTTGTCGTCACTTACACTCAGGAAATCAGGGCAGGAATACAACTAGCTGCTAACTACCCTGCTCTTCGAGGAAAAAGAAAGTTGCATAAAGCAAACAAGAAAACCTACACAAGAAAAGCCCTTTGCCGTTTCAAACCTGACCTGGTTTCCTTTATAGCTGCAGACATTCACAAATGGCACATACATGACAATGAAGGAAAAACATCCCCCCCCCCCACACCCCCTAGTCAGCTGCAGAACCAGTTTCATCGCTTGTTGGTGAGTCATTGGTGATGGCGTAGACAGAAACACACACCACCAAGTCTCCCAAAAATGTATCACATGCAATGCCAAGAGCAGTCATCATATAAATATCAAGACCCAATCACATCTCTCACCCATAATTGGAAGGAACTACCAATCAGCTATCATCGAATCAATTATTCCCAGATAGCTAGGATCTTTACAATTAACCTCCTGCTCTTATAACTAAAGAAAACAACATTATAGCAGCCAAGAAAAGTTACACAAGGTAAAACCGTTGCTGTTTCAAACCATAACTGTGTTCCAAAACAGCTGTAGACATTCACAAGTAGCATGTACATGAGAATCCCAACACTACATGCCCCCCACCCCATCAACCAAAAGATGAGTCATCAGTGACAGAGTGGACAGAAACATGCAACACCAATGCTCCCAAGTATGTACCACATGTAATGCCAATATTAGTTAACATACTATACTGTACTGCATTGAATCTCATGGAAGAGCAAGATGTTCTCCTTAACAAGGAGCAGTCCTACATAGCCAACTTGTCACAATTTGGGTAGGCATTTGCATGTGGTAATGCCATATGGAAATATCTCTACGCCATGAGTAGAAGGTGAATGAGGATTAGAGAGTGAGTGAGTGGTTTTGTGATCGGCATTTGAAGGATAAGTCCCTTCAAACTGAGGATGAGTGCCATGCTTCTCTATAATTGCTCACTTGCCATTGTGACACGATATGAAAAACGAAATGGATTCTCTAAATTAGGAAACAAATGTAAAACCAGATGGAAAAATAAAATGCTTTTGAAATAACTCAACTTAAGCTCTCGCTGAGGCTGTATTTCTCTCTTCGATCGCATCACAGCAAAGCACATGTAACAAGATGTGTGGATACAAAACTGTACATCCATGGAACCATAGAAACGAACTCGGACACTTTTTGGTAGAGACATTGAATGACACCGATTTGGTTCAGATACAGAGCTACGAGACATATGACAATCAATGAGTCACGCTGTCTTTACTGTGTCATTAATCAACAGCTCCACCTGTTAACAAATTGAATGCCAGGTGATGGGGGCATATAAGTTCTAATGTCTAACAATAGCAACTAATAAGTACTATGGATAGCCGAGGAGTTATCAATTGTACGAACGTATAATTTGGGATATGACTGATGGGAATAACACATGTACGTGAGGGACTGCTCCATATAGAAAATAAAATACTGTCGGACCGTGACATTCACGGACCCCTTATATTTGCGGTTCATAAAATATGACCTGCTTTAACATTCGCAGCACTGTGCTTCATGTATTCAGGGTTTTTCGAGGGCATATTCACAGTTTTGAGGATGTATTCACAGTTTTTCGAGGGCGTATTCGCAGCTTTTCGAGGGCGTATGCGCAGTTTTTCGAGGGCGTATTCACAGTTTTGAGGATGTAATCACAGTTTTTCGAGGGCGTATTCGCAGGTTTTCGAGGGCGTATGCGCAGTTTTTCGAGGGCGTATTCACAGTTTTTCGAGGAAGTATTCACAGTTTTGAGGATGTATTCGCAGTTTTGAGGGCGTATTCGCAGTTTTGAGGGCGTATTCACAGTTTTGAGGGCGTATTCACAGTTTTGAGGGCGTATTCGCAGTTTTGAGGGCGTATTCGCAGTTTTTCGAGGGCGTGTTCGCAGTTTTTCGAGGAAGTATTCACAGTTTTGAGGGCGTATTCACAGTTTTGAGGGCGTATTCGCAGTTTTGAGGGCGTATGCGCAGTTTTTCGAGGGCGTATTCACAGTTTTTCGAGGAAGTATTCACAGTTTTGAGGATGTATTCGCAGTTTTGAGGGCGTATTCACAGTTTTGAGGGCGTATTCACAGTTTTGAGGGCGTATTCACAGTTTTGAGGGCGTATTCGCAGTTTTGAGGGCGTATTCGCAGTTTTTCGAGGGCGTATTCGCAGTTTTTCGAGGGCGTGTTCGCAGTTTTTCGAGGGCGTATTCTCAGTTTTTTGAGAGCGTATTCGCAGTTTTTCGAGGACGTATTCGCAGTATTTCGAGGGCGTATTCACAGTTTTCGAGGGCGTATTCGCAGTATTTCGAGGGCGTATTCACAGTTTTTCGAGGCGTATTCACAGTTTTTCAAGAGCGTATTCACAGTTTTTCGAGGACGTATTCGCAGTATTTCGAGGGCGTATTCGCAGTTTTTCGAGGGCGTATTCGCAGTTTTTCGAGGGCGTATTCGCAGTATTTCAAGGGCGTATTCACACTTTTTCGAGGGCGTATTCACAGTATTTCGAGGGCGTATTCACAGTTTTTCGAGAGCATATTCGCAGGTGTTCGAGGGCATATTCACAGTTTTTCGAGGGCGTATTCACAGTTTTGAGGGCGTATTCGCAGTTTTTCGAGGAAGTATTCACAGTTTTGAGGGCGTATTCGCATTTTTGAGAGTATTCGCAGTTTTGAGGGCGTATTCGCAGTTTTGAGGGCGTATTCACAGTTTTGAGGGCGTATTCACAGTTTTGAGGGCGTATTCGCAGTTTTTCGAGGGTGTGTTCGCAGTTTTTCAAGTGCGTATTCACAGTTTTGAAGGCGTATTCGCAGTTTTGAGGGCGTATTCTCAGTATTTCGAGGGTGTATTCACAGTTTTTCGAGGACGTATTCGCAGTTTTTCGAGGGTTTATTCGCAGTATTTCGAGGGTTTATTCGCAGTATTTCGAGGGTTCATTCGCAGTTTTTGGAGGGCGTATTCGCAGTATTTTGAGGGTTTATTCGCAGTTTTTGGAGGGTGCATTCGTAGTTTTTAGAGGGCGTATTCGCAGTTTTGAGAGTATTCGCAGTTTTGAGGGCGTATTCGCAGTTTTTCGAGGGTGTGTTCGCAGTTTTTCGAGGGCGTATTCACAGTTTTTGGAGGGCGTATTCGCAGTATTTTGAGGGTTTATTCGCAGTTTTTGGAGGGTGCATTCGTAGTTTTTAGAGGGCGTATTCGCAGTTTTGAGGGCGTATTCGCAGTTTTTCGAGGGTGTGTTCGCAGTTTTTCGAGGGCGTATTCACAGTTTTGAGGGCGTATTCGCAGTTTTGAGGGCGTATTCTCAGTATTTCGAGGGCGTATTCACAGTTTTTCGAGGACGTATTCGCAGTTTTTCGAGGGCGTATTCGCAGTATTTCGAGGGCGTATTCACAGTTTTTCGAGGACGTATTCGCAGTATTTCGAGGGTTTATTCGCAGTTTTTGGAGGGCGCATTCGTAGTTTTTAGAGGGCTTCGACATACGCAGCCCTGTACTTCACTTTTTCATGAACATCTCGTTCTACAGGTAAGAGAAAAGAGGAATAAATGAGTGGAAGTGAGCAGTGAGTCTGTATTTTGGGAGCTTCACCAGAACTGGATGACTAAGAGACTGCATGCACCCTGCAGAAACCAGGTGGTGTGGTGGGGGCAGATGGAAAATGGGAAAAAATGGATGGAAAGGGCAGATGCTCCAAGACCAAAATAGAGGGTGTAGAGACTGAGAGGTCACTATCCTGTCTGCAATGTGAGAGTAACAGTCCGAGACACGAAACTTCATCGCAGGAGATTCCAATGATTATGAGGGCCTTGGTTTCCACAGCCTCGAGAAGTACAAGGTTTGAGACAGGGTTCCAACCCAAAGGGAAGAGCAGTACTCAATTGAGCTGCAGATGAAGACCTTGTAAGTTGATAAAAGTACAAATTTTCTAATGAAAAACTTTTCACAACAGAGGAGTCACAGGCTGGATTTTGAATCCAACGTGGATATATGATTTTCCCAAGAAAGATCATGGCTGATGGTTTGGTCCAAAGGTTTGAAACTGAGCTTCGTTAAGAGATTGATTAAGAAAGTAGATGGGAGAGTTTGCCAGATGATCCTTTTGGACAGACAGCATGAGAGTGTGACATTTGTCAGAGATTTAACACATTCCAAATGTGAAGCAGCTCCTGGTTCTATCAAGGACTGCAGGGGGGGGGGGGTTAAAGGGAGGGTAGACTGTTGCCTGCCCATATAAAGGATGAGAGATGCAACAACAGATAGAGTGTCAACAGCAAAGATATAAGCTGGAATTTAAGGAGTCAGAAAGGTCGTTGATGCAGATGAGGAACAGAACTGGACTCAAGACACTGGGTTGAAGCACTTCAGCCTCAACAGAGAGGAGATGAGAGGATCCTCTTAAGAAGCACACATGCTGACAGAGTGGTGGAAGTTGGTAAGCTCTGAAAGGAATTGGCCTTGGATGCTATAAGCAGAGTTTGGAGAGCAAGCTGGGGTGCCAGACTGTGTCAAATGCTTGAGATATGTCCAAAGCAACGGCCCTGATCTCATGTCTGAGATTGAAGGTTTCCATCGACTGTTGGGAGAGTAGAATGCAGCATGTGCAGAGTTGAGTGACCAGATTGAAATTCAAACTGATGGTCTTGGATCAGGCCATTAGAGAAAAGGAAGCATTTGATGTTAACTGTAATGATGGTTTCCATGACCTTGCAAATTGAAGTGAGCTAATCGGCTTGTAGTGAAGAGGATTTGTTTTTGCACGATGCTTGTGTATTGTCGTGATGTTGATTGACTTATAAGTAAATGGAAGGTGACCTGGAGCAAATGGTAGAGGAAACAGCGAAAATAGGAAGTTAAGAGCGGCACAGTAGGTTTTTAAGAAGACAGACGCTGATGTCACCCAGGCCAGGCCTGTGGCAGAATTGGAGTCTAGGGTTGGTTCAAACTTCTCCACCTTCTCAGATGAGTAAGACACAGAGTCCAAGAGCATGTGGGTATGAGGGGTATGATAGGTATTAGGTACAGGGAGTGAGGGGTTTGTTATGCAAGGTCTGGAAGCAAATACATAATGGGGGCTTTTGGCCTTCTCAGTCAGCCGTGGTGCCATTTTGAAGTGAGGGAATGGGTGGAGGGAGAACATATACCAGAGACAGAACTGACAAGGCACCACCAGATCTTTGAGAAAGGAGACAGGTTTGAAAGTTCAACTTTGAGATTGGCTAGATGTTGATTTCTGGCTCTCTTGAGAGTGGACACACTTGAATTGTTCTCATAGTTGAACCGTGTCACGTAAAATAAGAGCACACTACCTTCATAATGCAATCACAGAGGGTGTGCAGAGCATACCTCATGTAATTCAAATTGATGGCATGGGAAAAGCACAAACAGTGCGAAATCAGTGTGCACAATGTACACCACACACAACTTCAGCGTTCACCTTGTGTACATGGACTCAGAATTGAAGAACACTATCATAAGAAGCTCGGTACAAACTTAAGTTTGCTTTGACAAATTTCTTTTTTTGTTGTTGATATACTGATAAACATTGCCTGATGCTGGCATAGTGGTTAAGGTGACAGGCTTTGGACCTTAGGGTCCTGAGTTCGAGCCGCTGTTGACAGTTGAATTAACACCAGGTGGGGTTGACTCAGCCTGCCATCCTTCCGAGGTTGGTGAAATGAGTGCCAGTGTACTGGGGTAATAATCATTCGGGGTAACCTGCGTCGGAGTGGCGACCTGTCCAGGACTGTACTTCTTGCCAATGAAACTGCCTTGGCAGCCATATGTGCCTTTATAGCACAAAAGGAATGGTATTATTATTATTATTATTATTACTGATAAAAATGCCAGATTCTCTTATCTTATACTGTACATTGATGAAAATATAGAGATAAGACCTTGTTATTTTACATGTCACACACCAACATGAGGAGACAACCACATACTTTTGCTCGAATTTAAATAAATGCACTGAACAAGACAAATTAATTAACACAAGATTATGCGATTTTAACTTGGTGTCCTATAGCATGAAAAGCTCACATAGAAACACCAAAACAGACCTACCTTTAAATGTTGTGATTTTTGGCATTCCTCATACTAAATCATTTGCCAAATATGTGCCATTTAGAATGTCGAGTTACGATTGAGACCTGCACCAATTCAAATGTTGAGTTACGACTATAAAGGAGTGGGACTCCATGTGCGTAAGTATTTGTCATAAAGAAAAAATGCCATGTCTATGTACGTACATTGTAGATATGCACAAGGTCAGACATTATTTAGTTTAAAGCAGCAAGGGAAGTCTCTTGGGCCTGTTTTTCAGTCTACATTATCTTCTCATTTATGATCATCACCCCTCCTGTGGTCTACTGAAGCAAGTACATGCCACCCCATATGTCTCATTCCATCGGACGAGTGTGGCATGAAACTACTTGCAATGTGCATAGGCACACAGTGCCTGCATATTATATGTAAAGTGCCCTGCTGTAGACAGGGCTATTTTAAAGGGATGTGCAGTGCAGGGAGTTAGAGATCTGCAATTGGAGATCCATGAATATCTGCAGGTGGAGATATATGAAGATCTGCAAGTGGAGATCTATGGAGATCTGCAGGTGGAGATCCATTAAGATCTGCAGGTTGAGATTCATGAAGATCTGCAGGTGGAGATCCATGAAGATTTGTAGGTGGAGATCCATGAAGATCTGTAGGTGGAGATCCATGAAGATCTGAAGCTGTAAATCCATTAATATCTGCAGTTGGAGATCGAGGAGTGTGGTCAATCAGCTGTAAGAGTCTGAGGGGCTTAGAGAGTACACCGGACACCTTCCAAGCTCCACAAACATACGGGCTAGCCTTGATTTTGACTCTGATGGTGCCGAGTGATACGCCACGTACCGTCGAGTTTGTCTCAGCACACTGCAGCTAAGCACGCCATGAGGCACGCTGGCATTTTCCCTTCCCTCTATTATTTCCCAGCTTGTTTCTTCACCCCAGTTAAACGTTATTTTCTCTTTTTGCTTTCTCTCACTCCACACCTGCTCTTCATTTGCACACGCCGATGGAAAAAATAGGGAATGGTTTTAGAATTACTTGTAATATCCGCTTCCTCTAGGAGCGAAATATGATGTCAATACCCCCCATCCTTCGGCAGAAATCAGTGGTTAAACCACTTGCACTATTCCACATGTTCAGGTAAAACTGCAAGTCGTCTCCCCAGATTGGCCCAGCCGTTTTCCATTCCACAATGATCAAATGTCCACACATACAGATAATTTTCTCATTTAAACACAGCTAGAAACACCCACCCTCTCCCAATATGGTGACACCCTCACAGAGGGAACCGCACCCTCACGGGTGTATATATGTGTGCGTGTGTGAGTGTGTGTGTGTGTGGGGTTGCCCATGACTTGACTCAGGGTACCCCTAGCATGTTTGAAAATTTTGGTGTAGATTATCCCAACCATGTTTTTTCTTTGATTTTCAGATGTACACACACACATAGACACACAGAATTGCATTATCTTATATAGCAGCATTCCACTAATATTTCAAGACAAAAGAAGGTAGAGTGACAATCTTATCCTCGATCTTTCTGTCTCATTGTGAAAACAATAGATCACATCAAAGCACGTTAAAAAGGCATTGATAGAAGTCAGGGTAGCCATGGGTAGCAACCGTTTCAAACATGATTTTTCATCGAAGAACGAGTAAATTCCAAGAACAGAACAATGCAAAAAGGATCCACAATAACTCGACCGAAAGGCACTTGCACTTCTCCACGATTTTGACACAGGAGAGATTTTATCGAAGAATAAATATGTGGGAGGGAAGCTTTGCTGTCAAACTCTCAACAAAGAGAAGAAAAGTGCTGCAGCCCACACATCCGTTTTTGGTGACTGCGATTTTCATTCGTATCCTCAACCACACTTGGCTTTCTTGCATAGTATAATGATGTTTCTTTTATCTATTATTTCATATATCTATTACATCACACACTTTCACTCTCTTGTCATTAACACAAACTACATTGACAAGGTGGAAAGCCTCATCATGTCGCTTCCCAATTTCTCGTGTACAGGTTTACTTGCCAAATCAAATAATGCGCTACAGCATCCCCGTTCCCTCAGTGACCAAAAACAGGTTCTCATTAACAAAGGATGTATTCACAAGATAGAAATAGGGGCAGGGGAGAAGAGAAAAAGAACACAGCCGGTGAAAGAAATGAACAAATGATTAACCCTCGCACCCACGATGCCAACGATGGACTTATTTATTAAATATTAAATGCCTCACTCTCACAAGGGCGACATAACAGATATAAAGAGAAGACAGGACACAATAATCTGGTGGGAGTGAGCGAGCCTTGCTCATGCCTGATATTGGCACCAAAACATTCCTGCTGTGGCCTTGAGGTGCTTTTTTGTCCTGCGGTGTGGGGACTAGGGCCGCCAGGGGCACACACATTGGCCACACTCCACGTGGGAAATCACCCCACCCTCTTGGAGTCTCTGTCCTTGGAAGGATCTCGAAGCCTACCTCACTCCTGGAGGCCAGTGGAACCTCTGCTAACTCGTTTTCATTGAAGGAAAACACATGAGATACCACAATGGGGAAAAGGTTTTGTTGTGGATACTTCCCCTGTAAGTTATCCTCAGTGATAGCAAGCTATTAAGCAAACCAGTGGGGAGAAAGTGAGCAGGCAGATGCGCAACCCTGGTATATACCTTCTTGGCACGACTACTCTGCATGCCATCTGTGACCCCTGTCAAGCAGCAGAGGCCCTACAGCCTCTTGGGGAAAGCAAAATGGCTGCCTCTAACAAAAATATGTCAAACAATGACAATCAGTCACAGGAAATGACAAAAGGGACGAAGACCCCTCGTAGGCTGAGGCCTAAGTCTGTTCGGCCACACCGAGCATCCGAAATGTGTGCTGAACAGGATAATAACTGCTCCTTCTCCAGTAAGGAAGGGGATCCCTGACTCACGAAAGGACCAAACTCTACACCAAAGCTAAAAGCTAAAAAGGTGTCGCCTGTTCTACGACCACCAACTACTAAGTTCCAGACAAAGTTTGGAGAAGATTAAATGAACAGAGCTGTAGCTTAGAGGATAAGGAAGTCATCCTCCACTGCAAAGTGTATTCTCCGCATGAAGCATGGGGGATTAACGGTAAAGGAGAAAGATTCATGAACCAGTTGAAATGAACAAAGCTGGCAGACAAGGCCAAAAGAGTTCCCAAAGATACGAGAATGAAGTTTCACAGTTTGGTTCATGAATAACAATCCTTTACCGAAAAAGGAGGTGGAGATTTTGAGTTCTGGGATAACTTCCTCCCACCTTCTGAAACCCGCAAATGGAGATAACAACCAATGGGAAAAGCCACATGGAACACAGAGGTAGGGAAATGTAACTTTAAAATGAACATTTGGAAGGGAGAACAAAAGGATCTTTACAAGAACAAATTCGACCTTGTATGTTATATACTTATTACATACGCTTATGCTGAACATGTACTATGAAATAACTATTACAAGCTATTCATCTTTTATCCCTTAAGCCATTCAAAAACGATATATATGGGCCAACAATATGGCTTGAGAGGCCTGGTGGAGCACCAATTGACGCACGGTCATGAGGTAAGAATAGCCGAGGAGCGAGGACAGTTCAGGGCAGAGCAGGTAGTGAGTTGGTGAGACAAGTGCATTCGGAGCAGTTGAGGGGAGAGGAGCAATAGCTGCAGTGCAGAATGGGTAGTGAGTTAGCTAAAGAGTTCAGGATGAGCAGCTGAAGAGAGTAGGACCGAGAGAATGAGACAGGGTTCAGCTGCGCTGAACAAACGTGCAGACCGAAGAGACTACAAAGCCGAGTGTGGCCAGCCAGGCCATTTATTCCTGCCCAAGATCCGCCATAGCTCTCCCCAACTCTTGAACCACAGCACCGACCACACGCAGGTATCGAGTGGGGACAAGATTTCTCTTTTGTGTCTTGTGACCTAGCCCTATCTGAATATCTGTCGAGTGAAAGAGATAAGATAACACGATAAGCCGTCAAAGTTTGTGGGCCAACTTGTATAAATAACTTGAAGGGCACTGGATAGAGCACCTACATCCACCAGGCTGAACAGTTTATGTTGTGTATCCATTTGATCGGATGGATCTGAATCCAGACCTGAACCAAAGTTTTATCAGCTTGTTCTTGTGACCGAACAAACTCATCCACCAAGTTTTGTCATAACCCATCCACAATGGGAAGAGACAGTCTGGTAGCCCACTTTTTGAAATATTGTCATAGATTTCGTTTTTGGTCCTATCTCACAATCGTGAAGAATCTCTTTAAAAATTATTGTATCTGGATCTGGATCCAGACCTTTACAAAAATCAAATAAATTAGACCTTGTCACATACCCAACCTGTCCACCAAGTTTAGTCCGAATCCATCCACAACGTTTTGAAATACCATGCTATATAAATCGTTTTGGCCTGATCTTTCAATGTTAAAGAATCACCTTAAAAATTCTCATATGTGGATCCAGATCCTCACAAAAATCTACACATTTCATCCTTGTCATACACCCAATCGGTCCACCACATTTCGTCCCTCATTTTTTCAGACATCCTGCTCACAGACAGACAAACAAACAAGAAAGAAGTCATGCATAACATGATACTTGTGAAATCCCTAAAACAAATTTGACCATAAAAAGAATCGGTGGTTGAATTCAGTGACCTGATATGCAAACCCTGTTCAAATTTCAAGTATAGTACTGTAAATCGGATGAAAAATGACAATTTTAGAAATTTCACCAAAGTTGTTGACCTTTGGCCGATGTTGACCTTTTGGCCTATGTTGACCTCAAAAATAATTGGTGGACGAATTCAGTGAACTGATATGCAAATCCTCTTTAAATTTTAAGTCAATTGGATGAAAATTGACAATTTTAGAAATTTGGCCGATGTGGAACTTTTGGTTTATGTGTACCTCAAAAATAATTGGTGGCTGAATTCAGTGACCTGATATGCAAACCCTGTTCAAATTTCAAGTACTATAAATTGGATGAAAATTGACAATTTTAGAGATTTCACCAAAGTTGTTGACCTTTGGCCTATGTTGACCTTTTGGTCTATGTGTACCTCAAAAATAATTGGTGGTTGAATTCAGTGACCTGATATGCAAATCCTCTTCAAATTTTAAGTCAATTGAATGAAAATTGAGGATTTTAGGAATTGCACTGGAGTTGTTGACCATTGGCCTATCTTGACCTTTTGACCTCAAAAACAATAGGTTTCTTGCTTGTGACGAACTCTACCAGGTGATGAAGTTTTGTGAAGATCGGTTTACAATTGTGACCTGTAAGTGGTTGACATACAAACAAACATACAAACAGACAGATAGAATAAATCATGTGACCAATCAATATACTCGAAAAATCTTCCATTTTCGCAAAGAACAAGAAAGACATAATGCAGAGCACAATATAGTAGTTAGGAAATCCCGAAAACAAATTTGACCAGAAAAATAATTGGTGGTTGAATTCAGTGACCTGATGTGCAAACCCTTTTTAGGTCATCTCTTTGAGCATGACCTAATAATATTGATGTTGAGAGGAGAGGTGACGATCCGTCCGTCCGTTCGTCCGTTCACAATTAAGTTGAAGTTGGAGATCTGGTCATTAGTGATCCTGATAGAGGTCGATGAGACGTATACGATGGTATGACTTTCAAGGTCACCGAAGGTCAAGGTCAAGGTCACGAGGCCTTTGAAGTTGCGAAAATGACAATTTTCAAATTCTATCTCCTCCGCCATTTCTCAAGCGATTTTGAATTTGATTGTGGCATATGAATCTATGGGACAATATCTAAATTTTGATCAGGCCGGATTTTCGATATTCACTTTCGTTTTCGTGTCACGTGACTTCAAAGTTGGCAAAAAATGCGAAAATGACGATTTTCAAAATCTATCTCCTCCTACATTTCTGAAGGAATCTTCAATTTTATTGTGGCATATGAATTTATGGGACAATATCTAAATTTGGTCAGGCCAGATTTTTGATATTCGCTTTCGTTTTCATGTCACGTGACTTCAAAGTTGGCAAAAAATGCGAAAATGACGATTTTCAAAATCTATCTCCTACATTTCTCAAGCGATCTTGAATTTGATTGTGCCATATAAATCTATGGGACAATATCTAAATTTTGTCAGGCCGGATTTTCGATATTCGCTTTCGTTTTCGCGTCATGTGACTTCAAAGTTTGCAAAAACTCCCCTACCTTCAGGAGGCTATATATTTTCCCGCAGAGATGACCGTCACTCCCGCACGGGGGTAATTTTTAAATTTTAAGTCAATTGGATGAAAATTGAGGAATTTTAGAAATTAGACAAAGTTGTGAGTCTTTAGCCCATCTTGACCTTTTGACCTTAAAAACAACATGCTTCTTGCTTGTGATGAACTCTACCAGGTGTTGAAATTTTGTGAAGATCGGTTTAAAATTGTGATCTGCAGGTGGTTGACATTCAAACAAACAGACAGACAGAATAACATACGCGACCAACCAATATGCTTGAAAAAATCTTCGATTATCACAAGCAATGCGAAAGACGTCGTGCAGACCACAATACAGTACTTGTGAAATCCCTAGAACAAATTTGACCATAAAAATAATTGGTGGTTGAATTCAGTGACCTGAAATATAAATCCTCTTCAAATTTAAAGTCAATCGAATGAAAATTGGGGATTTTAGAAATTCCACCTAAGTTGGTGACTTTTGGCCTATGTTGACCTTTTGGTCTATGTTGACCTCAAAAATAATTGGCTGGTTGAATTCAGTGACCTGAAATATAAATCCTCTATAAATTTCAAGTCAATTGGGTGAAAATTGAGGATTTTAGAAATTTCACCTAAGTTGTTGACTTTCGGCCTATGTTGACCTTTTGGTCTATGTTGACCTCAAAAATTATGGGTGGTTGAATTCAGTGGCCTGATATGCAAATCCTGTTCAAATTTCAAGTCAATTTGATGAAAATTGAGGAATTTTAGAAATCGGCCAAAGTTGTTGGCCTGTTGACCTCAAAAACAAGAGGTCTCTTGCTTATGACAAACTCCACCAGGTGGTGAAGTTTTGTGAAGATCGCTTCAAAATTGTTGTGGGCTGAACTGAACTGCTGTACTGGCTGAACTATAGGTGGTTGACAGACAAACAGACAGATAGAATAACTAAGTCGACCAAACAATATACAGTCATGCACCACATTACGACGTTCCGGTCAACGACAGACCGCATATACGACGGTGGTCCCATAAGATTATAATGGAGCTGAAAAATTCCTATCACCGAGTGATGTCGTAGCCGTCGTAGCGCTGCCAGTCCTATAAAAGTACAGGATAGCACATACAATTATGTACAGTACATAATACTTCATAATGATAATAAACAACGACAGTGTGGCCCCGTTATAATGCGATCATTGAGGTCCATAAAATGTCATCGCGAAAAAAGCGGGGTCGCGCTAAATCGGGATTCAAGAAAATTGGCGTTCAAACTGAACCAATGTTTGCACGTTTACCTTCTAGCTAAAGAGGGGTCTAAAAGATCTAAAGGAGTCTAAAAGGTGAAAGGGCTCGATAGGTCTACATGTCTAAAAGGTATGTTCCAATAGTCTATAATCAATAGAAGTAATGAATAGATGTAGTCAAGATCCAATATTAAGTAATTAATGGATGTACTCATGGTCCAACACATTCAAATAGTACATAATTAATAAACACTTACAGGGGTCGACCAAGACTTCACCTCAAAGAGGGTTCACCGTCCACCCGTGTTTTTCGGTTTTATATACAGTATATACATTGATATGAAGTGAAACGGTTGAAAAGTGACGATATATGTGACCTTGACCTTTGACCCTTTGATCAATTGACCTCAATAACAATAGGCTTCCTGGTTGTCACTACTTCTACCAGGTGGTGAAGTTTCATGGAGATCGGAGTAAAAATGTCACCTGTAATGTGGATGATTGACGTACAAACACAGTCAAACAGACACTACAACAGATTAGACCAACCAGTGTACATGTGAATCTTCAATTTCGCAAGTAACAAACAGACAGAAAAATAGGGGTGAATACATAACCTCCATCTGGTGGCAGAGGAAAAAAATTGTTTTGCATTTTTTCGGATGCCATCTTGGATTAATGGGAGCCATTTTGAAATTTTAGGCTAAAACATTAATGTATAATTGGTTGTTTTGGGTCATTATCGAATCACTTAAACCAATAAAATTTGATGTTATAGTTGTCAAATGAATGTATGTTAGTTACCCTTTGTTATATAAAGTATCATTTGTGATATAATATATATATATATATATATATATATATATATATGTATATATATATATATATATATATAATCATATTTTGATGTGATAACCATTGCAAACTGGCAGCTTAGTCCATGGGCCAGGCCAGAAATTCCACTTGTCGGTACCATCTAAGGAAACCAATCCTAGTTATGATTTTTGAATTGGTGAATATATAGATCATATTTTGATGTGATAACCATTGCAGACTGGCAGCTTATTGGTAGTTATCATCTCTGGAATGTACCCATCCTCCGCATAATGAAAGCGAAAAGGCAAACAAATCTGGATATCCTGAGCTGTTATTGAATGATATTACCTTCATGGGATGTGTCAATAGTCCATTGTGTGATTTTTTCCCCCAAAACATCAATATCTCAGAATGGTAAAATGGTAAAAATGCAAAATGCATACACTAAGCTGCTCTTCTGGAATGGTTATCACATATTGAAATAATCATATAGTCCCTACCAATAACTTAGTAGCCCTAAAGTTTGGTTTCCCAGATGGTACCAATATATGCCTGGGCCCATGGACTATATTGATGATTTTCTTATAATTTTTATTGTATTTATTTATAATCAATACAAAAGTTGAAAGGTGTCCAGTCCAAATCCAATCCATTCAAAGTTAGAGAGGTGAATGATGGCACAGAGATGATGTTAGTGCATCTCAAAAAAGTCATCATACCAAAACATGTGCAATATAATATACTCAACACTGTAAACCAAGGTGAATCTGCTTACAAGGATTTTGTGGATCATAGACTCTGTGAAGAGTAAATCCTGTGGGACAAAATGACAAAGTTGAAAATTATTGGATGGAATGATAGCAACAAAGTCATGCAAACCAAAGTAGGAGCAGAGGAAGTTGGGATCAAGGTATCAAACTCATTAATGGGGCGTTTGCTTGTAATAATCTGATCATCCAGAGACATCAATCTGAAATAAGTGATCAGAGAAAATGAATTCTCTCCCATTAACCATATGTTAATGTCAGTGTACCGACGACTACATAATGTACATGTAATGACAAAGTACAACTTATTAATCTGCTGGAAGAACACATAGAACCTGAAGAGGAAAAATATAGTCCTGTTTCTACTGATCAACCGATTGTGGTCACTGGTGATTCACCAATTATACAGTATTTGATGCAATGGCTGTCCTTCATGAAATGGCTATGCTCAAGGACAATGTATAAAACTGCAGTGATCTGGTTCATCATTTTGTTTGTGCCGTAGACAGGAAACGTCAACAGTATGTCAATTTATATGTAGTGTTTGATAACGACAACGTGAAACCGTTTATGGAGCACACAAGACAATGGTTTGTTTTCTTCATCAGTTTTCACATAAATCGTCAAAATGTGGAATATCAACACATATGCCAGACTATAAAATTGACACACGTTGTTTTACCTCGTTTTATCGTACTTTTGCTTTTAATTCATCCCAACTGCACATGAGTAGAGAGGAGAGAGAAAGTAATTTTACTCTGGCAGTGAAACAAAATAGAAAACAATTCCAAACAGGAAACTTACTGTTTGTAAGGACGTCCTAAAGGACACAAACAACAGGCACGAATAACAAATGTAATGTGTTTGATGGGGTGATATACTAGATACTGGGGGAAACACAGAATTTATTTATTTATATGCATTTAAACCTCTTTAAGGAAGTTTTAAACAGAGAGAGAATCGTAGAGGAAGCTCATGTAGTAGCATCAGCTCGAGAGGATCTACCTATTGACTGACAGGGCCTATTATAGTCAGTCAGAGGTGAAAGATGCCATCAAAATTTTGAAGAGCGGAAAAGCACCAGGAGCGGACAACATTAATGCAGAGTTGTACAAATGTTGTCTGCAAACATCAATTCATGCAACATATAAATTGATTAAGAAATATGGAATAAAGAAGTGTTACCAGAACACTGAAAAATCAGACTTGTAGTAAAGTTGCCAAAGAAAAGGGACCTAACAGAGTGTAGAAACTGGAGAGGAATAAGACTGTGACCAACATATATTTTTCTTTTCTTTTTTGGAAGCAAGGTCAAGGATTGTGGAAGAGCAAGAATATCAAATGGATCAGGACGTAACAGGACAAAAGAAACATTAGGGGGGGGGGCATCCTTCCCTCCCATCCAGGCAAATATAAAATTGAGACCGATTTCCTCCCCCTCCGATGCAAGCAAATGTAAAATTGAGACCGACAGGCCCCAAAAGGCTAAAATAGGAGATTGATTTCCTCCCCCTCCCATACAAGCAAATGTTAAATTAAAACTTACTGATTAAAGCACTTCTTTCCTTTTATATTTTCATTCCATGAACCAATGAATATTTGTCCATGTTCTACTTTCGGGAATAACTTCATTTTCTCATTACATTCATCACCATCGAGTATATTCACAAAGATTACTTTGGAACTTAGTTCTTGGTTTAAGTATCTTTGTTGAACAGAGATGAAATGATAAACTTCTCTTAATGCTCTTGTTTGACCACCTCCTGAGCCACATATCATTTTGAGATTGTAATAAATTGTTTTTTCATTGTTCAATCAATAACCATCAAAGGTTTCAGTCCATTCAAGGATATTAATTTTTTCTTTACATCCTCCAACGTATTTGTAATTAAATTTGTCCGCTTATTTGTTTTCTCTACTTTTACCCCAGTTATTTCTTCAATAAGACTTTTTTGATATTTCTCACATTCTTTATGTTTCCCATATAAATACCAAGGCTGATTACATCTCCACTCTTTGGTTTGGTTATTGCTTGATTCTACCATTTATAAATCAGTAAAAGATGGTGGAAGCCAGTTAAAATTCCCAACCCAATATCTGAACACTTATACTTATAACCATAAGGGAGACTACTGATTCCATTCTCTAAAATATATCTTTTATCATCAAAAGCTCCTAATGCTTTCTTATTTATCTCTTCTGTATATATAATTGATGTTTATAACTTCTTATTGTATTCATTTTTTTGTACTCTTCCTTCTTTAAGGTTAAACAGTTGTAATAATGTTTAAAGTTTATTGTTTCCTTGATTACATTTTTCTTTACTCCCTTTAGCTTCTTATCACACCTTTCAATGTTATTATTATCAATATACGTAAAAGCATAAGACTTTGATCTCAATCCTATAAATTCACTCATGACTTTCCCACCCAATTCATCTTGAAACTTACCAATAACCTTTTTATTCTTTGATGAAAACAACACATCACCTGACTTATAATTACTTGTATCATATATATCAATATTATCAATCATATCCTCATATACATCACTTGTCTTAATTTCTAATATAAAACTATCTGTATCCATATATAACAATGACACATTATCCTTATACTTTGATTTTAAATTATTCTAGTAATAGTCATAAATTAACGACTTTGACAAGTCAAGAATTGATGTTCCTATATAAATAGGTTTATCCATTTCAATACTCTCTTTTTCAAATGAATAGCACAAAAGTTCTCTGAAAACACCTCCGCTTGTTCAAAACTTGGTCTATTAATGAACTTTGAAGCCTGTTTCCAAGATGTAGCAAGTCTTATGTTTTGTCGATTCCTAACATTTTCCATAGTTTTTCCAAATACAGCATTACCCATTAATTTATAAAAGTGCTTCTCAAAATCCGTTTTTGCTTCCGTTCTCCTTTTTGTATTAAAATCAATATACTTCTTTAACCAATGACTTTGTTTAAATTTCAAAATCCGATGAATTTTTCTCACTCTCAACCCAGCAGATAAATATTGTCTCAAGTTCCTTTGATGCAAAATATAACTTTCTTTATCATTTAATGAAGTAAGTAGTTTTTCTGGAGATTTACCTTTGCTATTGAATGACTGTTGGTAATCACTTAACCATTCTTTTCTTGGACTTTCTTTATCAGGGGCATAAGGTAGGTCTTTATGTTTGTGATGAAGTTCTTCTGGATATTTTAAATCAACCTCAAAATAATATCCAACTTCAGCTTCATCCAATTCTTTTTGAGAGGAGACAACAATGTCTTGTAAAACTTTTTCATAATGTTTTTCTTTAAGCCATTTAAGTTTTCCATAAGGTAAACATTGAGACATAGCCCACCCATACAAATTGTTAGCATCATAATACATCAGGTAAGAGTTGTCCTCATTCTTATTATAATCAGGAAGATATTTGTTATTTGCTTTAGCATATCTCTTGGAACATACTTGAGATATTCCACATCTTTTAGCCTTTTCGATCATCAAAAGCATATCTATATCACTGATTAATTCCAAATTTTGTTTTGTCATTTTTAAGATAGCACTCCAAGCCAAACCCGGGGCTGTGTAATAGTGAACGGGGTCTAATCCATAAGATTTTTATTATGATAGACTGTTCTATAAGTTTCAAACACATCAGCCAATAACAATACATCAGTTTTAAGATACAAATCATGATATTCTCCAAGATTCTTTACATTAAACTTCTCCCAAACCTTTATAGCTTGTGTATAATCTCTATCGGAAATATGAGTTTTATTCAACTTTCCATAGAAACTTTCCCTTGAAGGAAGTTGTGTTTCTTTAAACTTCTCAAATGAATCCATCTAGTCATACGGATAGTTTGTGATATTTTCCTTTTGTGATAAGAGATCAAGCTCTTCTTGATTTGAGAAATGTGATTTAAGATTCGGTAAGTTTTTAATATTTGATGCTAAGTTAGATAATGGACTTGCCATAAACTTGTATGTGTCAAGAAATCTGAAATGGGTTATGGGGGATGTATGAATTGTTTTTGTGAATGAAATGTATTTTTGATCTGTGTTAGGAATGGCAGAAATATCTCCAGATATCTTTGAAAGTTCATTTATAAATAGATGTGTGTCATCATGAGCATTGTTGTGAAGAAAGACAGGAATAAACGTTGGAGGCTTGTAATTGAGATTACAACGGGAATGAGCTTGACCTCTATATTTACCAGTTAGATGACGGTGATCCTTCACCTTGACCTCTCCCTCAATTTTCTCCTCACAAATATGACAGATACTGTTCTTTCTAAATTCCTTTTTCTCTCCCTTTGTTAATAACATTAGTTTATAGGTTTAAAGCATTATTTCTCTTAGTCTTAAACAGTCTTTTTCCAATCATCTTACAAACTCCTCTGAGGCATCTTCTCCTCTATAAAGTTCTAATTTGTTGTATTCATCACCAACAGATGATTTAATATAATAACAGAAACCACAAGGAGTATGTTTTTGATATTTATTTGCATGTGATTTATTTGGATTTGGAGAAACAGTATTTATCTTTTCAAGGATACTTTCAAAATCAGCGTATATCACAAACAGATGTTTTATAGATTTGTTAAAATCTTTGAATGATATGTTTGAACCTGCTTTTGGTAAAATGATTATGGTTGATTTATGATTACTACAATATTTCGAATGTTGATGTAATCGTTATTTTGTATGAAAGGAGTTGAGACATCTCTTACAAGGATACGTTTTACATTTTCTCTTGCATAGTTGTGATTTGGTTAATCTTGATAAATTTTTGATGAAAGCATAATGTGATTTTTCCTTTGAAGTAAAATACAGAAGGTCAATATGTGTTTCATCATTTTTATCGTTGTTTGAAATTTTTAATATCTGAACTTTGTTTATATCCTTTAATCCACATACATTAACAGATAGATTATTCATTTTCTCAAATTTAGGAATATCTCTCAATGACAATGGAAACTTTAAATCTTTAACATTTAACGTATTCTCGTATTTCTTATAATGTTCAACCCTTTCAGGATTCCATTGTGGAGGATGTAAGTGAGCAAGAACAGACCATAGAAAACATTTATTATCTTTGTTTTGAATATTAACAACCGCTTTCTTAAATTTTATCTCTTTTGTTAAATCAATATACGAAGAAGCTTGAAGAGGATCTGATTTTAAGATGTGTATAACTAAAAAGATTATTTTTGTGATAGGAAATCCACTACCTATTACAGTGTTATCAACATCTTGTTCTTGTCTCTGAAGTTCATCGTAAACATCACATCTTACAAAATCTTGAAATGATGAGATAAAGTGAGGGTTTGTCTTCATATAGGGAGCAGTTTCATTGCCTTGTCTTGCCATATTCAATTCTCATCCCATATAAAACTTAAAAGTTTTCATTTCACTTAATGTGTTTTTAATTATAGTTTCAATACTTTGTTTAACCATGTCAACAGCTTCCATGATTGAAGATGGTCCAGGGTCTTGAAAGCGAAACAATCTTATTTTTATATGCCCTTTAAATGCCCCCATCAGTGTTTTCAATGGAGAATTTAGTGGCACCTTCCCTTTCTTCATTGTTCTTGTATTTGCGTGATTGAAGGTGTTTATTATAATTTTTTTAAACAATATCATTATCATATCTATCACAATGTTTTGTTTCTTGGTCAAGTGGAGATATTTGTCCGAAAAGATTGAATGTGTGTTTGTTGGTTTGAAGGTGTTTCTTATAACATTTATATTCATGATTACAAACATCGCAGTATGTTGTATTCACCATATTTATATAACAAACCTTTGCTTAAAATAAAATTTTCTTGATGAAAATTCCGTTTAAAAAATCAGTGAATCTGTGCTTTAAACCATTTTATCCTCCAACTTTTTTCACTGAATAAATACAATGTATTAAGACACAAAAGACAAGTTTCAATCAATCTCTTCATTTGGAAAAGATACTGAGAAATATGTCGAGGATGTAAAATTGAATAAAGATAAATATAACAACTATTGGATAAAAACAATTATGGTGAATAATACGAGTTCTTCAATTTCCTTCAGTGGAAGGGCATTTAGTATATCTGGAAGAACGTCAATAAAAGTGGCTCTAACAAAAGTTTCTCCTCTCCTTCTGGCAGTATATTCAAAACTATAAAAAGCAATGAAACAAGAAAAAGTATCAAAAAAGAAAAACCTTATGGATGAAGCTTTAGAAAGAAAATATAAGACCATCTGTAATATGCAAGGAGAAATATGTATTTTTTTTTTCAACAACCCTAAAGATTTAAATCCTGATTAAATAAAGTATGTTAATATATCAGGTTAAATGACATTTTGTTCAATATAGTCCATGGGCCCAGGCATATATTGGTACCATCTGGGAAACCAAACTTTAGGGCTACTAAGTTATTGGTAGGGACTATATGATTATTTCAATATGTGATAACCATTCCAGAAGAGCAGCTTAGTGTATGCATTTTGCATTTTTACCATTTTACCATTCTGAGATATTGATGTTTTGGGGGAAAAAATCACACAATGGACTATTGACACATCCCATGAAGGTAATATCATTCAATAACAGCTCAGGATATCCAGATTTGTTTGCCTTTTCGCTTTCATTATGCGGAGGATGGGTACATTCCAGAGATGATAACTACCAATAAGCTGCCAGTCTGCAATGGTTATCACATCAAAATATGATCTATATATTCACCAATTCAAAAATCATAACTAGGATTGGTTTCCTTAGATGGTACCGACAAGTGGAATTTCTGGCCTGGCCCATGGACTAAGCTGCCAGTTTGCAATGGTTATCACATCAAAATATGATTATATATATATATATATATATATATATATATATATATATATATATATATATATATATATATATATATATATATATACACCAATTCAAAAATCATAACTAGGATTGGTTTCCTTAGATGGTACCGACAAGTGGAATTTCTGGCCTGGGCCCATGGACTAATAATAGTTCAGGATCATTTTAAAATTACCTCTAATATAAAAAATGTAGCAGTTGAATCTGTTAATGAAAAAAAGTATAGAGATATCGATGGTAATGTTTTTTCGACTAATTAAATACGAGTCATTATTCAACTGAAGATTTTGAAGATTATGACAGTGGTGATTGTATCTCTGTTGGAACAGAAGATAGTTATGATACCGAGAGTTTGTGTTCAAACGATAGTTATGAAAGTAGTTTTATAGATGATTGTGAAAGCACCAATGAAAGTACTGAAGATGATACCGAAGATGAATTTTATTTGAAGTAAAGTTTTACTTTATAAATATGAATAGTTTACTAGATCTTGAGCCTCTTGAATTCCCTGATTCTGCATATGACAAATTTGAGAATTGTCCTGCATGTGACAGAGTGGGATTAAACACAGAGTCAAAAGCCTATAAACAATGTATATTCTGTGATTATCTTCTAATTAATGATAATAAAAAATATAAAAAGAAATATAATTCTTTTTGATTTACACCAAAAATGAATTACTTTACAGGATTGATTAGAGAAATGAATGTAAAGTATGAGGGTGAGAACACACCTTTCCTTACAATGGAAGAAACTGAACGTATTAGAGAAATGTTCAAAGGATTGTTGTTATATCTTATTCACGATTGCCATTTTCAGGGAAATATCAACACGAGATATTGTATAAATAAAATAATGGATTATCTTGAAATTAAATCCGAACTTAGGATAAAATATAGTTTCCAAAAAAGCCAATAATAAATTAAATAACCTGTTTTACAAATATATAAATGAATGATTTTTTACCCATTTGGGAAATAAGATAAAATTTAACAACCATAAAATTCTTCCAAATTCATTAAGATGTCTCATAGTTGGTTCAAGCAGGTGTGGAAAAACCTGCTTGCTTTTAAAGATGCTCCTTACTCCCAACTTTTTGGATTATGATAATTTCAAAATTTTCACAAAGTCGAGCTTTCAACCTGAGTATCAAGTACTCTCACAAGGTTTTAATGCTGGTCTTCAAAAAGAAGAAAAAAATCGGTTTATTTAAACTTCAAAACAAACTAAATGATTACAACATTGAATATATAATACAACTATTTTGTGATACACAGAGATATAAAAAGAAATCAAAGCCAAAAACTTGTATTCTTCGTGATAATACGGATGATATCCCTTCTCCCCAAGATTTGGATAAATCAAAAAAGAACCTCGTTATCTTTGATGATTGTGCTAATGAGAGAACCCAAACGTAATGGATAGCTACTACACAAGAGGGAGACATTCTTCTTGTAATTGTATTTATCTTAGTCAATCATACTTTCAACTACCCCGTCCCTCAATAAGAAACAATGCTCATACTTTTATTTTATTGAAATTAAATTCGATAGATATAAACAATTTTTGGAGAGACAATTGTTCTACATTATGTCGTAAAAAGGAATTTGGGGATTATATGAAGTACACAACTGAAAAATCTAAATATATTGTTGTGAAACAAGATGAGACAAGATGTATCGTGCAAATGAGAATATTTTAAATTTGCTTAAAAAGCACCGTGTAGTTCGTATTGTATCAACAACAACTAGAGCAAAAAGATCTGGCGAAGTAGAAGGTGAAGATTATAACTATATTTCAGTAGAGGAACATATGCGATTGAGGAATGAAGGCCAAATATTTGAGGAGGTTTCTCTTGGTACAACAAAATTTTCACATTGTAAGAGTGAGTTAAATAAACTAAAATCTGGTGGTCTTGGGATATTAGAAACGAATCCAGAAGGAATGAGACAAATATTATTAAACATCTGAGTGGTAATGGTATGAAGATTTTATCATTCGGTTTTGATGTTAGGGTTAGGGTTAGGGTTAGTTTATCAAACATTTCAAGTCCAAGAATTAAATTCCAAGTGTTGTGGTGAATTATGTCTATATGTGTTATTTCAACTCACAAAAATAAATTTTTTAATGACATGATTTTTAATCTAATATAAATGACTTATGTTGGTAAAGATGGTTCTATCTTTGGTGTATCCCAAGAACTGGATATTGATTTATCAAATTATTACACAAAGGCACAGGCTGAACGACAGAAATATAGAAAACAAAAAATATTAATATGAAAAATGCTTATAAATTAATAAATTATCCAAGCCTGACTGACGCAAATGACTTGGTGAGATCAAGTGATTTATCACAATATATATCCTTAAATAAAACGGTTGTGTATTCCAAAGATACAGAAGTGTTGATTTTATCTCCAGGTCATACAGAATTCACAGTTCCAATTAAAATAAAATTTATAAAGAAGGGCGTATCGTTTGTATGAGAATAGAACAATGGGGGTATGATATGAATGATTTAGGGTATAATTGGTATTTAAAAATTTAAAGTTAACCCAGAAGATGTGGAACAATCAAATGAGTCTCGTAAGGAAGAATATTATCCACTTGGTGCCGAGAATGAGTTTTGTGGAAGCACGATTAGCAAACAACAAAATAAAATAATTTAATAAGAGTAAAATCAATAATGGTTTTGCCATAGTTTTTTTCATGAAAACACAAAGAACAGGATTATATATAATAAGTAAGGAAATACAAAATGATTTAACTCTGGGAAGATGGGGAGGTATTTCCTGTCATTATATTAATGTCATATATTTCTAATACATAAATGACAGCAAGAAGGCTTCAAGAAAATTATTATTTCTGTTTCCAAGCGTACTTTCAAAAAAAGGGTATTCGGTATTTTAATAAATATGTTCTACATCATAAGAATGAGGTATTTTCAATAAAAGATTGGCTTTATACTGATGTTAATAAACCAACAACTTTGGATTTAATTAAAATGTTAAATAATGAAATTTTTTTAAAGTTCAGAAAATGCAAGGCTCTTTTAGAAATTCATAAGAAATTTTATTGGTTTCCTGTTGTAAAAAAAATATTTTGGATACAGGAATAACAAGAAATCCTGATGAATATATGTATGATATTCTATAGGGTGAAAGTGATTCAATGATAGTAAGGGATGAGGAAGGAGTTGAAGAAATTGAGACAAAGGAGAAGGATAAGAGAGAGAAGGAGGAAAAGGAGAAGAGAGAAGGAGGCAAGGGAGAAGAGAGAGAGAAGGAGGCAAGGGAGAAGAGAGAGAGAGAAGGAGGCAAGGGAGAGGCAGGAAAGAGAGAGAATAAATATATATAAAAATATGGAAACCAGTGAGATTAGAAAAAGATTGGGGGTATTACAGAAAATAAATGAATCTCAATGCACCGAGGAGGAAAACAAAGAATTGACAAGTCTATGAGAAATATTTGCATCAAGACTATTAACATCGTTTTCCTTGGTGTGATTGGCTTTAGTTAAAGTTTTACATTTTTTTTCTTAAATAAATGGAGGAGAGAGTGAAGACATTTCTGAGGATTCTTTATGTTTTAAAAATTAAGATTCAAATGTGCATATTGGAAACTAAAAAGGTTTTCGCACTCTGTCGGAATTTTTCTCATAAATAAATGAGTTATTGTCTCAAATGTAAAAATAAAACTAATACGAAAAAGATCTCATATTTTAAAAGTAAAAATGACAGGGTCGTACAAAAAGGTACATGTTCGGTGTGTGGTTCTAAAAAGAGTAAATTCATCTCCAAACACAAACGTGGGGGAGATATACAAAAGTTTTTACCAGGAAGTAAATTTACAACTACTGGAATACCAGGGGAGTTACATCTACCAGGGTATTCTTTCTGTGGTCTGGGAACAAACTTGAATCAAAGATTAGATGAGGCTGACAATCCTAAACTGTGGAGCAAACCTTTTAATAGGGTTGATGAAGTGTGCATGAGGCATTATATTGATGATAGAAATAGCACAACGTTGGAAGAAAAACACGAAGCCGAGAGAGAAATGTTGTATAATTTGTCTCTGATACAAAATCCAACCTTGAGAGAAAAAGTTGATAGGTTCATCGTGAAGAAGATAATCAGTGCTAAACTGAAACTTGGGCTTGGAAATTCAAAAAAACTTATAGGCTCTAATGATGTCATTAAGGTTGAAGAGCAATTAGCTGATGAATTACATAAACCAATAATCACAAAGTTTCGGAGAAGGAAGGTTTATTCCAAGGAAGTTGATTATATCTGGTCCGCTGATTTAATTGAACTCAATTATGATAAGGAGTACAAGTATGCTTTAACCGTTATTGATTTGAGGAGTAGATATGCGTGGGTTGTCCCTTTGAAAAACAAAACCGGGAATACACTCATGTTAGCCTTCCAACAGATATTTAATAAAAAAAAGCGAAAACCCAAAAAATTGTGGACTGATGAGGGTTCAGAGTTCTAAAACAAAACATTTATGAATTTTCTTGAAAATAACAACATTATATTATACAGCACCTTTAATGAAGGAAAAAGCGGTTATTATTGAGCGATTCAATCGCACTTTAAAAGAGAGACTATATAAAAAATTCACTCAACTCGGTTCTTAACAATGGTTGTTTTTAATTCAGGATATTGTAGATAAGTACAACGACACGATTCAAACCTCAACGCAAACGAAACCATCAGAAACATTTACAAAATTAAAATATGAAAAAGAGATTAATGTCAGAAAGCCTAAGTTCAAAGTTGGTGATATAGTAAGAATATACAGGTGGAAATCTCATTTTGAAAAAGGTTATACTAAGCGATGGACAAATGAACTTTTTAAAATTGTTTATGGAATAGATACAGTTCCTTGGACTTATAAGGTATATGATTTAAAGGGGGAAGAGATTTTAGGTTCATTTTATTCACAGGAATTGCAAAAGACAAAGATAAATTGAAAAAAATATTATATTTTTTTGACTTATTTATTTAACTTATTTTATTTAATTTCGTATTAAACTCCGCCCCTTTTTGACTATGCCCACACAGGCCCCACCCACGCAAACCCCACCCACAAAAACCACATCCACACAATCCCCATACACACATACAAAAGCTCACCACACATAAACCCCACCCCACACAAGCTCCACCCACAAAAACCACATCCACACAAACCCCACCCACATCAATCATATTCACATAACTAGTGATTAGTTAATTAGTTCCGCACACACATGTTTATTTAATTTAAAAAAAAATTGTTCCACCCACACAAACCACATCCACACAAACCCCATACACACAAGCTCCACCCACCCACACAAGCCCCACCCATCCACACAAGCCACATCCATCCACACAAGCCCCACCCATCCACACAAGCCCCACCCCCTGTGTACCCCCACCTTTGACCAGGACAAAGTAAGTATCAATTTTTATTCAGTAAGTATATATTTTACATTTGCTTGTATGGGAGGGGGAGGAAATCAGTCTCCTATTTTACATTTGCTTGTATGGGAGGGAAGGGAATCAGTCTCAGTTGTGCATTTGTTTGTATGGGAGGGGGAGAAAATCAGTCTCCTATTTTGGACTTTTGGGGCTTAAGTTAGAAAGTTTTCCCCTTTTTCCCCATTAATTTGAATGGCTGCCTCAGAAGCCCCATTTATCCTTTACTCCTGCTGGACTGGTTGGGTGTGTGACCACGACGAATCACTTCGATTTTGGTGAAGATCCGAATTTGGATCTGGATACGAGATTTATTTAATTTTTAAAGTGATTCTTCACCATTGAGATAGAGGGCCAAAAACGATATTCAGCATGCTATTTCAGAAACATATTTGGCCCAATATGTTCTCATGGATCAGGTATTATGTGGCGGAGGTATGCGCTCTAACGAGTGCCGTTCTAGTTTTATATGAATCTATCTATGCCGAAGTGATATGTCCTATCATAATAAAGATCACACAAAAATGGGAAACGTCATGTAAAATAAAATTGCCCACTTTTAGCGAGCCAGCCACCGCCCGACGCACTGCATGGCAATGCGGGGCCAAACACAAGTGAATGGGAGCTGAACATTGTTCAAGTTGATCGATATATTCAGTGACGGTGTGAATATTGCAGAGCACTCACCAAGTGGCTTAAGCACTCAAGCAAGCACTCCAATGAAATTATTGATAAGGAACGACTCGCTTGGCAAGCGATTCCCGATCGCTGATTGGTCATATATACACCATGCACCCGGAGACGCCTGAGTGGTCTGAATTTGACAAATGAACACTTTTTTTTTAGCAGTCGGAACTACTGCTGAAGTCAATAAAGAAGTTTAAACTTGTGAAATTCTGCTAAGATTAAGAGACTAGGGATTAAGGCATGTGTGGAAATGAAATAAAGCCACGAGAGCTGGCATCTCCGGACGTTTATAAGCATTCCAATGTATCCAGCGATTCGTAGGGATGATGATATGAGTGATGAAAGTGAAAAAGAAAACATTATCATTAAGAAATCGTTGCGGCCTGTTCCAAGTCAAGGTATTGTTGAGCAGGTGAAAAAAATGGCAGCTTAAGACCCTTGTGAGCTGACATACGGCTGACCAAGCTGGCGCCACAACATCTTCGTAAGGCTTATGTTGATTTTTCGTGATGAGCCCCCGCCCCCCCACCCCCCCCACCCCCCAAATTATCTTCAAAATGTGTATTTAAGTTAACCCAAACACCCAATTTTCATTCATGTACTACCTTGGAATTCCCTTAGTATGCATGCAAAGTTTGAGGCCACTAGGTCTCATGGTTTTGGAGTTATGGAGGAGACGGACAGACGGATGGACACACATACACACTGACATTTATTAGTATTGATTATGCACACCTCATGCAAGATAATATTGATCTCTGCAAGATAATATGGAATAGAATGCAAAATACAGTGGACGGCGTTATTCGGAAAGAATAAGCTGGTTTCCAAAGAAACGAGGGTGCAGAGACTAGATCTTCATGCTATGGACTATCATTGAACAAAGCAACAAATAAAATTCAAGTCTTTATCTGAAATTTGACAGTGTGAGCAGATAATCCATATCGAAAATACTCAGATACTATGGCATAGCAGAAAAGTTTAAGATGATATGAAAGATCTATGAAGGATTAAATGTAATGTCATTTGCCGTAACAAGACATCTCCTGCCTTTGAGATCAGTGCAGGAGTTCGACAGGGTTGCATGCTACCATACTAGTTGGTGTGTAAGAAAGACCACAGACGAGAAGCCATGCAGAATACAGTGGACCCAAGATGAACAGCTTGAAGAACTGAATTTTGCAGATGATATTTGCTTCATGTCACAGAAGAGCGAGCTTCGAGTTTTATGCACTTGCCTTTGAAGCTATCTAACCTGGGTTTGAATGTCGACCCAGCTAGAAACTGCCACCATGATGCTCTGCATGCAACGTGATATATCAATGTGTACCACTTCTATGGAGAGGACGCCAAGTCGGAGGACCCCTTTACCAGAACTTGTTCTTTGTGGATGCTAAAAAAAAGATCCCATGGTGTTTTCTACAAAGAGGAGGCAAGTCAACACCTTCTCCCAGAATAAATCTCAAATTCCTGCTACTTTCAGTCGAGCGCAGTGGTTCTTAACCTCGGTTCGACCGAACCCCAGGGGTTCAGTGAGTCAGTCTCAGGGGTTCGGTGAAAGCCCTCCGAAACTCATTGCAATTTTGCTACAATTTGCTTTCAGTCTAACTTAATTTTATTTCTTTCTTTTTTTCAGGATCAGGATGTCAAGTAAATTTAGTCACGTTGCAAATTTAGTTGCAAATGTAGTCGCGAGACCAATGAATTCAGCCTTCAACTCGACGAGACCACCGACGTTTCTAATTTGAGCCAGCTCATCATATTTGTGCGTTATGTCAAGGGAGACGAGATCACGGAAGAGTTTCTGTTCTGCAAGCCTCTCACAACAATGACTAAAGCACCTGACATGAAGAAATTTGTGGACGACTTCTTCAGAAGCAACGGTCTTTCGTGGAACACGGTGTCTGCAGTTTGCTCGGACGGGGCTCCAGCTATGCTAGAGCGCAACTCCGGCTTTGGAGCGCTGGTGAAGGCCGATGCACCACACGTCATCGTCATGCATTGTGCTGCATAGACACACGCTGGCATCAAAAACTCTGCCTCCAGAACTGGCCGATGTTCTGAAAATCGTCGTTGAAACTGTGAATTACGTGCGAAGCAGTGCTCTGAATCATCGCATCTTCAAAGAGCTGTGCAATGAAATCGGCTCTGAATTCGAAGTCCTTCAAAACCACTCCAACGTTTGGTGTTTATCACGAGGGAAGGTACCGAGGCGTGTTTATGCCTTGCGTGTAGAATTAGCCCTGTTTCTGCGAGAGCACCAGCATCGCCATGCAACTCATTTTGAAGAATCAAAGTTCATCCTAGCCTTGGCATACATGGCTGACATCTTTGACGCACTCAACCATCTCAATTGCCAGATGCAGGGCGGTGGAGTGAATGTCATCGAAGCTGAAGATAAGTTGAGTGCTTTTCAAAAGAAGTTACCGTTGTGGAGGTGGCGTACAGAGAAGGACAACTTCGTGAACTTTCCGCTACTGGACGAGTGCGTGAGCGGAATTGAAGACGATTCTGAAGTTGGAGGCACTGCTCTACCAAGGGAACTGAAGCAAGCGATTGACACGCACTTGGATGAGCTGGGAAAGTCATTCGATGGATATTTCCCTGACCAAGCACAACACCCAGCATGGGCGAGACAGCTATTTACTTTCAGCGTTGCAACGGCAGATGTCAACGATCAATATCTCGACGACCTCATCGAACTTCAGCAGAGCCAGACTCAACAACAACTCTTCGGCACAACAACGCTCTCAACGTTTTGGTGCCGCCAAATGGAAGGGTATCCTCTCATCGCTAAAATTGCCCTTGAAATCCTCACGCCGTTCGTAACAACATATCTCTGTGAGCATGCATTTTCGAAACTGCTGGATATCAAAACAAAGAAAAGGAGCAGACTTGCATGCGAAAGTGATATGAGGGTGGCCCTTGCCAAAATAAAGCCACACATTTCCCAGATCGCCTCAAAAAAACAAGAACAAAAATCGCATTAAGATCCAATTCTTCTTAATATACAAATATACTCTTGAATTTTGATGCAGTTTTTTTTCATTTTTGTATAAATTAAAATTGAAATTATTTGGTCAAATTTGAGGAGTTCGGTGAGTGTACAGAGGTTTTTGTTAGGGTTCCACACCTCTGAAAAGGTTAAGAACCAATGGTCTAGCGTTAGGTGAAAGACCTACACCAAAAACGTTCCTCAGCTGACCCCATATTAAGGTGGGAATAATTACAGTCGTTAAATAAATCGTAGCTTTGTCCATTGTGTCTACAAATGTCCTTGTAATTCATGTACACTCATCTCAAACAATGCCTTTGTCCTGCATATTGTTTATGTGCAAGTTCATCCATCAACCTCAGTGCAATGTATAAGTAAAAACATCACCTCACTGAGAATACATGGGGAGCATTCAAAATGCTCTATGCACAACATACTCATAAAAAGTCCAAACCACACCTTGAGGAAGTAAAACGTGTCATATGAATAAAACAAAAAAAAACATTAAAATATTCTCTTACTTATCCGACTGAAAAATTAACATGAAAGAGCAATCAGAGATTGCAGACCCTTGCCGGGACTTGTTTTGTGTGGTGTTTTTTGTGTGGCTAATAAATGGAAGGATGTACTAAATGAAAGGTCGTTGACTGTAAATGAAAGGTCTAAATTGTTTAGTTGTAAATGTGTAAAAGTCAAAGGTCTGAAAATTGTAATGCTCTAAATGTCTAAAGGTCTAAAATGGTTGAAGGGGTCGAAAGAGTGTATTTTCAGGTCTAAAGGGTTGGAATTTTTTGAAGGGGTCAAAAGGGTCTTAAAATGTCTAAAAAGGGTCTAAAGGTCAAAGGGGTATACATGGTATTAAAATATCTGAAATGTGTGAAGGTCAAAATGGTAGAATGAGTCTTAGAGTGTTCGGGGTTAAAAGGGTCTAAGAGGACCGAAGGGCCTTTGAGGTCTAAGGGTTCCACAATGTGTAACGGGGTCTATTGGGTTTTCGGGGTCTAAATGGTCTTAACAGTTCTTCGAGATCTAAAGGATCTTATGGGTCTTTTGGGTTTTCGGAGTCCTCAGGGTCCTTTGGGTCTTTTGGGTTTTCGGTGCCCTCCGGGTCCTCTGGGTCTTTGGGGTAATTATGGATCTTTTGAGTCCTCTGGGCCTTTTGGGTCCTCATGGTCTTTTGGGCCCTATATTTCTTCGTGGTCGTCTATGTCTTCGGAGTCCTCGGGGTCTTTAAAGGTCTTAGTGATCTTAATGGGTATTGGCGTTGTAAAGGGTCTCGGGTAGGGTGTTTCAGGGATCTTAAGAGTCTAATGTAATTCATACACAAACTCATGTTCTATGCAATCAAACAAATAAACAGACAAACGAACACAAATGCAATACCCTCTCCTCTGGAAGGGTATAATAACTGTGCCTTTACTTAGACTAATGTATTGTGAGTGTTTCTCTGAGAACATTTTGTATTCTGTTGTATCAGTAGTTGGTATCTATAATAATAAATGTCAGTGTGTGTGCGTCAGTATCTGAGTCTCCTCCATCTTACTAAAATACGTAATTTGGTGTTGGTCTATCTGTCTGTTTTTTGACCGCAATACATCCAGTGGTTCCTTATCCAATTGCAACCAGACTTCACAGGAGAACTAAGGGTCACACGATGGAGGTTGTAGCCAGGGTGCGATTTGTAAAATTTCCTTTGGGGGGGATAAAACTGACAGACATCATAGGTTTTTGTTGTTGTTATTTCTGACTTTTACACCTTAAAAGCTACACATAACAATAGCGACATAAAGTTGAAAAGTCACATTATAATTAAAATATATAGCTGATAACAAGGGTATCTGGCGTTGCAAGGGTTTTCAACCACATTTGGAAAAATAAATAATTAAATAAAAACCCGCTTTCGATTCCTCCCAACCTCGAACTTGCCTTGTCATCTACGTTGTACAAAGTCCTTCCTTGGCACACCTGAGCTTCTAACCACTTACAAAGCTTTCATCTACAGTCTGATGGAGTACTGCTTTCCCCTGTGGGTGGTGCTCCTGCCTCACACCTAATGACTTCATGCTGTAGAAACAAAGGCATTCAGGATCATTGGTATCTCCCACGATGAAGCTGAGTCTTTGGGTCTCTCACTCTCTCACCGCAGGCAGATCGGTGATCTTTCTGTCTTCTACCATCTCCTCTC
>NC_140962.1:83742729-83750229 GCF_056783735.1 Eptatretus burgeri | reverse complement strand
CTGGACTGCTAAGAGTGTTCATTTGTCCATTTCGCACATTGTTTGATACTTCGGATGTCTCTGCACGGTGTTTAGTATGACCCAGGCAGCCATTCCTTATCAAGCGTTTTGTTGGAGTGCTTGCTTGAGTACTAAATAGTGGTAGACAGAATCAATTCCAAAGTACTGTACTCTATTCAACCATATAATTGAAAGGAATCGAGTGGTGAACTGAAATGTATGTCGATTTCGAGTTATTCCTACTTTATAAGAAGCGTTTTTTTTGGCGGGGAGGGGGGGGGGGTGGGAATTGAAAAGGAACATGCCCCTGGAGCAAACCGTTTGCAATGTAGCAGCAAAAGCAAATCACTTGTAAACAAAATGCCCCATGGGCGTGCTTCTTTTAAATGAATAGCAAGGCATTTAGAGTTGGCCAGTAAAGCATGCCGATTGCCTTGCTGATGAACTGGTATGCAATGCATTGACTGATAAAGTTTTGAAACATGTTGTTCAAAAAGTTCAGAAGTGCAGTTTGGAGCATTTTCACAAGGTTAAAGAAGACAGTCCGAAAGTTTTCTGCTCACTTTGTTCAATCGACATTGCTCATCATTGTCATATATCCAATAGGTGAAAGCATTTGAAAACCAAACATCAGAGAGAGTACTTATTAGTGATGGTTGTGAATGTCGATTCAAAAAAAAATCAAAGTCTGCAACAGCAACAAGTTCGCTTTCGCAATTGACGATTGAAAGCACTTTCACCTGGATAACCACCCAGTATGCTGCCTTCCCGTCCCCTGCAGTTGCCTTCACTTCCCCTCACGCTGCCTTCCCTACCCCTCCCCTCATGCTGCCTTTCCTTCCCCCACTCCTCCTCACTCCCCCACCCCTGCTCGCTTGCCCCTCCTTGCTCACTCTCCCTCCCTATAACATTCAATGTTATTTCGTCTCAGGTTATGGACTTGATTATGATTATCATCTTACTTCTGCTGAAAGTCCAAATATCAGAGGCTTGTTGACAGAGCCATTAACTGCAGTACAATGTTGAAATGTATTGTCAAACTATCAGTGATGGATGTAACTTAACACCTTAGCAGAAACAAAGCCTCACCTTGATCTTATAGATGTGAACAATCGAGTTTATACACAGAGCCAGAAACCTCCTTTATATATTTTATCCACAATGTTTGAAGTAAAAATCCCAAAGTAAAAGCATTGGCAAAGATAGAGTTGAAGCAAACTCCTCACCAGCTTTCTCTGCCTGCATATCTAACCACCTGTGACTAATGAATAACACACAAGCCTTGAGTGCTAAGCTATCGCACTAGAATATCTGAACAACTCCATAGCTTGTTCTTTTCATGTTAGAGTAATCCAATCCAAAAATACATCTTGCCTTGCTCTGCACTCATCTGCAACTTCACTTTGCAGTCACACCAGTTAAAGGAACGCTGAAAAAGCCGTTCTAACAGCACAAAAATGCAAGTTCAAACATAACAAACACCTGGAGCAGCTTGGTTGTGGTTTTACAGTTGAAATGGGATAAAAATGTGTCACAAAGCATTCACAATTGGGCATTGGAAATTAATCACCAGGACAGGAAACAATCTTGTCTTAAAAATGAATGAATAAACCGCATTGTGTGTTAAAAAATCTATTGTTTCAGACTGAAAACTACAAAGGTGCTGTGCCAACAGGTGAGCGCGGCCCTTTGTGCTCGTGAATTCCAACTGCCCCACATCGTGCTTGCAGAGAACGCGTTCAGCTGAATCCAAGTGGTCACACCCCGATGCACATCGGATGGTGAATGGAATATTGATGCTTATAAGAATTCTACTCTATTAAGCATGCAGCAAGAGGCATCGATTTCAAGTATTTAATTACAGCCATAATTAGGTATTCCGTGAGCACTCTAATAACTGCATGCTAATCGTGCCGCACCCATTAACGTGAAAGTGCATGATAGATGTCCGTAAGTGTTGCAATATACAACGGACCCGTTTCCAAAACATTAATTTCAATCAATTCTGCGAATCTGCTCCGCGCATTCGCTCGGCGAGGTCAGAAAAACAAAGGGCATTCGGAATAAAGCAAACACCAAAAAACTTGTACTTTTCGAGTCGAGCGCTTTGAATTGCGTGCGAATGGGTGTTGGGGTGAGAGTGGGTGTGAAAGCAGGTATAGTCGGCAGGAATGTCGGGATTCCGACAAAACGGGAATCTGTCACGACATTACATCGTCGGAACAGGTTCGAGTCAATCGCTGAGATTTGTTTCACTCTTTTTGGAGTCCGACAGGCTGGTCCGCTTACCTTTGAACCGTCGAGTTCGAGTTCGAGTCCCGGATCAGACGCAAAACTCAGATTGGTGCCCTAAAATTGCGTTGCATCATGAAGTGCCACAACAATGTACCATCGGATATGGACGTTGAGCGAGCTGGGTGCCCCATCAGTTAACGTTACCTGGTGGAAGTGTCTTAAAAAAATTGTTTTTGGGTGGGGGGGTTGTTTTTTTTACGAGCATTGCTTCTTTATACACACCCTAACCAGGGGTGTGTTCAGTTACTAGGTTTCTTGTAGAGCGCTCACCAAGTGACTTAAACATTCAAGCAAGCAATCCATTTGAAACTGTTAATAAGCAACTGCTGGCTTGGCAAGCGGGCTAGCTGCTTAGTAACTGAACATCTCGAACGTCAGCACTGGCCGGCCAGTTCGTGAAACACTTGGCCCACAACCTTTGCCCCAGTGACCCCACACGAAGGTGGGAATAATTGAGGCCATTAAATTGGTAAGCACTAGTCTTTTCAGTCTCTTTTGATTCGTAAAGAAAAAAAATAGAAAAATAATCTTAGAGTGGCAAATTAATATATGGTAGAGATGCATTTCTGTTATCATGGTGTTCATAAAGGGGTCGGGTCACCTACTTATGTTTGCTGGAAGCAGAGCTGAATTAAAAAAAGAAGTGAATTGAGTCATTGGAAGATGACGAAGATGAGGGAGGATTACGAGAGAAATAATTAGGTATTGGAGTGGAAACAAAAGGGGAAAAATTTGGAAGGAGTTTGTGGTCAGAAAGGAGAGTGAGAGAGTGGGGGGTCAAAAATTCCACCATATTTGTGTATTTAATAAATTTATGACCCTTCGATTTTTCAGAGATCACCAAAGTTTTCTATAATTAGTCAATTATCGACATTGATAAAAAAAATACAACTATTTTTCCACTTCTTTAACTATTAAACTAAAACCACTCATTTAATTTATCCACTTCAAATGATTCAAATCTCAGTCCGAGATACTCACAATAGTCAAAGTTACAGCAACAATATTTTTCAAGATCTCAGTACTAATACTATATTAAGCCTGATGTTGGCTAACTGTTAAGGTGGCTGGCTGAAGATCACAGGTTTTTGAGTTTAAGCCCTTGTTGTGCTGTTGAACTAACACAAGGTGGGTTGACTCAGCTTGTCATCCTTCTGAGGTCAGGAAAATGAATTACCAGTTTATTGGTAACAGAGGCACTGCATCAGTGGCACAGCTGCACTCTCAGAAAATGATGCAGCCTATGGCTACATATAAATAAATAAAAGTACTTTATTAATTAGCAAGGAAATGTGTTTTTCAAAGTAATTACATATCTGGGTGTTGCTAGGACTATTGTATCTCGTTATGATAATTCTTTTTTGAAAGATTCACATACAGTGTGTACGTCAGACCACGATGGTATTGATCAAATCACTTTGCTGCAGTGCAGGGTCTAAACTGATCGAGCTTCGAGATGCACGTCGCTTCAACTGCTCCTGAAGTTGCGGTGCCTTGTCCGACCACTCGTTGCCTCAACGTCGCTGATGTAAGGTTTTGCAGCCTACAAACAAAACCCTTTTCTATGTATTTATAGTAGTGCACATTATGCCAAATTTATATACATTATGCCAAAGCCCATAATGTATTGAGTTTGTTACAATTGCAATTGCGTTATTAGGCTTAACTGTATGGGATGGGATCTGTGACTTGCTATCAGGGGCGTATTGCAACAGCAGCAAGCGAACATTTGTATGTTCACAGGTTGCCCAACCTCTGGGAAGAGCACTGCTGGAGGTTTATTACATAAGAGATGATGGCAACCTGTATAATTATCTGGCACGATTATCAAACCCTGCATCATATTCTAACATCGAGCTGTCTCTGCATTAATCCTCTCACATTTTGCCAAAATGGTGGCCCACTGTGGTGGTCTGGCTATATTTCATGTCCTAGCCTCCATCTCTGCAGCATTACTTGCCCCTCTCTTCAGAATATAGCGAGAGAGCGGTTCGTTGACCTGAAGTTGCAGGGTCACAAATCTTTTCATGCTGAGGTTAAATGCCCTCCTTTCAGAGACGTGCTCACTCATCATTGTTTTGAGAGATTACCACAATACCATTGAGGAAGACTGAACAAGAGTATAAACTTGCTCCTCATATATTAGTGGGGAGTTAAATACCTGACAAGCTAAATATTTGTCCTGTAGCCTCTTATCTTCCGCACCCTCCATGACATCACAATGGATCTTTGCCAATATATCATTGTGCTTTTGCTATTAATATTTGTTCAGGTCTTTGAATAAGGGGGCCAAAGGCTCTCTCCAATCCTGCTCCTCCCTCTATTAGCATGAAAAAAAGTCAGAGCTTTAGAAACATCAACTCCAAAGGATAGAGGAAAGAATGCAAAGGAAAAAACTTTGAAATTAAGAAAAGGAATGATTGACAACTTTAGCAGGAACAAGTCTGGAGACGGCGATGGTTCACGAACAATGTACACGGTTCGCTTTTTTATTTTTTGACTTTCGAGGGGACGCCACGGGCAAACTGGCGGGAATCGGGAAAAATGTAAATGATGAAAGTTGCAGAACTGGAAGAGTACTACTTGCATACCAACTTTCATTCGAAACAGTTGAAAACCCGAGAAGCTCGATGCCAATTTATTGATTTTTTTGGCATTTTCTAAGTTCGTGACCTTGTGACCTTGACCTTGGGACGAAAATGAAAAATCGAGCTCCGTGGGGCTATGCAGGTGCCATTGGGCTAACCAAATACCAAAACCCCTGCCAGATTCGACAAACCCCCTCGGAGAAGATGTAACTTGAAATCGGCTACCCCCTAAAAACACGTTTTTTGGGCGTGGCTCCACCCATAATGGATGCAGCACGCCCATTCTCAGGAAAACACGAGATCATGATATAAACCTCCCACCCAAATTTTATCAGGATCGGATCAAAACCCACGGAGCTATGCTTGGGTCAGACAGACAGACAAGCCGGTCAGCGGACATGGGTAGTCAGTTTCAGGGCTGACATTTGGAAACTATAAGAGATAGAACCTGACGCGATGGGCCCATTCGATGGGGAATGGCCTGAGGATTAAGCACAAGAAAATTCATGATTCTAGCTTTAAGGGTTAATGCTGCAGATTGTTTTTTCGTTAAAATACCCCCACATTTAGAGGTTTTTCGGCCGTTGCTAGGCAACGGAGGGGTCCATAGCAACGGTTCTTTCTCACACATAACTAGGACATTCCATGAACCTACCATACCAGTTTCATGTATAGCTGACTCATAGTCTCTGAGATATAACATACCGGGCGTAGTGGCGTGCGCCTGTAATCCGGCTACTCGGAGGCTTGGGTTGGAGGATCGCTTGAGGATGGGTGCTCTGCGCTGGGCCGTGCTATGAGAGGGTGTAGGGCAGCCCAGAATCATGGCGAAACCCAATCCTTATTCCCTGTGTCGTAAGAAGGCGACCAGGGTTGCGTCAGGAAGGGCACCCGGCATAAAACCTGTGCCAAATCAGTATGCGGATCATAACGAATGATCCGCTGTGGCGACCCCTAACGGGAGCAGCCAAAAGAAGAACAAACAGTCTCTGAGATATATCGAACTTCGTTTTTTTATTGTTTTCGACCAGGGTTCATTCAAAGTCTATCTTCTCCGACAGATTTCATAGGATCCAGCTGGAAATTTTTGACAATATGGCTGAATGTACTGCCCACAGTCGCTCGTGGCCCGATTTTTGATTTTCGGGAAAAATGTTTTTGAGATTTTTTTGAAAATTTCAAAGGTCCGTTGCTGGGCAACAGATGGGCCACAGCAACGGTTCTCATTTGCATAGAACTAGGTCATGGTATGAACCTACCAACCAAGTTTCATCGAAATCGCCATTGTATTAACGGAGCACTGGACCGAACAGACATACATACAGACAGACAGACAGACAAACATATTGACGGAAATACTGATAATAAGGGTAGACTACATCAACGACCCAACACACACACACACACACACATAACGAATATAATGGTCACTCTGGCTGGCGCTCGTGAACCAAAAATAGTTTGGATTAGAAATCTGATAGGATCATCATCATCATCATCATCATCATCATCATCATCATCATCATCATCTTGTCTTCCTTGGTGCAGGTTTTGGCTCAATTCTTTCTTATCCAAGACACTTTTCCTTTTCATTTCTGTCTCCATACAATTTACAATTCTTCAGATGGTCCAGATGCATTTTTCCTTTTCTTCCCACTCAGTCTGTTTCCTATTCATCTGCTGTACTAGCTCTTTCAACATCCTCTCAACACTTTCCCCATCCAATTATTTTGTCTTTTTATGACATCAAGCAAAGTACATTCTTCTTCTATAATTGCTAACACTTCCTCAACATTTCTCTTGTCCAGCCACTATATTTTCTCCACACATCTTCAAATCCACAACTCAAAGCTCTATTAACACCTGACATCTTCTTTCCTCAGCACCTATGTTTCAGCAGCATCCAGCACCATACTCCATTTCCAGCTCTTGTGGGATCCCCATTGCAATTCTAATGCTCATCTCCTTGGCACATTCATCCTCAGTTATTATATTTCCCAGATATTTGAAATATCTCACCTAATCCAACAGTTTACCGTTTTATAAATGCTCACTTTTCCACCTGCTTTCCAAGAAATCTTCAAAACTCTGGTCACATTGAAGACCACTTTGATCTTCATTTCATAATACATTGCTGTGGCATTCAACCTAATTTCCAAAACTGCAATACTTTCATGGTACTTGCAAGTAATTATGCATTACCATCAGCAAATCTGGCTGAGTTCACTAGCTGACGTCCAACTTTCACTCTTTCCTCGACCGGATGAAGCACTTCTTTAAACACTGCTTCTTTATGCGTATTGAACAGCACAGGTGACAGGCAACAACCTTGTCAAACTCCTATTCCAATCAATCTTGATTCAGATTCGTCCCATATACTGTCTTTATCAGACATCTTTCTATCCAAGCAACACCAAAAGCTTTTTCAAAATCTACAAAGCGGTTGCACACCTTTTGTTTGGCTTCTCAACTCCTCGCACACGCAACTTGCAGCATAACCCCTCTGGCCTCTATTCTTTCACACCCTCTGTGATATCCAAATTGATCTTTGCCAAGATATTGTTGTGCTTTTGCTACGAATTAATCTTCTTGTAAATAATCTGAGCATATTCATTGA
>NC_140962.1:83652729-83740229 GCF_056783735.1 Eptatretus burgeri | reverse complement strand
AACAGCTTTTCATGTTGTTAAAACAATCGCACTGTTCCGAAAATATATATCACAATTGACAGGAGCTCGTTTCTTCATTTGTAAATTATAATATCGATGAAGATAGAGATATAATCAGACCTAACTATGAGATCCACACAACGCACTGTCCCGTTGTCCCTCGAGACAAAAGGGAAGGGACTATCTGAACGTATATTAATGAAATAACTGTCTCAGGACCGCTGTATGATGGTTGCTATTGCTTTGGAGGGATTACGTATTTATAAAATCCAAACGCGATTTATTCATCTTTCTATAATCGATGCGAGAGGAGACTGTAAGCTTCTGCTAACAACACCGATGGCCGTCATGAACAGCACAAAGGTAAAACTAAAGTGTCTTCCATCTTTCTTTTTTTTTGTATACCTTGTCGAGGCTCGTATGAGAGCTAACACACAACTCACAGCAAGGGGGGCATGAGACAAGAGGGGCGGGAGTGGAAGGGACAAAACAGTGGGGAACAGACATTAGGTGAACTGTGGAAGGGAGAGGGATGGGGATGGGACGGGGAACATGGCGAAGAAAAGATGAACATTACAGGGACTTTCAGGAAGGAAAGCAGGGGAATTGAAGGAAGTGGGCTTGGGTGGATTATCGGGGGTAGAAAAGATCGAGGATTTGGATTGTGGAAGATAAGAGGTGGTGGTGAACAGCTGTTTTGAAAGCCTGGAGGGAAGAATGGGAAAGAATAGAGTGAGGAAGTTTATTCCAAAGTTTATAGAGTGAGGAAGTTTACGGGAAAAAAGAGGAATGAAAGAGTGAAGATGAGCAGTGATTCGTGATTTTGTTCGTTTTACCAGAAGGGGGTTGTTGGCAGACCTTGAGTGCCCTGTGGAAATGTGGTGGGGACAAATCGCAGAGAGAGCAGGGGGGGGCGAGGCTGGAGAGGAGTCGGTAGAAGACAGAAAGACCACCAACCAACCTGCGGTGATTGAGTGAGAGGCCCAAAGACTCAGCTTCATTGCGGGAGATGCCGATGATCTTAAATGCCCTGGTTTCAACAGCATGAAGCCGAGAAAGGTGGGAGGCAGGAGCACCAGCCCAGAGGGGAGAGCAGTACTCCATCAGGTTACGGACAAAAGCTTTGTAAGTGGTCAGGAGCTCAGGTGGGCTGAGGAAGGACTTTGCACGACGGAGGATTCCTAGTCGGCGACTGGCTTTTGAGGCGAGGTTGGAAATGTGGATTTCCCAGGAAAGGTCATGGCAGATAGTGAGACCCAGAAGCTTGAAAGAAAAGACTTCTTCCAGAGGATTGTTGAGAAAGTGGATGGGGGGTTTTCTAAACAGTCATTTCGAAGAGACATCGTGAGAGTGTGAGATTTGTCTGGATTGAAAGACATGTTCCACGTGTTGGACCAGTTTGTGATTTTATCCAGATCTTCAGTGAGCGAAGAAGCTGCTGCTTGCCGGTCTGAGGGATGACAGATGGTACGGCAGAGGGTGGAGTCGTCGGCAAAGAGAAATAGAGGATTTTCCAGAGAGTCGGAGAGATCATTGATGAAAACCAGAAAAAGAACAGGGCCCAGAACGCTACCTTGAGGAACTCCAGCCTGCACAGGAAGAGGGGATGAAAGAACTCCATTTAGGGCCACACGTTGACTGTGACAGGAGAGGAAGTCTGCGAGCCATGAGTGGAGATGGCCTTGAATACCATGGGAAGAGAGTTTGGTGAGTAGTGCAGGGTGCCAGACTGTGTCAAAAGCGCGTGATATGTCCAGGGATACAGCTTGGATTTCCTGTCTGGCATTGAGGACCTCCATCCATTGATGGGAGAGCAGAAGCAGCATATCCAGGGTAGAGTGACCTGGTCTGAAACCAAATTGATGATCGGAAATCAAGCCATTGGAGAAGAGGAAGGATTTCATGTCTGAAGCGATGATGGATTCCATAACCTTGCTGATGATTGGGAGAAGGCTGATTGGTCTGTAGTTACAGGGATCTGTTTTTGCACCTTTTTTATGCAGGGCAGTGATGTAAGCAGATTTCCAAGCAGATGGCAGGTGACCTTGATCAAATGAGAGGGTGAATAGAACAGAGAGAGGGTGAGCAAGAGCAGAAGAGCAGGCTTTGAGGACACGTGGGCTGATGCCGTCTGGACCGGTTGCAGAATCTGAGTCGAGGTTTGAAAGCAAGCTCTCCACCTTCTCAGGAGAAAAGGACACAGAGTTCAGGGACAGTAATGTGCGACTGGGTAAGGTGGGTAGAGAAAGTGATGGGTTTAGGACACAAGATTTAGCTGCAAACACCGAGTTTAGACATTCAGCTTTATCACGTGCGGTATCAGCAGTGCGGCCATTTGAGGTAAGGGAGGGGATGGAGGGGGAACATACACCAGAAACAGGTTTGATTAAACGCCACCAGGATTTTGAGGAGGGAGAGGGGTTTGAGAGTTCAAACTTGAGATGAGAAAGATGGTGTTTTCTGGCTCTCCTGAGGGTAGATACACACTTGTTCCGAGCTTTGTGGAAGGAACTGAGATTGCCCTCAGTTGGGTTTGCTTTCCATGAGGCAAAGGCAAGCTATTTCAGGAGAACTGCCTCGCCACAAGCTTCAGTAAACCAAGGGCAGGAGGAAGGGTAGGACATCTGAAGACGAGAGGGGATAAATCTGTGCATGAGGGAGAGCAAGTTTCTTTGGATGTGTGTTACAATTGCCGACAGTATTCAGTACAGTAACATGCTGCACAGGTTTGTATCCGAGGAGCAATAGGCTACACCATATAGCCTAGGTGTCTAGGTTTGCGTCAGTACGATGTTCGAAAACGAAAAAAAAAAATGATGTTCGCACAACGACGACGACGTTTAACGACGCGTTTCTCAGAATGTAACCCCGTCGTTAAGTGGCGCATGACTGTATAAATAAATATATATATATATATATATATATATATATATATATATATATATATATATATATATATATATATTGTTGCAGTTCTAGGAACCGCATCCCTCCAAAGCAATAGCAACCATCATACAGCGGTCCTGAGACAGTTATTTCATCAATATACGTTCAGATAGTCCCTTCCCTTTTGTCTCGCGGGACAACGGGACAGTGCGTTGTGTGGATCTCATAGTAAGGTCTGATTATATCTCTATCTTCATTCCTACTCATTTCCTCTTCTTCCTGAAAGAAATCAAAGCAGGCACTGCACTCAGACAGCCACCTGTAAAAACTGCAGTCACACCCTCAACGTATGCATCTTCGCGAAGGCCAACCATAGAAGCAAACAATAAAAAATAAACCAATGTCACCCACAGGGTGACCCGTATCTTGCCAAAAGGTGACCATGTGTGACTTCTTTAAGGTCACACTGAGGTGAACAGAGCTGCTATCCACCAGGAGCGACTCCTTGAGGAATATCTGCCTACGAGAGATTCCGATGAGAATCGTTCTAGAGAGTAACCATGAAAAATATGCGTTTGCCTCATAACGTCACCAAATGACGTCATAATGTCTCAAGCTTGACATATCTAGAAAGCACTCATCGAGGTGTTCAATTTGAGGTACTACACGATATGGTTCCTAAAACTTGAAAATTTGACCTGGGGGTCAAATATGTTTGACCTCAGGCGCTAACCATGAAGGTCAATGCCAATCGCCACCAAAAACTAATCAGCTGAGCGCCAGACCATATACTACATTCCCATAAAGTTTGGAGATGATTCGATTAAAATTACTCAAAAAATAAGGGTTTCGGCGACCTCCATGATTTACCGCAAAGTGACCTTGACCTTTGACCTTGACCTTGACCTTTATGTGTGCTGAAGGGTATTGTAATAATACTATGATAGGTGTACCCACAAGAGTTTCCGATGAGAATTGTGCTCTACAGAGTGATATAAAAGGTGAAGAATCCAATGATTACAAACAAACAAAAAAAAATAAAAATAAAAAAACTTACCAAGTAACAGATCTTGCAAAAACGAAGTTTTGGCAAGATAACAACCTCCACCCACTGTACAGGACGCACGAGGCGTGTTCTTTTCAACCCATTTCTGCATTTAATAATTATATATCTTCTTCAACTCAACCCTATATACATAATTATATCCAAACTTTTCCCTCAATTCCCTGACACGGATCAGGGCTCGCACCATGCATCCCACTGCCTTTGATAACCACGAACATGATGCTTGATGGTGGGTGGACCCACATGCTGGCCATGTGCTTAATGGCGGACCCGCACGCTGGCCACATGCTTAATGGCGGACCCGCGCGCTGGCCACATGCTTAATGGCGGAGTCGGGCACGGCCGTGATATTTTATCATCATGCAGAACGAGGCACGAACAACACACATCTTTGGTCGGGTCTGCGCATGGGATTACAATAAAATCTTACCATTGGTCTTCGCTCACCACAACGGCAACAAATGTCTTCCGCGGATGGCAGACATCCTCCCGCACCTCCGCCTCAATGCAGCTGCTACAAGGTCGAGGCATGCTGTGCGGCCGGATCGCTCGGGCTGTGTGGCGCACTATGGAGCAGGCACATTGACTAGCGCCAACCGCGGATCATCGGGGCACAGCACGGGGTTCGGTGCAAAGCCATTCCTATCAAGGGGTTCAGTGCAAGTTGATTCATGTCACGGTGCTCAGAGCGAGACGATTTCGCAGCTTGGTTCCATCTGGCCGGAAGTGAAGTGGAGCCGCTTCCGGTCATGGCGGCCGGCCAGTGCAATGATCGGGGCCCAACCAGAGCGCTGATTCAGGTGATGACACATCGCTTTGGGGCATCGCCCCCACCCCTCACCATCGGATCTTCAGAGGACGGGTTGCAGGGTGGTGAGAGAGTGTCGGCGTCGTTCAAGAGTCGTCGTCATTCCTGGTGTGTCGTTCTTGCTCATCGTTCCTGGTGTGTCATTCCAGAGTTGTCGTCATTCCCAAGTTGTTCAAGCGTCGTTCCTGCTCATCGTTCCTTTCTTCATTCCTGTTGGCTCGTTCTGTCTGGCTTGGGATTGACAACTTACCCATTCTCCTGCTGGCTCCGCCCTTCTTAACCAATTCGCCTGCTGGCTCTGGCTTCTTTACCAATTCGCCTGCTCGCTCCACCTCTCTCTCCACACATTGGCTTTTGGCTCCACCCAAGTCCCCCCCCTTCACACCTGACGGTCCGATCTCATTCTCTGGACCGATGCTCGCTGCACAAAGTGCCACGAAGCAAGAGGTATCGCCCAGCGGAGCGTCCCCCCAAAACATATTGGTGGCGTGATCGGGCAATCGTGCAAGGTATTGAGAGAGCGTTAGCCTTATCTCGTCTCCTTTTCTCTTCATCAACTCCTCTTCATCGGTGTGTGTGTGTGTGTGTGTGTGTGTGTGTGTGTGTGTGTGTGTGTGTGTGTGTGTGTGTGTGTGTGTTTGTCCTGGTGCCTATCCTCATTTAAGTTAAGATTGTACAATAATTATATCAGGATAACTCTGCTCTGTGTCTGCTTTTGTAAGTTGCTTGTATTTTGCCACACCTCTCACATTTCTTCTTATTTCTGCTGCAGACAACAATAAAAGCTATATTCACAGTGCCACATATCTTTCCTCGCCTGCTTGTTAATAAATCCCTTTGTAGAAATGTTCCCAGCTTGTTTTCGTCTTTTCTTTCATTGATCCAGCATGTTCCGTATCCTAACTTAGCCGAGATTTTGTTCCCAACGATCTGTTCCTTTTAGCTAGTATGTCCTTGGCAGTGTCGCTCAGCTGCATCCTATCCAGTAAAGTGATCCGGTTCGGATGAGGCGTACCGAGGGCGTGTTCCCCGGTAATTAAATCACATGATTAATTAGGTAACCCAGTTAACCCATAGACGGGAGGACCCGAGGTCACGCGGTTAAGTTATTGGCGTCCACGGTCGGTTGAGCGACCCGCCGCCTCACGGAATTATCCGTGTGTGAGGACCGACAATTCTGGGGAGTCTGGTGGGAACCCAACATAGCTTCCCCCTGGTGGTCTTCTCACCCGACACAACTATATATATATATATATATATATATATATATATATATATATATATATATATATATATATATATATATATATATATATATATATATATATATATATATATATATATAACAGTACAGTAAAACAGTTTAATGAAAGTCAATACTGTATTTGCAATTTTTCTATTGCAGAAACATTTTGTTTACTGCAAATAACTCAGCTTTAATTTTAGTAATACGCACACTTATTCACCAAAAAACAATATTATGAATGTTTTTTTTAATGTTCCATGGATCAGACATTGCGTCCTGTTTTTTCCAAGTTACAAAATGCAATTCTCATTGAGTCATGAATAATACAGCACTGTGAAGGCCTTGCCTTGCACTAGACGTAATGCTGTAATAATGTCACAGACATAACGCCCTCATGACATCCCAGCAAAAAGAGCATGACAGACAGAGACGGACAGATGGAGAAATCCAGCAACTTTTATATATAGATTATAATTATTTTCAATAAAATGTTTGCCCATTCCCCTTTCAAATATGTGTTTTAACAAAAGCCCCCTGCGGTCATTTGTTGCTTCCTTTCCCACATGTTTTCAGCTTGAATTTCATCAATGCCTATAGCTTTTCATTATTCAACTCACTTGTTGCATTCCTCACTCACTTATTCACTATTGAAGAATGATCGAGTGAACAGAGCAGGAAAGTGGATAAGCAAGAGCAGCATGGCAGGTTTTGAGAACACCGATGCTGCCTGGGCCATTCACCGACATGAAGCTGAGGTTTGCCAGAAACCTCTCCACCTTCTCAGGTGAGAAAGACAGTACAGGAGCAGTTGGGTACAATGGGGGAGAGTATGTTGAGGGAGTGAGGGGTGGTATACACAAGATTTGAAAGCAAACACAAAATTGAGGTTTTCGGCCTTCTCACGAGCGGAGTCGGCTGTGGTGTTACTTGAAAGGAGTGGTGGGATTGAGGGGGGAGCATACACCAGAGACAGACTAGACAAGGTGCCACTAGGTCTTTGAAGAACGAGACAAGTTTGAGAGATCAGCCTTGATGTTGGCCAAATGTTTTTTTCTGGCTTTCCTGGGAGTGGACACACACTTGAATTGTTCGATTAGTTTAACTGTGGTGCACAAATTAAGGACATAGTACCTTCATAACGCAATTAAACAGGGTGTGCAGTCATACTGTCTGTCTGACGGCTACGCATTCGGTTGTTACTTATCCAATCTCTACGAAACTTACCAACATGACTAAGGGTCATATGATGAAGAATGTAGTGATTTCATTCCCCCCCCACCCCCCTCCCTGAAGCATTTTCCAACTTTGGACAAATGCCTTGTTAAGGTGTATAGATAGCAGCTTATCGTGCTGTTTTCTCCAGGACACTTCTACAATCAAAGTAATAAAAATAACAACAATAACAAGTAGCGGTACTTTCAAAGTACACCGCCCCGATGCCACATAAATAAATAAATAAATCCTCCAGCGTGCGACATTGCCGGGACACCAAAAATACCGCCGTGCAGTATGTGGAGACGGAATTAGGAGGGAGCGGTGTACTTCTGAGGTGAATGTGTACAAATGAGACTTAGTTTATGTGTACAAATGTACTTCTGAGGTAAATATGTACCAATGATAAATCAAAAATACTCTTTATAGCTAAATAACTTGGTCACTGTCATGTCCAAATATCAGCTTCCTCACTGAAAAGGTACCTGAGATATTGCCCAGATGAGAAATAAGTAATTTCATAAATCAATAATATTTGGATAATTAACCGATAAATAAAAAATACGGCTTTTGCCAAAGCACATCTTCACTTTTTTTCCCAAATTTCAGCTTCCTTGATCAAAGGATGGCTGAGATATCGCCCGGACAAACAGACAAACAAACAAATAAACAAGACAAGCCGGTAGGCGGCGATGAGTCGCCGAGCATGGAAACCATAAGATAGAGAGCAAAATGGATGTCATATAGCGGAAAGGGAATCAACTTAAGATTATGCATATCAAATCTCATCCAGTTCCATCTACCGATAACTACTCGGTATCCATTTGAATGAAAAGTACCGAAAATGCGGTTTGAAATCGGAAATCCCCAAGGTTCGAGGGGGTGCTGTGGGTGAACAAAGATCTCAATCGAAAATCCGGCTTGATCGTTTGTGCACAATGTATTCTCGACGATTAGTGTGAATTTCCATGACCATCCGACCATAACCCTAGGAGTAGCATTTGGCACGAAGGCCCTCCAGCTCTCGCATATTATCGATTTTTGCACTAATTGACCTTTGACCCCTAACCAAAGCGAAATCTGTCAATATCTCCTGAGGCAAAGTTGTAGTACTCATTGAGTACCATGAACCTGCAAAGTTTCATTCGTGTCGATGCACTCACCGTGTCGTTAGGGGGCCTTCAATTTTCGCGCATACCCTAATTGTAGGGGCGCTGCGGGTAAAGTATTCCATACATCATAAAAACTGGAATATATTTGATAGAGCATCACCTGTAGATGATTCGTGCCAAATTTCATAACCCTATGTGGGATAATGGCCTTCGGAATTGATTTCGCATGAACGGTGCCGATTTTGAAGGTTTTTCGGTTGTTGCTAGGGAACCAAAGCGTCCCTAGCAACCATCACAATTTCCAAAGCACTAGGTCATAAGATGTACCTACCGCCTGAGTTTGGTCAAAATCCGCCCACGTTTACTACCAATTATGCTGATGACAAACGAACAAACATCCAAACAAACAGACAGAATTACTGACAATAAGGGTCACCTATTTCGGCGACCCAAAAAATAACTGAGTACTCCCTTCCTTCGGCGCCCGCTGATGACGTCATGCATCGCCAAGATATGCCAGTGGGGAGGAGCAGTGAAAAATGGTCGTAAAAGAATTGATTTCTTCATCAATTGCCTCGTAGCATACCTAAACCACCACTGTTTCATCCGAATCTGTAACTCTGAAAATTAAGTAATTCATCAATAAATGAATAATTAATCGATTGATTAATCGATAAATCGAAAATACCTTTTACAGCCAAATAACGTGGTCACTGTCATGTCCAAATATCAGCTTCCCAGCTCAAAAGGTACCTGAGATATTGCCCAGATGATAAAGAAAATAAATAAGGAGTTAATAAATCGATAATAATTAAGTAAATAATCAATTAATTGATATATCAAAAAATAAAAGATTATCATTTTTGCCAAAGCACATCTTCACTTTTTCCCCCAAATTTCAGCTTACTAGCTCAAAGAGTGGTTGAGATATCGCCCGGACAAAGAAACAAGAAAAACAAACAAACGGAGTGAAAACTGAGTACTCCCTTCCTTTGGCGCCTTGCGATGACGTCATTCAACGTCTGGATATGGAATTGGGAAGGAGCGGTGAACAACAACACGTTCCTCTGTCTGTCATGCTCTTTTTCCTGGGACATCATGAGGGTGTTATGTCTGGGACGTCATTATAGCATGACGTCTCGCGCTAGGCAACTACCAGTTCATAATTCTCCACCTGTTTGTACGTGCTTGACAATCTGCCTGCAAGCGTCTGTGCTCTGATTGTGCGGAAGATTGTGCCAAGCGAAACTTGACAACTATAATCGACCTCCATGCCTGCATTTCCGGTAAAAATTATGTCACATGTTTTGGCGGCCATCTTGGATTGAAAAACGCACCTTATCCGATTAACATGAAACTTCACACATGTGTTCCACTACATGATTTCAGGCAGATTTTAAATTTATGATGTCATCAGTTACATGGTTCATCAGCCATCTCAGATTGAAAATTAATAAATTTAAAAAATCTTCTCCAGAACAGCTGGACAGATTGAGGCAAAACGTCACACACACTTTCCCCAAGACATCCTTTCACAGGTTTGTTAATTTCGAACTGATGTCACATGGTTTGGTGGCCATATTGAATTTACCCTAAAAACTTCAAACATCTTCTTCTGCAGAACAGTTCAACAGATCAAGGGGAAACTTCACATACGTATTGCACACGAGTAGTGAATATAAGTTTGTTAATTTCTAATTGATAGGTCACATGGTTTGGCAGCCATTGTGGATTCAAGAATTATATTAAATGTTTTCTCTGGAACCACATAACCTATCGCAGCGAAACTTGGCAACTCATCTACCCACATGCCTGCATATACGGTAAAAATTATGATGTCACATGTTTTGGTGGCCATCTTGGATAGAAAGACACACCTTGTCCAATCAACACGAAAGTTAACAAGCACAATCCACTTCCCCATTAGAGGGAGAATTTAAATTTATGTTGTAATAGGTCACATGGTACGGCAGCCATATTGGATTGAACATTAATAACTTTATAAGTCTTCTTCTCTGAAACAGCTGAACAGATCGAGGCGAAACTCTACATGCATGACCGCTTCTCAATGACGAACAAAAAATTATCCCGCCCTTTTGATGTACGACACATTGTTTGCCAGCCATATTGGATTGAAGGGAAAGGGAAAATATTAATTAATGTTTACTCTGGAACTACTGCATCAATAAATATGAAACTTCAATTTTATGATGGAACGGTAGGTGGAATGAAGGGTTTAAACCTCAACTCAATCGGCCCCATGGTTTGGCAGCCATGTTGGATTGAAGGGTAAATATTAATTCATGTTTACTCTGGAACCGCTGCTTCAATATATGAGAAACTTCACAATCATGATCGAGCCACACGGTTTGGCAGCCAGAATTATTTAATTATTTGAATCTGAGAACTTTTAGATTTTTTTCCCTCAGAAGGCTCACTTGGCTGCACCTGCATGCGTTTGATGGTTCAGGAATAGCAATTCAATTGATACTACCAATGTCCCCAGGAAAAATGGCTGACTGCTGATGAAATCCGCATACGTAATAAATCCGACGGCACTCACTTTCACTTCCTCACTCATCGGCGGTCTGTCGGCGACTGACAGCTTCTGCAGGCAGGAAAATATTCACACATACGAATTAGGATCGCCTTCATACGTGCACCAAACCACGCCTCCCTAGCTTCCTTTACTTACGCACAAAAAATTAAGGTTGGATACTTTTTGAACACAAGTCGTATATATTTTTTGTTTCATTGTCGAGGCTCGTATGAGAGCTAACACCAAACGCACAGCAAGGGGGGCATGAGACAAGAGGGGAGGGAGTGGGAAGGACAAAACAGTGGGGAACAGAGACATTAGGAGATCTGTGAAAGGAAGAGGGATAGGGTGGGGAACATGGGGAATACAAGAAGGACATTACAGGGACTTTCAGGAAGGAAAGCAGGGACCTTGAAGGAGGCGGAGTTGGGGTGGATTAACGGGGGTAGAAAATATCGAGGTTTTGGATGGGGGAATATAAGAGGTGGTGGTGAACAACTGTTTTGAAGGCCTGGAGGGAAGAATGGGATTGAACAGAGTGAGGGAGTTTATTCCAAAGGCGGGAAAAAAGAGGAATGAAAGAGTGAAGGTGAGCAGTGATTCGTGATTTTGGTAGTTTTAGCAGAAGGGGGTTGTGGTTTTTGGCGGACCTTGAGCACCCTCCGGAAATATGGGGGGGGCATATCGCAGACAGAACAGAGGGGGGCAAGACCAGAGATGAGATGGTGGAAGACAGAAAGACCACCGACCTGCCTGCGGTGAGAGAGTGAGAGGCCCGAAGACTCAGCCTCATCGTGGGAGATGCCAATGATCCCAAATGCCTTGGTTTCCACAGCGTGCAGCCAAGAAAGGTGGGAGGCAGGAGCACCAGCCCAGAGGGGAGAGCAGTACTCCATCAAGCTGTGGACGAAAGCTTTGTATGTGGTCAGGAGCTCAGGTGGGCCAAGGAAGGACTTTGCATGACGGAGAATTCTCAGTCGGCGACTGGCTTTGGGGGCCAGCTTGGAAATGTGGCTTTCCCAGGAAAGATCATGGCAGATAGTGAGACCCAGAAGCTTGAATGAAAGACACAAAACTTGGAGGTAAGGTGGATAGCAGTGGAGGTTGATGATCAGATTCAGGAAAGTATTGATATTTGCAAAGATTGGGCAAATGATTTTTTTATTTTTTTTGGATACCTTGTTGAGGCTCGTATGAGAGCTAACACACAACGCACAGCAAGAGGGCATGAGACAAGAGGGGCGGGAGTGGGAGGGACAAAGCAGTGGGGAACAGACACATTAGGAGATCTGTGGAAGGGAGAGGGATGGGACGGGGAACATGGGGAAGAGAAGATAGACATTACAGGGACTTTCAGGAAGGAAAGCAGGATAATTGAAGGAAGTGGGCTTGTGTGGATTATCGGGGGTAGAAAAGATCGAGGATTTGGATGGGGGATGATAAGAGGTGGTGGTGAACAGCTGTTTTGAAAGCGTGGAGGGAAGAATGGGAAAGAATAGAGTGAGGGAGTTTATACCAAAGGCGGGAAAAAAGAGGAATGAAAGAGTGAAGGTGAGCAGTAATTCGTGATTTTGGTAGTTTTACCAGAAGGGGGTTGTTGGCGGACCTTGAGCGCCCTGTGGAAATGTGGTGGGGACAAATCGCAGAGAGAGCAGGGGGGGGGGGCGAGGCTGGAGAGGAGACGGTAGAAGACAGAAAGACCACTGACCAACCTGCAGTGATTGAGTGAGAGGCCAAAAGACTCAGCTTCAATGCGGGAGATGCTGATGATCCTAAATGCCCTGGTTTCGACAGCGTGAAGCCAAGAAAGGTGGAAGGCAGGAGCACCAGCCCAGAGGGGAGAGCAGTACTCCATCAGGCTATGGACAAAAGCTTTGTAAGTGGTCAGGAGCTCAAGATGGCCGAGGAAGGTCTTTGCACGACGGAGGATTCCCAGTCGGCGACTGGCTTTGGAGGTGAGGTTGGAAATGTGACTTTCCCAGGAAAGGTCATGGCAGATAGTGAGATACAGAAGCTGGAAAGAAAAGAATTCTTCCAGAGGATTGTTGAGAAAGTGGATGGGGGGGGGGGGGTTCTAAACGGTCCTTTCGAAGAGACATAGTGAGAGTATGAGATTTGTCCGAATTGAAAGACATGTTCCACGTGTTGGACCAGTTTGTGATTTTATCTGCAGTGAGTGAAGAAGCTGCTGCTGGCCGGTCTGAGGGATGACAGATGGTACGGCAGAGGGTGGAGTCATCAGCAAAGAGATGTGGAGGATTTTCCAGATAGTCGGAGAGATCATTGATGAAAACCAGAAAAAGAACAGGACCCAGAACGCTACCTTGAGGAACTCCAGCCTGGACAGGAAGAGGGGATGAAGGAACTCCCTTTAGGGCCACACGGTGACTGCGACAGGCGAGGAAGTCTGTGAGCCATGAGTGGAGATGGCCTTGGATACCATGGGAAGAGAGTTTGGTGAGTCGGGCAGGGTGCCAGACTGTGTCAAAAGCACGTGATATGTCCAGGGATCCGGCTCAGATTTCCTGTCTGGCATTGAGGACCTCCATCCATTGATGGGAGAGCAGAAGCAGAATATCCAGGGTAGAGTGACCTGGTCTGAAACCAAATTGATGATCGGAAATCAAGCCATTGGAGAAGAGGAAGGATTTCATGTTTGAAGCGATGATGGATTCCATAACCTCGCTGATGATTGGGAGAAGGCTGATTGGTCTGTTGTTGCAGGGATCTGTTTTTGCACCTTTTTATGCAGGGCAGTGATGTTTGCAGATTTCCAAGCAGATGGCAGATGATCTTGAGCAAATGAGAGGGTGAATTGAACAGAGAGAGGGTGAGCAAGAGCAGAAGAGCAGGCTTTGAGGACACATGGGCTGATGCCATCTGGACCGGTTGCAGAATCTGAGTCGAGGTTTGACAGCAAGCTCTCCACCTTGTCAGGAGAAAAGGATACAGAGTCCAGGGACAGTAAGGTGCGACTGGGTAAGGTGGGTAGAGAAAGTGATGGGTTTAGGACACAAGATTTAGCTGCAAACACCGAGTTTAGGCATTCAGCTTTTTCACGTGCGGTATCAGCAGTGCGGCCATTTGAGGTAAGGGAGGGGATGGAGGGGGAACATACACCAGAAACAGATTTGATTAAACGCCACCAGGATTTTGAGGAGGGAGAGACGTTTGAGAGTTCAGACTTGAGATGAGAAAGATGTTGTTTTCTGGCTCTCCTGTGGGTAGATACACACTTGTTCCGAGCTTTGTGGAAGGAACTGAGATTGCCCTCAGTTGGGTTTGCTTTCCATGAGGCAAAGGCAAGTTGTTTCAGGACAACTGCCTCGCCACAAGCTTCAGTAAACCAAGGGCGGGAGGAAAGGTAGGACAACTGAAGACGAGAGGGGATAAGTCTGTGCATGAGGGAGAGCAAGTTTCTTTGAAAGAATTTCCAGGATGAGTTGATGTTTGAGAAAGTCGTAATAGGAGACCAGTCTGTAAGTTTGATGGCTGCTCGGAGACCCTGCCAGTCGGCTTGAGTGAAATGTCCGACTCGACGGCGGTGAGGTGGTTCTCTGATAATAGCCGGAGAGATGTCCACTTTGACAAGGACGTGGTCAGAAGAACCGATTGGAGCAGAGGAAGAGCAGCAGATATTTTCAGGGAAATTTGTCAAAATCAGATCCAGAAGAGATGGAGTATCATTGGTTGAGATCCGGGTCTGGAAGTTGACCGACTGAGTCAGTCCCAATGAGTCACAGAAAGCTTTTGCTGAGGTGCCATGACAGGTGAGAGAGGTACCCACACCTAGCCAACTGGCATGATGACAATTGAAGTCACCACATAAAAGGAAGAGAGTTTGGATGAGAAGATAGAAGATGGTGCATGTTTTCGGATAGTAAGGTGTAGATGGAGTCATCACTGTTAGGTGGACGGTACAGTACACATAAAAACATGAGGTGGGAGTGGAGGGAAAGCCGTAGCCATAGGTATTCCTGGGGGTGTGGGGGAGTGAGAGCAGTGCATGGAGAGTGAGGAATAGAGTCTTTGATGAAGAGAGCAACTCCTCCACCAGGACGAGGATCAGGTCTGTCATACCGGAGGAGGGAGTAATCGGGGAGAGATACTTGGGAGTCAGACATGTCTTCGGAGAGGAAAGTTTCTGTTAGGCAGATTATGTCTGGTTTGTCAGTGGCAACCTATATGGAATGATCTGAAAGGTTTGAGCGAAGGCCCCGGATATTTGAGGTCCACACTTTTAATGAAGAGGTAGTGGAGGAGGCTTTCGGTGCAGGGGGTGGGGGAGGGGGAGGTTAGGACAAGGGACGAGGGGGGAACTAAGGAGGGTTGTTGAAAGAGTGTGGGGGATTGTAGAATAGCTGGAAGAGGGTGCTGAATGAGGAGGAGAAAAGGCTCTGTGGTGCTGGGGGAGAGGCGGGACAAGAGAGGGGGAAGAAGGCAGTTGAGGACTTGAGGAGGTGGAATGAAGAGATGGAGGTGAGAGGGCAATGGAAGGAGGCAGCTTAGTGGATGAGAGGGGGGCAACTTTGAGACGGATGAGTGAGGTGGATGAAAGGTGGGAGAAAGGTGAGGGGGGAATTTTTAAGAGAGGTGAGAGAGAGGCTTGGAGGGAGAAGAGTGGGATGGTTGCTTTGAGAGTGAGGGGTGAAGGGGGTGAGTTGGCACTGAAGTTGGAAAAAAAGAATGGTTGATGGAAAGCGAACATTCATAGCAAACTGGGGTTTTAAAAAGTTTTAGGTCAGAGATGCGATTTAACACAATTCTTGATGGATGCAATAAAGGCGAATTCAGAGAATGGAGAGAAGAAACGCTGTAACAGTTGGATTTTTTTCGGCAAGGAATGAAGGAGAGGTCGAAATGGGAGCAGTCTGTTAAAATAGCAGAAGAGTCGTGCATTATGAAACAGTAAAGAGTACCACATGTGTGAGAGAGGAAGATGAAGCATTATATGATCGTTTTTGTTATTATTATGAATGTTTGAGAGAGTTTTCAACTGATTCGGTCATGGAAGTGTTGTGGAAAAAAATCGAGGAAGAAGAAGAGGAGAAGAATAAGAGGAAGAAGCAGAATCGGGAGAAGGTTTGCGTATTGTTGTTGTTGTTTTTTTAATTTTTTTTATTTTTAAGATAAGAAATAGAGAGATTAGTTGGTAGAATGGGGGACGTTAGGAAAGTTGGGAGGATAGAAATTGAAGGTAATGGGGAGGATAGAAATTGAAGGTAATGGGGAGAAAAAAAAAAACGATCGAACACCTATGGGGATCCAGTAGGCCTCAAGCCTAGGCCAAGGCCGAGGCCTCAAACACCCGGTAAGAACGTCGACAAAAACTCACAAAATAGCACGATTTTTGAAACAAAACCGAACTAGGAACACACAGTAACACATAGGTGAGAAAATTAAACAGTTAAAACGGGACAAATAACGACCGGAAACTTAACTTTGAGAACGTCAGCAGAGAGCCCCGAAGAAGACCTCTCGACGCTCCAAACCTGGAACCGGAAGTCGATTGGCAGATGCAGTTTAATATAAACAAATTTGTAAGGTGTTGGGGATGGGGAAGAACAATTAAAATGGAGATTACAGGATGCAAGGGGTAATTTTGGAGTGTGTCACACAGGAGAAGGATCTGGGGGTAGTCATAGATATGGGAGGGAAGCCATCAGCACAATGCCAGGCAGCTATAGGTAAAGCAAATAGAGGTTTAGGTTGTATTCGGAGGGGAATCATTTATAAATCAAAAGAGGTGGTGTTCACATTTTACAGGAATTTAGTGAGGGCCACATTTAGAATATTGTGTGCAGTTTCAGTCACCACAACTTAGGAAGGCCATGGATGCCGTTGAGAGCGTTCAGCACAGGGCTACTAGATTGATTCCGGGCCTTGCTAGACTCAGCTATGAGGAGCCGATGAAGGAGATCGGGCTTTTACACTAGAAAGGAGGCAGTTACGAGGAGATATGATAGAGATGTTTAAGATGATGAAAGGTAGAGACATGATAAGTGCATAAAAATTATTCAGCATGAGAGTAGACAGTGATAGGAACAGGGGCTATAGCCTGAGAGTAAATAAGAGGAGAGTAAAGACGGTAGTAAGGCATGGGACTTTTACTCAAGGAGTATTTAATGCATGGAATGGCCTCCCTGGAAAGGTAGTGGCAGCAGAAGCAGTAGATAAGTTTAAATTGGAATTAGATAGGTACTTGGAAGTTATGGAGATAGAGGGGTATCGGGATGTTGACAGGACTTTTAGGTAGCTTGAGCATTGATGGGTGGTGGTGGCCGTATGGCAGCTTAGCTGCCGTTGTAGCTATCATTTCTTGAAGCGCGACTGTGTCGCTTATGCAGTGCCCCTGTACCAGTACACACACTAGAACTGGTACTCATTTCGCCGACCTCGGAAGGATGACAGGATGAGTCAACCCCCTGGTGTATTAATTCAGCGGCCGATGGGGCTAGAACTCAGGACCCTAGAATCCCAAGCCGCCACCCTAACCACTGAGCCAACACCAGGCTATTGATGGGTGATTGTGTGCATGTGTAAGTGCTGTTGGTGGGGGTCTCGTCAAGGGTTGTTCTGTGGTTAACGTTGTGTGTTGTTTACCATCCCCTGGGGGGGGGGGGTGAAGAAAAAAAAATACAAAAACTTCAAAGAATTTTTTGGGGGAATTTATATTTTGGATAGGCCATTATCCCAGAATGAGCCAGCAGGTCCAGAAGTGTCTCGGGAACCTCTTGATGTTGTTATAGCCAGACAGCATGCTCAACTGATGGCCTCTGCCCAATACCAGCCTTCTTCTTGGAGTGCTGATTAACTTTTGTCGCAGTATCACCCTTCGCACAGAGGTGCTGTTTTAGGGAGACGCCTGGGATATACCGATGATAGTAGCTAAGGAGTCTCATTAGTTGTCGAACATCACAAATGGTTTCCGGTGTTTTATCCTTCAATGACAAGACACCCTCTTTCTCTGTGGGGTCGAATCGATATCCTTGTTGAGGGACTATGTTGTCCAGGTAATGTACCTTGCTAGTTCGCACTTATTACTTGGCTTGAGCTTGATCCCTCTGGACTTCAACTGTTTCAGAACAGTGCCCATCTCCTGCAGGTGCTGTTCAAACGTTGGGCTGTCGATGAATGTGTCATCTAGACAGGGCAGGCAAATGTCATCTCTCAAATCAGAAAGACAATCTTCGCCATTTTTTTCCATTCACTGTCGGTCCTCTCATAGCAACCGGAGATTGTTTCCTGAGGGTCCCTTTTGCTGTGATGACTTTTGTTTCTGCTTCAAAGAAACAATCAGATACTCATTCCCACAATCCCACAGCACTCTCAAGGCAACCCATCATCATTCCCACAATATAAACAATTGGTGCAACACTTTCTTTCTTTTTTCTCTGACAACATTGTAATGTACACAACCCCAGGGACATGAATTATTGGACATTTCTGATCACTTATTACCTTGCTGTCACACATCTTGATATTTCATTCATTCAGAAATTGTTTCAAGTTTTGCCCTTAACTCGCGAACTTCACCTTTAACCTCCATAAGAGTATTGGGCTTCCCAGGCTTTTTAGGTTCCACCTCATCTGAGGAATCTTGCAAAACTTCCACCTGATGAGGCTTGGCTCTGTTGTGCAATTTGGATGTTCTTTCAGCTTCTGCTAAATATGCAATATTCATTTTATGGATAAGCTTATCAACTGAGGCAAACTAGTCTGGCAGCGTAGCAAAATAATGTGGACGTTCTGGACAAAAGCACCAATTTTTTTTCTACGTGCTACCCATTGCCAAAGCTTTCAATTTCAATAGGAACCATTTCCTCAGCATGCAGCATGGTGGCCATCTTGGATTTCCAAGATGGCCACCATGTAAAAACCTGTAAGTACCAATATCTCAGCTTCCAAGCCACTTAGGCTCTCAATCTTGGTGTCTAAACAAACATTTTCTGGGATAAGGAATTCAATTATACCATTCAGAATATACAGTATGGCGGCCATATTGGATTTCCAAGATGGCCGCCATGTATAAACCTTTCAGTACCAATATCTCGGCTTCCAAGCTACTTAGGCTCTCAATGTTTGTGTCTAAACATACATTTTCTGGGACAAGGAATTCAATTATACCATTCAGAATATACAGTATGGCGGCCATATTGGATTTCCAAGATGGCCGCCATGTATAAACCTTTCAGTACCAATATCTCGACTTCCAAGCCACTTCGGCTCTCAATCTTGGTGTCTAAATATACATTGAGTAGCATACGTGAGGGCATATGTCAGTGAAGATGCTTTGCTGATATCATACACCTCTGCACATGCATGGTGTGTCTCTTGCATACTTCTCACAGTGACAACTACACAGTTTGGTGCACTTCCAATGGGCCTTGTTTGCATGCACATCTAGTGCCACATCCCTTCAGACTCTTGCAACCACATGTAACCAGTTCACTGCATATACACCATTGATGTGATGATATGTAAAGTTCTTGCCCATACCAAAGGCAACCCAAATGATCACATCTTGACCCAAAGTGATCAGATGATGGAACTTGCCAATGAGGATCACCACTACATCCGTATCAACCGTGCGCACCAGAGAGGAAGAGCATTCTTCTTTATGGGCTCATGAATGGAGTGCGTACAGTCTGCTATCACTTCTTTGTGATATTTGGCATACTGATCCTTCCCGAGTCCAAGCACTGTTCGCACCATGTTCGTCAGGCCAGTTCCACTGAGTGAACTTGGCTAGTGCATAGAGTGGTTCATCAAAGGCTATAACTGGTATCTGTCCAGGATTGAGGAATTCTGTAGCCCAATGCACCACATCTAGTCCATGCTTGATCATAGCTGGTGTAGCTGCCTTCTCATAGAAGAGGGACAAGAGCTGTGTAAGAGCGGAATGTAGGTCGACGGATGGACCTTATGCGGAAACATGGAATGCGACCAGGAGACAGTGTCACCCTTTTCCACTACGTCTTTCTCCAGTATTTGACTAGCATACTCCAGCCAGCTCTTCTCTTTCAGTTTTGCGTCTGCAAGTTGCCCATATTTTGGTGCTGAAACTTCTGACAGCTGTGGGACTGACACTTTTGCTGTCTTCAGAGCCACAGCTGGCACAGTGGTGAAGCTGTCTGGCAACTTATGATTCTTCTTGGCATCAGGTGAAGGCAGCCTGATGGCATCCTGCTTGTTTCCCAAATTAGACATCATGGGAACCTTAAACAGGCTGATGCTTGTGCCATGAAATGCGTCCTTAGCAGTTGTACTTGGAGGATTGTGATCTAACTTTGTCAAGCGCTCCAACAGTGAACAACTCGCTTCGAAATTAAGCAGGGACCACAACCCCTTTGTTCTGAAAGTTCTCACAGACAGCAGTTGCGAGCCGGCTCTCAAGTTGAAGAACTCTGTCATAGCTTACACTGAGACCCAAGTCATAAAGCTGTGCAATCAACTTTTTAGACCGGGTCTCTGTGTGAATATTCATTCCAATGTACAGAGCCAATGGTGGTTCCCTTTCCAGGGAATGACGAGACTTGACAGAAGGCGACACACGTTTCTTAAAGTTGAAGAGAATGGTCAGCGAGATTGTGAGGTTTGCCTGCGAGTCTGTTGAATCTTGATCTTTTAAGTCAGCACCATACAACAGCATAGACACCATGGTTTTGAAATTAGTGGGCACTGACCCATGTTGACAGCCAGAGTGAAATATGCCATTGAAGTGTAATCCTCTAGAGTTGACAATCTCTTTGTGCACAGTTTTGGCAGCTTTAGCAAGCAGTAGTGCACCACCTTCATCGTCACATTCCATGGCCTGCTTTAGCATCTGCTGCATTCCTTGATGGAAAACCAGAATCTTATTTTTGCCATCACTTTGCTCTTGTGCTTGTGGGAAGTACGCAAGAACTTTCTCCTTGAAACGGGTTCTGTTAGTCTCCTTCTCAACACCTAGGTCTCGAATACGGTTTTCACACAGCTGATGCAGCACTGAGAATTTAAAGTGGAAGGTTCCGTCTTCCACACAATTTTCCACATGGGTGAAGAGCTCCACAAGTGCTCTTGCTTTCATAACCTTCTCTTCAGCAGAACCAGAGGAATCTTCCTCATGTTGCCTGAGCAGTGATCGGTAGCGATTTCGCCGTGTTGTCAAGCACTCGAGATGATATTTAGCATCAAGTGCGACCAGATATCCACCTTCCGTCCTCGCCATTAATTCTGTGTCATGTCGTTCTGAGGCCATCTGTCTTATGTTATCATCAGCTCCAAGAGTTCTGACTTCATGGAGGTGTCCATCCGCGTGTTGACAAAACAGACAGGCCATTTTGATCATTGACAGACGCCAAAGTCGTTTCTCCTCGAGATGTACTGTCTGCTGTGGTTTCATCCCTCTCTTGCTTCTCTTTGCTGAACTTCACCATAGCAAGATTTGTGCCATGCAGCCTGATTTTGGACCAGTTCACATACAATCATGTCTTCTCTAAATTGAAAAGCCACTGGTAGTGTGCCCAAGATTATGAAAGCACTGACATTATTCAGAAAGGAGCTGTATGGTTCTGACTTGTGCCCACTTCCCTTTTCATTCAGTGGATATTTTATAGGCTCCGCAGTCTTTTCTTTGCATATCAAACACTTGTTCCAATCCATGCTGCTCGTCTATCTGAAAAGACATAAAACACAGAAAATGCTTCGAAATTATAAACTGATATTGCCAATTTAGTTCCAAAACCATGCATGTGCAGAGGTGTATGATATCAGCAAAGCATCGTCACTGACATGTGCCCTCACGTATGCTACTCAATGTATGTTTAGACACCAAGATTGAGAGCCCAAGTGGCATGGAAGCCAAGATATTGGTACTTATAGGTTTTTTCATGGTGGCCATCGTGGAAATCCAAGATGGCTACCAAGCTGTACACTGAGGAAGTGGTTCCTATTAAAAATTGAAAGCTTTTGGCAATGGGAAGCACATGGAAAAATTTTCGGTGCTTTTGTCCGGAATGTCCACATCATTATGAAATCTGGTCCTAAGCTGCCTGACTAAACTGAGCTTTGGAGCAAAAGCTGTGGTTCTTGTTGTATTACATCAATGGCCAGTTATGTGTGTAACGCATGTGGGAAAATGGTCTGTACCAATTCAGGATTGTACTTGATTTCCAACCCTTCTTCACCAGATGCAAACAACACTTTCTGACATTCAACTAGAGCTCTGATAAAAAGTTCTGGAGTACTTCTTTCAGCATCTGGGAAATAACTCCTGATAGAGCTCTGTCGCAGATTTTTCATAACACTGGGAGCGAAGTATCTTTTTCAAGATGGGTAGAGTTAGATCTTCCCTCGTTTTCCACGTAGCTGAAGATGGGCATCCTTGGGTTAATTGAGTAGATAACAGCTTCCATGATATATTCATGTGTGCATATATTTTCTATCCCAGAGTCGATCTGTTTTGCCAGACTGCTGAATGTACAGTAAGCCTGTCCCTTTGCCTGGTTCACAAAGTTGACCAGGAATATTTTATACTGTCCACTTCTTCCAGGACACAGTGTTGGTTTACATTTAGCTCATTTCTTCCTCTCGAGCCATGGTTGTGGAACTAGTTGTCATAACATTAGTGGGCACTGCAGGATATTATTGCTTGAGTGAGATGCTTCCTCTTAACTAGCTATTATTAATCATAATAATAATAATAATAATACCATTCCTTTCATGCCATAAAGGCACAGGGCTGTCAAGGCAGTTTAATTGGCAAGGAGTAGTCCTTGACTGGTCACCACTCTGATGCAGGTTACCCCCAAATGGTTATTACCCCAGTACACTGGTACTCATTTCACTGACCTGAGAAGGATGACAGGCTGAGTCAACCCCACCAGGTGTTAAACTCAGGTGGGGTTGGACCCTAGTAGGACCCCAGGGCTCAAACTCAGGACCCTAGTATCTCAAGCCAGCCACCCTAACCACTAAGCCAACACCAGGCTGACTAGCTGTTAATTGGCACATTCATGTATGTACACCGTGATAACTAAGAAGACCATAGTATTGTTTTTCCTCCTCCACTACAAAAACTTGACAATGCATTTAACTCTGGAGTTTAGACTCCTGCGGCTCTCCTCGGGAAATACCTCCCAAACTCTTTAACAGAGACCTGATATAGGGTGCTCAAGACTTCACAATGTAAGCCTTCCATTCTTTTGTGATAATTTAAGCCAGCTCAGGTAAGTATCAATATTTCCAATCGAGATCAATAACTGCTGATCCACTGGCCACTCTGTCATAACCCTGCTCATCCATCACGTTGGGGTCACCAGCAAATGTTACCCAGTCTTGTGCTGGGATTGTTCATCAAGGATTGAACAACACAGGGTATCGATAAGTAAACAAAATGGCAATTTAGTTATGACTACCTCGGACACACAGCAGTTGGTAGATAGAAGGTGGTGATGTCATACGATTGTCTACTAAAACTTGTACCCAAAGCAATTTGCGAACACACACACTGCATTGACAAAATCCGATCGTTTACCAGATCAACAGGTATTTTTTTGTATACATAGTCAAGGCTCGTGGAAGAGATAGAATTAGTGCACTGAACGGATCAGGACACAACAGGACAAAAGGAACAGTTGAGAGAGGAGGGAAACACCAACAGCAGAGTTGACGGCCAATGTAAAGACAGACTTGAACAAATAGGTGTAGGGAGGAATGAGGGGCAGCTGGAGAGGATGCATAAGGTGGACAAGATGGATACAGAAGGAAACTCTCAGGAGGAAAAACTGGAAATTTGGAAGGAGGGATTGGGGTAAGGATGGGGGAGATTAATGATGGTAGAAAAGATCATGTTTTTTGATTGGGGACGATCTGAGATGGTGGTGAACGGCTGTCTTGAAGACCTGGAGGGAATAATGAGATTGAAGAGAATGGGGAAGTTGGTTCCACAGGCAGGAGGAAAGAGGAACAAATGAGTGTAGGTGAGCAGTGATCCTGGATTGAGGTAGTTTAACCACAAGGGGTTGATGGTGGAGCATATGTACCCTGCAGAAACCTGGGTTGGGTGAGGGTGGGGGGGGAGACAAAGCACGGAAAGAGCAGAGGGTGCAAGAACAGAAAGGAAGCGGTAGAAGACAGATAGACCACCGACCTGCCTGTGATGGCATAGCGATAGACCCTTTGACTCAGCTTGATCGGGAGAGATTCTAATGATCTTGAAGGGATCAGTTTCCACGGCATAAGCTGAGCAAGATGTAAGGCAGGGGAGCCAGCCCAGAGGGAAGAGCAGCACTCCATCAACCTGCGGATGAAGGCCTAGTAGCTGGATAGGAGTTACGGTGCACCAAGGAAGGACCTTGTACAATGGAGGATGCCCAGTCTTCTTTTTAGGCTGGAGTTGGCTTAGTGGTTAGGGTGGTGGCTTGGGATCCTAGGGTCCTGACTTCAAGCCCTGTTGGCCGCTGAATTAATATACACCAGGAGGTTGACTCAGCCTGTCATCCTTCCGAGGTCGGCAAAATGAGCACCAGTGTACTGGTAAGGGGGACACTGCATCAGCGGCATAGCTGCGTCCCAACCAATGATGCAACCAGCAGCCACAGGCTGCACTCGATAGAGAGAGAGTCTTCTTTTTTTTATACCTTTTGGCCACTGATTCTTGTTTGAACAGAATCTTTGGGCCATCCCATTTTTGAAAACTCCAATCCCAGTACTCTTGACTATATGGTATCCAGAATCGCTATTCCTTTATTTAGGCTTATTCCCATCACTGCATGAAGCAAAAGCCCAGAACATGTAGCTTCATGAGTACTCCTGTGAATCAGACACACTTGCAGCGTTTGCACCTGACTTGCAACAACAATAATGGAGGCCCATACACTTGGCAGAGCATCAAGGCACTCAGAACAGGTCGTCATCGTTTCTGTGTCTAAGAACCAATACTGGACACACGGACACTTCATCAGTTAGAACCAAGGAAATTTCCATCCTTAGCAGCCATGGTAATCGAACCCACACCAGTGAAGGCAATGCAATGAGGAACTAGAATGGTAGGCCACTCAGAAGAGCGCATACCTCCACCAGGTGCATCCTCACCAAAAATGTAATCAATCCGTCTCTTGCTCAATCCGTCACTTTTTGAGATATCTTGCTCAAAGACACACAGATAATCAGACAAACAACTAGAACGGCACTTGGTAGAGCACATACCTCTGCGAGGCTGAACAGTTTAAGTGTTGTATCCAACTGAAAGGCCGGATCTATATCCAGACCTCAAAAATCTAACCATTTCCTCCTTGTCACACACCCAACTCATTCATCAAAGTTTCGACCAAATCCATCCATAACTTTTTGAGATATCATGCTATATATCATTTTTGGTCCTATCTCTCAACGGTGAAGAATCACTTTAAAATTGCTCTGATCCAGATCTTCACCAAAATCGAACCATTTCCTTCTTGGCACACACCCAACCCATCCACCAAGTTTCATCCGAATCTGTCCCTAACTTTTTTGAGATATCGTGTTCACAGACAAACAGACAGGGGTGAAAACATAACCTCCGTCCACCTTCAGTGGCAAAGGTAATTAGCCACTCTCCCACCAAGCTTCTCAACAACTCCAGTTGAATGTAAAAATGAAGGTAACAATTTCTAATGCGAGAGCAAAGCAACAAGCACACTTGTGCTAATTCAACTGTGAGCAATTCAAACACTAATCCGAGCCGTTTAATGGAAAAAAAGTATTCTATATCATCCTCAAATTATCTGATTTGAATTGCATCACTCTGGCGCCATCGCTTAACCAACAATTAAGGTTAGGTATGAGGCCTCCTGGGGTAAAAACCTTCACTACACACAGCACAACCGCACAGCAAGTAGCAGAGGTTCTGTGCTCAGTAACTGCCAGCCCATCACTGGATCTCTATGTGGACCTGCGAGATCTCTCCCAGCATCGAGCGAATGCTCGGCAGGCTGCTCTAATTGCCCGTAAGCACAGACCTGCAGTGCCTATAACCTCTTATTATCCACATTAGTTGTACAATAATTGTTTGATTGTTAATACAAAAAACAATTAATATGCGAGTTTTCGTATGTACAATCCATTAGTGAAAGAATTGCCAATTGGTTTTGCAATCATGAGCAAAATATTGCACAAAAAGAAACAATACATTAAACTTACCAAGCTTGTTGTTTACTGAGGTCATTTTGTTTTGTTTGGATGAGCAAAAGCACTATTTAAAAGCCTGTCTTCATAATTTTACTTGTCTGGGTTATGAAAGGCTTTTCATGTTTTCCTATCACGCTCCAGATGATAAGTCATGGACGGATGGTGCTAATTTCATGGACATACTATAAATATGCTGAAGGTAAACTGTATTACTCCTTATTAGTCCAGGCAAAATAAGGTTTGATCGGGAACAAATTGAAACAGAATTTTTTTTAGCACAATGCGTTTCTATGAGGTCCCCACAACACCATACTCAAAGTCCTAAAAAAAATCCCTGTTGCGGAAATACGTCGAATTTACATTAAATCCGATATGGTGGCCAATTATCAATATTTTGCCATATATTTACTCTCAGACAACAGGTTTGAGCGGTTTATATTTCTAGAATATTTGAGGGGATCAAAGGATAAATTTAGGATAGTTTAATATTTTGATTGGATGGGTTTAAATAAAATGATGGATGAATTTAATAAAATCCAATATGGCCACCAAATATCGATATTTTGTGATCAAATTTATGACAGTCACTTATTTGGCTAGTGTTTCATTGCAGGCATATCAATACCCTACTGAAGATGCCCATCAAGGTCATCATTATAGTCATCAGTGAAATCTGGTAGCTGTGAGTTGGCACAACTTGTCCCATGGCATTCTCCACAAACAGCACTGCAACGCAGACTATACTTTCTGCATGTGCACCTCTTTGTATTACAGTCTGTTTTACAGTTACAGCAGATGACATCCAGTAGTTTTGATGGGGCTGCAAGCTGGTCAGTTTGTATTGGCAAACATTGTCCATCCACCATGTGCCATCCCCACTCTTCCGGCTTCATATTGATGCTTCTTCCTTTCCACTCCATCATCCGATAATATACACGGAGGCTGTGATACTTTGCAGCTGCTGAGGTTGGGGGTAGAGTTTGAGTAGTTTCACCAAAGTGTTGCTGTATTTTTGCCTTCATATATTTAGCAGTATATGGCTCATGCTCTGTGTCTTTAAGATATTGTCATTTTCAGAACAAGTTCCTTAATTGTTGTTTGCTCATCTTTATTTTCTTCCAAAAACTGTACCACTTTCAGGAAGGCTTCTGTCCTCTCATTTGTTGCAAGTCTTCCAACTTTGAACCTTTTTGCTATGTCCCCAGTATCCACAGGTAGCTTACTGGGAATATTCTTCCCAGTCCTAAAATTACTACTGCACTGCTGATGGTATATTGCATCTGCTGCATGTAGATCATTCACTGATGCCAGTCTACCTGACACCACTTCAGACCACTTGTCATTCCTGGAATGGCAAATCTGAAGCACGGTGTCCTGAAAGTCTGTTGTTCTGACTGGAAATACATCAGCCCCTCTCCGTTTCTTATCATATTCGCAGGTTGTCCACAGAACATGCAGTACTCTTGAAAACTGAATGTTTTTTTTCACTGAACGCAGATCACATCGTGACTCAATTGGTTGTTGATGAGAGGCTGTGTCACGAGCAATGTTCTCCGCTTTACAGTACCTGCGACGACATTCCACATGTACCTTTTCTCCTGGAACAGTTCTCAAGTCACTCCCATATTGCTCACTTGCACGATTCATCCCCATCACTGCCTTTTGTTTGCAGAACAACAGTCGGTTTTGTGTCAGATGTTGTTTCTTTACAAATGCAACACCTCTCCATTATTGTTGATACATAACACAGCATTCAACGTTGGTTTATCTGAAAGAAAGATGATATATTTACACAGAGAACTAGTGGAATATTAAATTAGTCAAAATTGCAAATAGATTTTTATTGTTATTATTATTTATTTCCAGCAAAGCAGTACATACAAGTTAAAGATTAGCCGAGCTCAAACTATATTTTAAAGTAGTTTACTTTTGTACAATATGACCTTTATTTATATGAGAGCAAACATAATAAAATTAAACAAAAATTAGCAATGAATGCCAACATATTTAATTCTATTTAAACATTTTAGAGATCTCCTTAAAACATTTTATAAACTTATAAATTGAAATAAATAACAAGTATACTGACTTAATATATTAAACATGTTAAAACCACCCATTTGGAGCCCCTTGGTAAGCTGGTTAGTTTAGCATCTCGTATGTATTACTTATTTCTGTAAGAAAATGGGTAATTTGTCAATTTGATGTAACCTATGTAATTAATTGAAGGAATGTAATAACAATATTCAAGTTTTTAACAGATTACTCACCTTAATTTTCCTTTCTTGTGGAGAACATGATGATATCATCCATGTTGGAACTTCCATTGAAACAGCCAAAAGGGGATTTCCCATAGGGATTCCCCCGGATTGCACCATTAAGTGAGGGGTACCTCAGGGGGATTGTAAAATAGCAACATATATCATGATGTATGTGGAAACAATAACAGAATTAACCTCAAATTTGACCAGAGTCCATCAAATATTCGTTTTGGGTCAAGCCATTTTTATTGCGGTTATCATGGATTGTAAGCAAATTATATTTGGTGGTCAGTTGGAATTATGCAAATGAGCTTTTGATCTGGTTAAATACTGTAGTGTCCTAGATGCATCCAATGGAATTTTTTAGTATTACAAATGCATCCTTGGATCCAAAGATCTCATTATAGAAATTTAAATCACTAAAATACATCATCTGAGAGCAAAGATTTGGCAAGATATTGATATTTGGTGGCCATATTGGATTTATGCAAATGAGATTTTGTTCCAGGGAAGTTTAAAAGTATGCTAAATGCATCCTTGTGTACAAAATACCCATTCTAGCAGTTGAAATCACTCAAATATGTCATCTGTGAGCAAAGATATGGCACAATATTGATAATTGGCCACCATATTGGATTTATGCAAATTAGACGTATTTCCGCAACAGGGATTTCTTAGGACTTTTAGTATGGTGTTGTGGGGACCTCATAGAAATGTATTGCGCCAAAAAAAATTTTGTTGCAATTTGTTCCCGATCAAGTGAAAAAATGGGCTCGATTGCCTGGACTATTAAGGCTGATTTATTGAATTGCTTGTTGGCATCAAGCCCAATTATGATTTGGGGCATTTTATTTTTTATGAATGGCAGATATCTTTATCTCCCCCCCACATCTCTCAACCGCCCCCCCTCCCCCAGAGGTGTGGTGATGTCCTCCACCAACTCTCGGTGTCAAAGATCACAACTATCAACTGTCATTGCAGAATAATTATGTCCTCTTCTCGCCTCGCTATACGACTACTTCGCACTCATTGTTGACTGGCGCCGAGGGCCACCCTGTTCAAACCCAGCCGATGGAGTGGATTTTCACACAATCCGTGACAGCATGTCCCTGCACTCTACAAAACATCCCGTCAGTTCTGCACCAGGTGAACTAGATCCAAAATGCTTGGCATGGAATGAGGATAGTGGAGTTTGGATGGGGTTAGTAAGAGAGGGGGGAGTTGAAATCATAAAAAGGAGGGAGTATATGGGTACACAGGCTTACGAGACGTCTTCCATCTCCAGTTTGATTCACAGATGGCCTCACATATATGGTTACTAAACCCCACCCTGCCAAGACGAAGATGACCTCTAAACTCAGTGGCGTTTTCCATAACACTTATAGAGAACCATTAGCTCTCCACACTTTCTTGTGCATGTCACATCAAATTACTTTACCTTAACCTTTTTTTTTTTGCAGACCTTGTCGAGGCTCGGATGAGAGCTAACACACAATGCACATCAAGGGGGGCATGAGACAGGAGGGGAGGGAGTGGGAAGGACAAAATTGTGGGGAACAGAGACATTTGGAGATCTGTGAAAGGGAGAGGGATGGGACAGGAAACTTGGGGAATAGAAGATGGACATTACAGGGACTTTCAGGAAGGAAAGCAGGGAATTTGAAGGAGGTGGGCTTGGGTGAATTATCGGGAGTAGAAAAGATCGAGGATTTGGATGGGGGATGATAAGAGGTGGTGGTGAACAGCTGTTTTGAAGGCCTGGAGAGAAGAATGGGAATGAATAGAGTGAGGGAGTTTATTCCAAAGGCGGGAAAAAAGAGGAATGAAAGAGTGAAGGTGAGCAGTGATTCGTGATTTTGGAATTTACCAGAAGGGGGTTGTTGGCGGAACTTGAGCGGCCTGCGGAAATGTGGTGGGGACAAATCGCAGAGAGAACAAGGGGGGGGCGAGGCTGGAGAGGAGACGGTAGAAGACAGAAAGACCACCGACCAACCTGCGGTGATCGAGTGAGAGGCCCAAAGACTCAGCTTCAATGCGGGAGATGCCGATGATCCTAAATGCCCTGGTTTCTACAGCGTGAAGCCGAGAAAGGTGGGAGGCAGGAGCACCAGGCCAGAGGGGAGAGCAGTACTCCATCAGGCTGCGGACAAAAGCTTTGTAAGTGGTCAGGAGCTCAGGTGGGCCGAGGAAGGACCTTGCACGATGGAGGATTCCCAGTCGGCAACTGACTTTGGAGGCGAGGTTTGAAACGTCTTTCCCAGGAAAGGTCATGGCAGATAGTAAGACCCAGAAGCTTGAGAGAAAGGACTTCTTCCAGAGGATTGTTGAGAAAGTGGATGGGGGGGGTTTTCTAAACGGTCCTTTCGAAGAGACATAGTGAGAGTGAGAGTGTGAGATTTGTCTTGATTGAAAGACATGTTCCACGTGTTGGACCAGTTTGTGATTTTATCCAGATCAGCAGTGAGCGAAGAAGCTGCTGCTTTCCGGTCTGAGGGATGACTGATGGTACGGCAGAGGGTGGAGTCATCAGCAAAGAGATAAAGAGGATTTTCCAGAGAGTCGGAGAGAACTTTGATGAAACCAGAAACAGAACAGGGCCCAGAAGGCTACCTTGAGGAACTCCAGCCTGGACAGGAAGGGGGGATGAAAGAACTCCATTTAGGGCCACACGTTGACTGCGACAGGAGAGGAAGTTTGCGAGCCATGAGTGGAGATGGCCTTGGATACCATGGGAAGAGAGTTTGGTGAGTAGAGCAGGGTGCCAGACTGTGTCAAAAGCACTTGATATATCCAGAGATACGGCTCGGATTTCCTGTCTGGCATTGAGGACCTCCATCCATTGTTGGGAGAGCAGAAGCAGCATATCCAGGGTAGAGTGACCTGGTCTGAAACCAAATTGATGATCAGAAATCAAGCCATTGGAGAAGAGGAAGGATTTGATGTCTGAAGCGATGATGGATTCCGTAACCTTGCTGATGATTGGGGGAAGGCTGATTGGTCTGTAGTTGCAGGGATCTGTTTTTGCACCTTTTTTGTGCAGGGCAGTAATGTTTGCTGAATTACAAGCAGATGGCAGATGACCTTGAACAAATGAGAGGGTGAATGGAACAGAGAGAGGGTGAGCAAGAGCAGAAGAGCAGGCTTTGAGGACACATGGGCTGATGCCGTCTGGACCGGTTGCAAAATCTGAGTCGAGGTTTGAAAGCAAGCTCTCTACCTTGTCAGGAGAAAAGGACACAGAGTCCAGGGACAGTTGGGTGCGACTGGGTAAGGTGGGTAGAGAAAGTGATGGGTTTTGGACACAATATTTTGCTGCAAACACCGAGTTTAGGCATTCAGCTTTTTCACGTGCGGTATCAGCAGTGCGGCCATTTGAGGTAAGGGAGGGGATGGAGGGGGAACATACACCAGAAACAGATTTGATTAGACGCCACCAGGGTTTTGAGGAGGGAGAGACGTTTGAGAGTTCAGACTTGAGATGAGAAAGATGTTGTTTTCTGGTTCTCCTGAGGGTAGATACACACTTGTTCTGAGCTTTAAGGAAGGAACTGAGATTACCCTCAGTTGGGTTTGCTTTCCATGAGGCAAAGGCGAATTGTTTCAGAACAACTGCCTCGCCACAAGCTTCAGTGAACCAAGGGCGGGAGGAAGGGTAGAATTACTGAAGACGAGAGGGGATACATCTGTGCATGAGGGAGAGCAAGTTTCTTTGAAAGAATTCCCAGGATGAGTTGATGTTGGAGAAAGTAGAGATAGGAGACCAGTCTGTAAGTTTGAGGGCTGCTTGGAGACCCTGCCAGTCGGCTTGAGTGAAATGCCAGACTCGACAGCGCTGAGGTGGTTCTCCAATAATAGCCGGAGAAATGTCCACTTTGACAAGGACGTGGTCAGAAGAACCGATTGGAGCGGGAGAAGAGCAGCAGATATTGTCAGGGAAATTTGTCAAAATCAGATCCAGAAGAGATGGAGTACCATTGGTTGAGATCCGGGTCGGGAAGTTGAACGATTGAGTCAGTCCCAATGAGTCACAGAAAGCTTTTGCTGAGGTGCCGTGACAGGTGAGAGAGGTACCCACACCGAGCCAACTGGCGTGATGACAATTGAAGTCACCACATAAGAGGAAGAGAGAGTTTGGATGAGAAGATAGAAGTTGGTCCATGTTTTCAGATAGTGAGGTGTAGATGGAGTCATCACTGTTAGGTGGACGGTACAGTACACATATAAACATGAGGTGGGAGTTGAGGGGAAGCCGTAGCCAGAGGTATTCCTGGGGGTGTGGGGGAGTGAGGGCAGTGCATGGAGAGTGAGGAATGGAGTCTTTGATGAAGAGAGCAACTCCTCCACCAGGACAAGGCTCAGGTCTGTCATACCGGAGGAGGGAGTAACCAGGGAGAGATACTTGGGAGTCAGACACGTCTTGGGGGAGGAAAGTTTCTGTTAGGCAGATTATGTCTGGTTTGTCAGTGGCAACCTGCATGGAAAGATCTGAAAGGTTTGAGTGAAGGCCCCGGATATTTGAGGTCCATACTTTTAATGAAGAGGTAGGGGAGGAGGATTTGGGTGCAGGGTGTGGGGGGAGGGGAGGTTAGGACAAGGGATGAGGGGGGAGGAAAGGAGTGTTGTTGAAAGAGTGTGGGGGATTGCAGAATAGCTAGGGGAGGGGGCCGAATGAGGAGGAGAAAAGGCTCTGTGGTGCTGACGGAGAGGGGGGACAAGAGAGGGGGAATAAGGCAGTTGAGTATTTGAGGAGGTGGAGTGAAGAGATGGAGGTGAGAGGGCAGTGGAAGGAGGCAGCTTTGTGGATGGTCGGGGGAAACTTTGGGAAGGATGAGTGAGTGGGATGAATGGTGGGAGGAAGGTGAGGGGGGAGTTTTTGAGAGAGGTGAGAGGGAGGCTTGGAGGGAGAAGAGTGGGATGGTTGCTTTGAGAGTGAGAGTGATGGGTGAGAGGAGCGAGTTGGCACTGAAGTTGGACAAAAAGAATGGTTGATGGAAAGAGAACATTCATAGCAAACTGGGGTTTTAAAAAGTTTTAGGTCAGTTATGCGATTAAAACAATTCTTGAGGGATGCAATGAAGGCGAATTCAGAGAATGGAGGGAAGAAATGCTGGAACAGTTAAACCTTATATAACCTTAACCTTATATAACCTTAACCTTATATAATAAAATGCTTAACTCTGCTAATCCAGCGGTGGGCTTACAAATTACTTGTAGTAATTGCATACTTGTAGTATACTCAGTGAACTGCATGGTACCAGTCTCTGAAAAAGGTCACAAGATTGTGGCAGTGGAATCAGAATACATCTCTTGCTGGTGGCCAAATCAGAAGAGTGAGCTGCTGTGATGCAAGATCCACACCAACAGAATGACAAAGCTGATGTGGGCAAGTGGACCTGGAGACGCAGTATCACAACCACTTGTGGTTGGAAGACAGGAGCACATCTTGGGTCAAAGGGTTTTGAAAGACAAGATGGCATCAACTTAATGAATCTTTGGAGAGAGACAAAGCCAATGAGTGCATGCTGTCGAAGCTTGCTTTCAAACAAAGGAGGCCATGGTGCACCGCAGAGCTGGAGATGATGCGATCCAGATGAGATGGATTATGATATCTCATTTTATTCGGGCAGTTTCAATTTCTCTGACAGGATCCCCTGCTGCAACTGTGTCATGACTCGCTCAAAGCACCTCTCTCCACTGGCTACATCAACTCTGCAGGTCCAGCTGGATTGGGGCTTTGTGGATCTTTAAATTATTTATATTCACAAATATTCTTCCAACATGCCAACTAGATTTATTTTAGAGCTCTACTTCTCACCTGACCGCAAAACGATCTCTCAACTTACTCCACTCCAAACCTACCAACTCGAATCTATGCTGCTCCACTTTATTCCACTCCACTTGAAACTTTTAACTCTGCCCTGTCCACTCCAGCCCATCACCGCCATGAGGTGCTTTTTAACAGTATGGTGGGTCGATATGTTCCTGGCAGGAAAGGTGGGACAAAATGTTCCTCTTTATATGTTATTCGTGTGCGGTCTTCAATGGCCCTCATGCTGCCTGGTGGGTATGGGATGAAAAGGCCTGTGCATCCACTGCGTTAATCTGGCATGAATCGGTGTGTCCGAACGCAAAGACCACAACAAAATCGCTGACAGGTATAGCCGAGCTAAGCTCGTCGAGGTTCCACGTTCACGGCGAGTTAGAGCGGACCTAATCTGCCTGTCTAACGGATCAATCAGCCAATTATCGAAGCGCTATTGAGCCCGTTCCCAATAACCAGAAAAACGTTCATCAAAACAGGGGTATTTATTAACAGAGAATATGGTTTGGGGTCATGCCCAAGTGTGCAGCAATTGCGTGCGGGTCTTGGCTCACAGCTACGACCGCTCTCCTCTCTCCTGAAGACTAGTGGAAGCACGTGCAACAGCAGCCCGAAATTGAAAGGGTGAAGACATGCAGCAGGCACTGAAGACATGAACGCAGACCCAAGACACAAACGCAGACCATGGAGACTGGAGAGCAGGTACCGAGAATGGCCACTGCATGGAAACAACAACAGCACTTTTATAATACCCACAGGGCTCATTTAAGTGCCCATGGGGTGTGCCCATTGGCCAATGCAGCCAGACAGATGTCCTAATACGGGCATGTCCTTGTTCAGTCTGGTGGCCTTTTGTGGACCCAGCGATCACTGCTGTGGGTCACACTCATTGGTTATTGCTTGGAGGAAATACCATACAAGGACAGATATATGACGGCGATGATTCAAGAATGGGAGGGAAAGGTGGGGCTTATATAAAGACACTTGGGTGGGAAAGAGGTCTTTCTAAACACGTGCTCGACACTTTTTTTTTTCCTTACAGGAATTACATCACATTTATGCTAACGTGTACTATGGAATAACTATTGAAAATTATCCACATTTTACCCCCTGGACCAGATCCAGAACGATACATAATCATGCTGTTCGGTATACTGAACATTTAAATTTAAAATTACCCACTGTACCATTAGTCAGAGAATCTCTGTCGTTGTCTATCTGGATACTGGATATTTATCCAGGACAGAAGAGGTCATGGGGGAGTGGGACTGGGATGGGATGAGGGTGCATGTTGTTCCACTATACATCAAAACTAATTTGTGATCAATAAGCAAACTTTAATGTGTACTAAGTATTCCGAAGTGTAAATATATACGATTCAACATACGCTTTTAGATTAGAAGAGTGAGATCTTCACATAATGTACACAAATTATTCCCGTGCAATGGAACTTTAAGAGCGGTACAAGGCTAAGTAAAAACAATATCACCTGGGTTTTTTTCTAAAGTAGATGAAAAAGGTAAATTGAGATTCATGGTCATTAACGAGGTACACCTCAAGGTCTCAGATCGATCTCGACTCTCCGTCAGCCAGGAATCAAAAGTTCCCTGGGGGCAGAGATACGACGTCGGGGATAGTTGGGGTGCTGGAGGCAAGGGTGGTGGGTGGAGGGCCCCTCTTGAGTGGCAGGCCGCAGAATGCGCGTTATTGGGGATGACAGCGCTAATGACAGCTCTGTCTGCTGGAAAGGGTGAGGTGAGATCTTTGGAGGCGAGGCGACGCAGCAGTGAAGCACTTTGCAGCTGCCTCTGGAGCAGTGTAATCGGTCTCGCTCAGGTTAAGTGATTTGATTTCCTCTGGGTTATTTTTTTTTTCCAAGCAAGAAGTTGGCAGCGCCTGAAAAAAAACAAGAAAAGGAGATTTTTAAAAAAAATCTATTACGATTCGGTCAATATAATGCTTGAAAGTGCAATTATAAACAGTCTCTTTGAGCCGTGATTAACTCGTTTAATTTCTCGTCATTTGGAAAAGGTTTTCACAACTTTATTCATGTGAGAAATTAAATATTAATTTTGGATTTATTAAAAAAAAGAAAAATTCATTGCTGACACTGCTCACCATCAACAGCGAGCGCATGAACCTCCCTTCTGCTACAAGTTTTGCAAGAGGAAAATCTCCCTCTATCATCACGCTTTACCCCTACCTGTCCTTTTTTTGGTTTGCAATACGTATGATGAGAAAAATGACAATTGGACAATCATATTTAGAGAATCCTAATGCTGCATACACCCAAGAACCTTTACCTCCCAAAACAATCACATCGTGAACCGAAGTCCCATATACAACGCTCCCAAATCCCAACATTCCCAAAAAACACCAACGACCACATTCGAGTGTTACTTTTATTTATGCAGCCTCATGATATTAATGGGGCAATTGCCGTGACGTAATCGCGAGTGCCTTCATGGACATGAAATAACGTCATCGTGCAATCTACTGTAATAACCACGTCATAATGAGTGCAACATGGCATCCAAAATCGAGGTTACAAACATAACGTAACATAATATAACTAGAACGCACTCGGTAGGGCATATACCTCCGCCAGACTGATTAGTTTATGTTTTGTATCCCACTGATAGGCTGGATCTGGATTTGGACCTGAACTAAAATTTAATTCCGCTTGTTCTTGTGACCAAACCAACTCACCCACTAAGTTTAATCCGAATCCGTCCAGAACCTTTTGAGATATCATGCTATATATCGTTTTTGGCCAATCATTCAATGATGAAGAATCACTTAAAAAAAAATTATCGGATCCAGATTCGGATCTTCACCAAAAGTGAATCAATTCTTCCGTGTCACACACCAAACCTGTCCACCAAATTTCGTCCAAATCCGTCTGCAATGTTTTGAGATATCCAACTCACAAACAGACAGACAGGGTTGAAAGCGTAACCTCCATCCAACTTCACACCTATGTCCACCTTCGGTGGGTGGAGGTAACAATGATAAATCTTCATAATTATTGAAAAGAGAACTACACAAGGCATGACCATGGACCACCACCTAAAATATAATTAATCTAGTCGTCAAATGGATTTTCATCAATTCACATTGACACCAGCGCTGTCCCCGATGTAATATTGACACTTTCAAAGGTGACGTTTCACTTTTTGGACACCCCTGTCAAACTCACGAAGTACACAGGCGGTTCACACCGATTATGAGCTAAGGGGTACAGCATCATAAAGTTTATATTATGTTTGCCAAACAAGACTACGATTAAAAAAAATTTTTTTAATGACTTTCCATGTTATTTCAGTGTTGCAGTGTCGTGCATCTGTCTGTCTTTATAGTCTTGCCCATTAAATCTCTCTGTAGTGCAATCATGCAATTATCATGGACACAATATATGAACCAATTTGCAAAGGACAACTGAATTACTGTATTTGTTTAAATCCAGACTCTTGGGTGCCAAGTGAGGCAGTGCAATGATAAACCCGTGCACAGGTTTGAGGCGTATTACGTGGCCCCGGTGTGAAGGAGGGGAGCAATTCTCAAAACTTCTGTTCCTCCACTAAGGCACCTGGAAGACAGGGCGCAAAATGAGGATACTCAGACAATGGGACAATCATTACACAATTGGTGTTGTGCACATAGAAACAAGCCACACCAAAAGATATAGCCAATTGTCCAGGTTGCAATGATGAAAGGGATAACGCCACTGATTGGCCTGTGCACACATTAATTAATGGACAGTCTTACTAATTGGTTTAGAGTGCTAGAAAGCTCATTAAGAGGAATCGGGTGCAAACAAAAAGGTGACAAGGAAATGTGCTAGTGATGGAACAGTTCTCGGGAATGTCCAGCTGATTGAACTTTGAGCTCAAAGTAGGGACAGCATGTGATGTGCTTGTGACACTGGTTGAGTGGATCACTGCTGGAGAGCAACTTTTGAGTCTGAGCATTGCTTGAGCTGACCTGTACCCCTTAAGTAACTATCAATCCTATCTGCAGGGCTCAGTAGATGGGGTGGTTGATGTATGACCACCTATGGATACGTTGTCATTGGAGGTACAACCACACTGGTTCTCCTCCTCAATAGCTTCTGGGAATGAAAACTATGCTTTGGGGTGAGTTACCTCTGCCACCAAAGGCGTACGGGGGATTGTGCATTCACCCATGTTTGTTTGTTTGTTTGTTTGTTTGTTTGTTTGTTTGTTTGTTTGCAAGCAGGATATATCAAAAAGTTGTGGATGGATTCGGACAAAACTTGGTTCTTTGGTTATGTTCTGTTCTTGCATATGGCAGCTTGGCTGCTGGGTTGCTATCATTTCTTGGAAGCACAGCTGTGCCACTGATGCTGTGTCCCTCTACCAGTACATTGGTACACATTTCATCAACCTCAGGCAGATGACATGCTGAGTCAGTCCCACCTGCTGTTAATTCAGCAGCTAACGGGGCTCAAACTTGGGACCCTAGGATCCTAAACCAGCCACCTTAACCACTAAGCCAACAACAGGCTTACAAAACTTGGTGGACAGGTTGGGTGTGTGACAAGGAAGGACAAATGGGTTCGATTTTGGTGAAGCTTCGAATCCACATCCGGATACGATCGTTTTTAAAGTGATTCTTCACAATTGAGAGATGGGGCCAAAAACTATGTATGGCATGACATCTCAAAAAATTGTAGATGAATTATGACAAAACTTGGTGGATGAGTTGGGTAGGTGACAACAACAAGCCGGTTTGATTTTGGTTTAGGTCTGGATGCAGATCCGACCTATCAATGGGATACGAAACATAAACTGTTGATCCTGGCGGAGGTATGCGTTCTACCGAGTACAGTTCTAGTTTTATTTATTTATCGTCGTCTGTATATTTATGCGCGATGTTGGGAAGCTCTGTCAAATTAAAGTTCAAGATGGCCAAACGCCACTGTGATGCCATAATGACCAATACGTTAATGACCTAAATAGAGAGTGTGCAACACCTTTTTGTAACTACTCTGTAGCATGTTCCATGCTCCGCTGCATGGAAGTAACATCACCGCATCGTGTTTTTTTGTTTGTTTTTTTTAAACTGGTCTGGAAAAGTTGTCATGAAAGCCAAGGACAGTTTTGCATGCAATGCTGTCAAAATTCATGCAAAATAAATTGTCGGTTTATGGAAGGAAAGATAATGAAAAGGTAAATGAGAAACACCCCCCCTCCAAAACAGCAAACATCTGTGAGTGGACCAGGGATGTAAAGAAGACTACATGTTGCACCACCATTCCAAAAAACCACTTCAATGGTTTTGTCAACACGAGGTGTACATTCCCTGCATGATTAGGCTCAATTAGTGCTTTTTTATACCTTGTTCACCTCAAAGTAACCCTCTCCGTCAACAAATATGAACGTTTATGATGCAAGTGCAGACTTGTTTTCTGTACTCCTATGCGCACAGCGCAGCATCCTGCCTCACCACTGCTCTGCACTCTCACGATGTGAATTGCGTTTTGAAAAAAACAAGAGTAACTTGAAGCTTTGTCAGAAGTGCCATTATGTTTATGTCTTGCAGCACTATTATGTCTTTCCATATCTGTTTTTGTCCTGAATGATCGTTAAACGGTCTCCGTCACCAGGCAGTATACTGGCAAGATAGTTTACACTTGAGAGGTATGGACACTCACCTTAAACTTGTCGAGGCTCGGTTCGAATCAAAACCGTGCTAAAAACTGTCACACTGCTGTTTCACATGCAGGGTGATGCATCAATGTGTGTGTCGTCCGTTGGAAAGGATATTAATCTGGAGCACCCATATGCCAGCCCTGGTTGTTGATGGACGTTGAAGATCCCACTGCATCTTTTGCCAATAGTAGGTGAGTTATCGTCGGATCCCCTGCCAAATTACAAATCCCGACACCTTCATTCACACATCAGGGCTTGCCAGCCAGTTTGTGGACGGCTTGGGCAAACACGTTCCCCCAGCCGACCGCACAAAAACGTGGGAATGATTGGGGCCATTAAATAAGTAATATGAGAAGGAGAAAACAAAGAAGAAAATGAACAGATAAGATGATGCAATGGAGGAGCAAGTCAAATATGGAGCTGTTTACAGTTATTGAAGATAGATTGGAATGGTATTCCACAACAGCCAACCCCCAGCTCAGAGACAGCACCTGATGATGAGTCAGGTCAGATCAGGTCTGTTGACCTCTGGCTCACGGCTTGCAGAGACATGAATATCACTGCCAAGGTAAGTGAATCTCTCAGTGACCTCAACATCCTCACCACAAACAGGTACAGACAGGATAGCAGCATCCAAGATGTCATTGAAAGCCTGGATCTTAGTTTTGACCCAGGAATCCCATAATGCTGGCGGCTCCGACTCCTCATTCAGCACCTCGAGGGCCCCCAAAAGGATATCTAGAGTCTCCGCAAAGATGACTGCATCATCTGTGAAATCAAAGTCAGATATCTTGACATTCACAAACGATGCACTGCAACTTGATCTCTCCGACATGCTCCCAAAAATCCAGTCCATACAAGTGCTGAAAAGTGTGGGGGCCAGTACACACCCCTGACAAACTCCAGTAAAAACTGGAAATAAGACGGAAATGGTATCACCACATCTCACAACACTCTCAGAAACAAAGTATAGTTCAGACATCAGATTAATCCGTTTTGGTGTCACCAAACGAAGACCAAGAATCCTCCAGAGGATATCCCAATTCACTGAATCACTTTGCAAACACTTTGCAGAGATCAACATAAGCTTGCAGAGCAGCCCCTGCCGAAACTCTTGTTCGGTGAGGACCCGAAGAGCAAGGATACGGTCAATCGTTGACCTCTTTGGTGTAAAGCCTGACTGCTCTGGGTGCTGATGCTCAAGCAGATGGTGGCGAACCCCATCAAGAATTATCCGAGCAAAGACCTTGCGCGACACTGAGAGCAGCGTCACCCTTCAGTAGTTGTTGCAGTCTTGGCGATCAACCTTCCCTTTCCAAAGAAGGACAAGAAGGCCCTCTTCCAGTCAGTTGGGATGATGCCTGTGTTCCAGGCAAAGCACAGAACTACATGCAATGACACGAGTACAGAATTTCCACCAGCCTTGAGAAGTTCAGCATGGATGCCACAGATCCCTGGAGCTTTGCCCCGTTTCAACCGGTTCACCGCAGCCTGTGTTTCCACAAACATAAGTGGATCAGTTGATTGGAGGGTCAGCAATAAGGAGAGCAACACCCCTGACATCCAACTCAACAGCTGGTGGGTTAGACTGGTATAACCACTCAAAGTAACTGGCTCAGCGGGCCTTCACTTCGGACTCTTCTGTCAAGAGCCCACCATCCTCGGCTCTAACTGCAGTACACCGAGGGATGGCCTAGGAGGAACGCAATGCACAAATTCCCCTGTAAGCAGGACAAGAATCACTTGACCACAGGTGATGCTCTACCCTCCACATAGATTCCTCACACATAAGCCTATTGTCCACCCTTAGCACACACACAGTTTTACGGCTCAACTCACTGAACAGCTCAGCTCTGCCATGAAGCCTGGTCCTGTGACTCTGGTCAATGGTGTCCAGTGTCCCTTGAGAGACAAAATTCTTCTTTGCCCCATGGTGAGTTCCAAGACATCCACCGGCAACATCAAGGATGGTGGTCTTGAAGGCACTCCGCAACTCTTCAGGACCTCCCAAAGCACCCAGACCCCCCAAATCTCCACTCAGCCTGTTCGCAAACTCCTCAGCTACCCTCTCATCCTTGAGCTTGCCAACATCCGGCCGAGGCTGGGATGAGACCATTCTCCCACATTTAAGCTGCAGCTTCAGAGTTTCTTCCACAATCCTGTGGTCGGTATTGGGGAACTGAACACTCCAGTAGACCCCACAGTTCTGGATCATCCTCCAGTAACCATCAATGAGCACATGGTCAATTTCCTTTGCCACGCCACCAACATCGGAATACCAAGTCCAGCGATGAACCTGTGGGTGCTGAAACCATGAACCGACCATCCGAAGTTCATTAATTCTTGCAAAGTTAAGGAACTTTGTACTATTCTGGTTTACAGTTCTCGACCCATGGGGAGCAACACATGTCTCATAATCATCCATATCAGTTCCAATCGATGCACTGAAATCCCCCAAGACTAGAAGATTATCTCGGCTGGGGCACTGATCAACCACAGACTCAAGCGTGGCATATAATGTGTCCTTCATGGTGACAACATTCACCTCAGTTGAAGCATATACAGAGACCAGGGAATGACGAATCTTTCATGTCATAATTTGCTCGTTGACCTGTGTTACTTAAATTATCATTGGAGTCAGCTTATTGCACACAGCTGCAGCAACTCCGTGGGCATGGTAACCATCAGAGTGACCAGACCAAGAGTCAGTGTAACAACCCACCATGTTCTCACCACTATCCTGTTTCTGAACCTCAGAGAGAGAGCTGCAATACCGATCTTCAAACGCTTGAGCTCAGATGGTAACAGAGAAAGGTGATCATTCTCTCTTTGAGATAGGACATTCCAGTCACCCACCCGAAGGTACCACCTCAGGTTAACCCAAGGAGACCGCCATCTGGTGGACGACATCTCATCACCACCCTGACACACACTTCCGCAATCTAACCCGGGAAGGTTACCCCATGGTTTTCCTCTTATCATCAAAGAGTGGGGTCCCAAAGGCTTTGCCCCAATCCCGTCATCTAGTGAGGTGCCCTACGAAGGGCAGCTTCCACGGAGTGGGTTAAAGTTTTCTTTCCGGGTTTTCTTGTGTTTTGCAGAATGAAGGGTTTTACGTTTGTCCGAGTGCAAATCCTGCCACCAACCTCCTAAAAACAAAGTAACCCAACTGCAGGAGGACGTCCGCAGACACAGTTGGGCACTAGGTATGGATGGCCGTTGGCTCACAAGTAACTCCTCTGCCCTTTGACAGGTTTTGTTTTAAATCCTGCTGTGTCCATACCTACACACCCTCCTCACCAGAAACCCTGTTGGGGGAGACGGTTTAGTCGCCGACAACCTGACCATGAAACAGGTTGGTACAGGTTTACAGGGTTGCTGTAGCTAGCCACAGATCTAATCTGTTGCAAGCCATGGCGAATCATCATATTCAATATAGGGTGACAAAGAAACATTGAAGCTATGCATACGTTTTGCAATTGCTGTATTTATTTTCAAAAATCAAGTGTTGCAGAAATATTCTTCAAAGGCAAACAAATCAAACAACAGCAGGTATTGTCTCATATCCGAGGTTTTCAAGTTTCGATTTTGAAGAGGACATTGATCAAATTGGTTAGCCTCAGAAAAAAGTGAGGCCCTGCCTGATGACACCACTTTGAATTTTCTGAGCCTCAAATCATGCAACCCACTTCTTTTGCTTCTTAAGAAACCCACTCATTGTAAAATTTGCCTCATCATTCATTATGAGCCAGCCCACAATATCCGTCAACAACAATACGACAGAATATTACTGTTTTTTGCCACCAGCTGAATGTACAGTACGTTGGCATGTTGAAGCTTAAATGGAAACATCTCAAGGCCATTTAGAAATAGTCTTCATGCAGATTCATTGTCTGTTAATATGAAGTGCAGATGACAGTCACCATACAGACCTAACAGGGCTCCTCATCATCATTGCTACATAAATATTTTCAATTGCTTCTGCTATTCAGACAGTGCGTGGCTGACAAAATGGTCTGGTGTTCTGCATCTTACATCGACTGCGAGGTCAAGGCCGTTTATTCCTGATATGTGAAACACCCTGCAACCCATGCCTACAGAAATCAGACTTTTTGGAACACCAGCCACATTTTCTATCCAATCATCGTGCAACTTTGTTTTTAAAAAAAAGATCTTCATGGGTAGGCGCAACGACGTTGAAAGTTTTGCGTCAATCGCTCAAGCAGTTGTGGAGAAAATGAATTTAAAATAGAACAAGTCTGAAGACGACGATGGTTCACGAGCGGTATTTGACGATGTAGATCGTTTCAGAAGTCAAGGATGAGACAATGTGATAATGTTTGACCAAGTTATAAAAATTATCAACATGATGTGGTACGAGTGACAGGTTATTAGCTGCAAAATGTCGAAAACCCAGTTTCGTTCAACAACTTTCAAAATTTGACCTTTGCATCACCTTTAAAGGTCACAAAACAATGTTGTGGACATTAAAATCAGGGAACAGGATGTGTGCTATAGCTTCTTGGAGTTAGTTCGTCGAAGAAGGTCGAAAACCCGGTTCGATTCCCACAACTTTGAAAATTCGACCTTGATGAACTTTAAAGGTCAAAGGTCAAGGATTATGACCTTTGGTGCAAAACTTCCTCTGGAACATTCCAGGAACAAGATAACGTCATATAGGCTATATGGCATTTCGCACTCCTCGGATTATCCATACTTTGACGAAATCAGCGTAAAAACAAACTTGAAGGCGCTACGGGCAAGGTGTTGGAGATAGAGCAAAATGGTTTCAAGACTTTAGGTGGGGAATGACCTCAAGATTATGCATAAAAAAATATTGTCATCCTCTCTCAAAGTTTGGGTGGTCGTATGATTTTTATGTCAAAATTTGCAATTTTCTAAGTTCGTGACCTTGTGACCTTGACCTTGGGACGAAAATGAAAAATCGAGCTCCGTGGGGCTATGCAGGTGCCATTGGGCTAACCAAATACCGAAACCCCTGTCAGATTCAACAAACCCCCTCGGAGAAGATGCAAATTGAAATTGGCTACCCCCTAAAAACACGTTTTTTGGGTGTGGCTCCACCCATAATGGGCGCACCACGCCCATTCTCAGGAAAACACAACTAGATCATGATATAAACCTCCCACCAAAATTTTATCAGGATCGGATGAAAACCCACGGAGCTATGCTCGGGACAGACAGACAGACAGACAGACAGACACACAATAATCACGAATATAGTGGTCACTTATTTTTTTCGTGAAAATATTTTTTCGTGAACCAATAAAGGTGAAAAAGTGAGGGTGGAAAAAAAAGTGAGGGCCTCGACCAACATTCCACAACATGGACAAGAATGGTTGTGGATGCCTATTACTAGTTCAAATAATGACAGAAAGCAATTTCAGAGGGAGCTTCATTGTATGGAAGTGACATTTGAAGGCTCTCTGAGCTTGAACATTTTAGCGAGTTGCAATTAACAGCAACAGCAATTAATAACTTACGACAGTTCATAACAGTAGACCTTTATCTGGTAGAATGAAGAACCAGTCTTGCTGGTAAAGTCAAGTGTCAACCTGCATCGGTGAAATAGAACAATTTATTAAATCAACAAGGCATTTATTGAGGTTTGCTAATTCATCCCTGTTGGACTTTTCTGAAATGGGGGCTTTTGGATTCGGGCTCGTCCGTCCGTCCGCAGCTATATCTCAGACATGTACGGATCGATTTTGTTCAAACTTTGCACAAAGACAATACATGATGGTGTACATGGCACATCATTTTGTTTCGCGACTCAATCAAAGATGGCCGACTGGTAGCCACATTAGTTGTAAAAACCTGATATCGAACACGTCCTCAACCATTTCTTGGACATGTATTTCACAATCTTGGTCAAACTTGGCAAACAGATAAGGAATGATGGCTTACATATGCACGTCATTTATTTTCGACATCATATCCAAGATGGCCGACTGGTGGCCATTTTGTTACTTAAACGTGTCCTCAACCATTTCTCAGACATTCTTGGGCCGATTTTGTTCAAACTTTGCACACGCACAGTACATGATGGCATACATTTGCACCTCACTTTATTTTGCGATTTTATTAAAGATGGCCAACTGCAAGACTGGCAGCCATTTTTGTTGTAAATAAATTTGGGTTGTCCCTTTAACTCTGTACAGTAAAATTAGTTAAACCATAGGGGTCTATGACATTTTATGCCTTTTACTCCTTGTTGAAGTAAGAAGCAAGGAGAAGCTTATGTTTTAGGCACGAACCCTTCGTCTGAGCAAAAGGGTTAATGTCAGAAACATCAGCTTCCCTTTGCTTCCCACTGTGGTTTGCATACCTCAATCAACGTTCTGTTGGTTTCACCAATCTTTCTCTGGTAGTCCAATGATCCATGTCTTCAGAAGCTCTGATCCAAATCTGAAAAGGAAGAAATGACCCAAACATCAGTTCGATGCATGAGCCTCATGGTATCAAAATATTTAAATTGACTCAATGTCACCGTGTCGCTCGGTTTTCACTCTCCACACAAATAAACAAGCACTAACAGTTTGAAGCTCGTATTGTCTTTCTGGTAGGTTCAAACATGTTCATATTCTGGTTGAAGAGGAACAACACATTCATCTGTACACTCGACAACACACCTGTCAACTCTCGCGTTTTTGCCATGAGACTCTTGACTTTCTGTTGAAAGTCACGTTCTCACGCTCTCGCTATAAATTCTCACTTTTTTTTTTTAATCTCTCGGCAACAAAAAATATTTCCAACATTATTGCATTGCGACTGGTTTAACTGATGTCATAACCTTGAATACCGACTTCAATCTGATTGCTTCGCGTCGTTCCGCACATCCTATATGAGAGATGGAGTACGATTGGTCAATTATCGACGACCAACCTGATCGAATGAAATGTCTTGTGACTAGGGGGTTCATTTTTCACGTGAAATCGCCACGAAATACTGGGAAATACCATCAATGTGCTGAAATAATACATCTTTATTACAAGGATGATGAGTGTTCTAATGCATAGTTTTCATTAGATAAACCACACGAACACACGGGACCAGAGTTAACATGATTCATGTATTGCAGCCAACATGGCGGAATCTCTGTACCGTCGAGACAGGTCCCATGACCTGCGATCTGCTGGTGTATCATGTGACTACGCTAACACAAAACATTTCCCCCTCCTCCCTAAAAATTAAACATTACAATATCTGTAATAAGGGGCTCAGACAATTAAGCTTAGCAACCAATAAACCAAGATATGATCAACGATGTCCATTAATTAAAGCATTGAAACCTGTTCAAATTCCCATCAAATCAACTTAAACTTAATATTCTGATGGTTATGACCCGGGGAGGACTTTGTGCACCCCCCCCCCCGGGAGAATAGAAACACAAACACATAAAAGTTTGAGTTAGTTATTTCTTTAGTATTCTGTTTAGAAGTTAGGTAAATCGTATTTATGTGACAAATGTGCGTTGCGCATGTGAGCAGATAGGGTTTTGTTCCTTTTTCCCCTTTTTGCATTTCCCTGTTTCTCAATTTTCCTTTCACTTCTATTTCTCTACTTCTTTATTTCTCAATCTCTATTTCTAACAGTCTCTTACATTTCACAACATTATCTAGCATCCACAACATTACACACTACTATACAGACAAAACCAACGCGCAAACCATTCCCTACACCGAAGCACTCGCAAACCCTTGCCTCGCTTGAAACCAGCTGCACAAAGTATTCACAAACCATTGCCTCGAGCCTGATACCAGATGCACCAGAGCAAAAGCCATATTGTCATGGGGAGCCAGGAGTGAAGATGGAAGTTGCTGTAAGATGCGAGAATATTCCACCCCTTAACCCCTCTTTCACACACACACACACACACACACACACACACACACACACACACACACACACACACACACACACACACACACACACACACACACACACACACACACACACACACACACACACACACACACTCTGTGGCACAGCTAGGCCAATGAGGAGCCGGAGGAGGGAAGGACAGAGATGACGAAGTTCCGAGCAGCTTCAATGGAACGCCCACCTATGAGGTAAAATGAGCATAAAAGGGGCAGAGTGTACTTGGTTCGTACAATATGTCTCTCTCTCTCTCTCTCTCTCTCTCTCTCTCTCTCTCTCTCTCTCTCTCTCTCTCTCTCTCTCTCTCTCTCTCTCTCTCTCTCTCTCTCTCTCTCTCTCTCTCTCTCTCTCTCCAAAAGAACATCATAGTAAAAAATAGAGAGAGCTGTTCTCCCCTGAGATTTTCCTGCTCGCAGTTCGAGTCCACAGAATGGAGTTTCGTGCTTTTCTATACACCTCACACTTTTCTCTTTTGCATTACATGCATTTCCCAATGTATCTTTTCTTCTTCTTCGCACTTCTTCCTTCCTGTTCACCTTTCCCAGCAGAGGCTTCCACACAACACAGTCCCAATGCAGCACATTCAGCACCACAGCTAGAACAGCACAGCCTACGAAAGCAGATCCCCATATATTCGAGCAGAACGAGCCATCCTGGAACTGCAGAGCCTGGAACTCACACAGGTCGGACAGGTTCCGGCAAGAATGGCAAACCATCAGGGCTCTGCCACACGAGGGGAGCATGAGGAGTGAGTTCAAGCAACGGGCCGTGGTAACAGTCGCTTCAACCAGAGTGACCACAGGTTCGTTAGGGGCACGTGATCGTCCCCATTATTTTCCTATCTTCCTCTATAATCACTACCCTCTACCCACCTCTCTATGTTATTCCTTGGGTGTATAGATCCAGTATTGTATTTCCTGGAAGTGAATGTTGTAAGTGCTTGCTCTGTCATGGGTATGATCTCGTGAGAATAAGGGCAAAGGCATATGCGTTTCATCGGTGTTAAAATCCATGCCATTTGTGTCTCATTTTTTTCCACCATTTATAATGTTTGAGTTTTCCCACCATTTTCTCTCACCTGATTATCACCCCCATAATTCCTCTCATCATTTTCTGCTCTTTCATTTCTTTGGTTTCCTGTGTAATAAATTCATGAAAGTGTTGATACGTGTCTTGATTTATCCTGCTTGTGGTTGGCCCAAGATAGCTTCCTGGCAGGGGAAGTGGGGGGCAGTTGGTCCAAGACTCATTGTAATGGTAGCCCACGTAATGCAGCATGCGGCATTGGTTTTCTCGGCCAAGTAATTATGCACCACGTAGTCGCTGGCACGGTTCCCCGTCTGCCATGCTTAACTCAACGGCATGGTAAACTGACTTTGGGCACGACGATCCAGCCCAAGTTAAGGGTTGTATATGATGTCCATGGTCTCTAGGGACATGCCATCCTCTTGGAGTGATCAAAGGTGATGTCTGCAACAATATCACTCTGTTACAAAGTCAGATAAGTATTTTTGGAGGATGTCAATTGCATTTAGGATGCTGAAGTGGTTGGCTGGTCAGATCTGGATGAGGAATAGGAGTATCAGGCATTTCAAACTCATACCAAGAACGTTTCAAACTCAGAAACAGACGAATTACAGGCCGTTGTCAGTGATACTAACTTTAGGCAGTTCCCATCCAGCAAAGAGCTCACTGAGAATGTTGATGATCGTCATCAAAGTCACAACTGGGGTTGCAGTAATTTCTAACCACTTCTAATGTTGGTCAAGTACTACAACGAGGATCTTTGGTTGGAGGGAGCAGCATTTACTTCACCAAAGATGTCGATTTGAATCTGGCTCCATGGTTTTTCTGGCCAATAGGTATGGGTTAGACCAGTGGTTGTGTTGGTTTCAAAGATTTCTCACTTGCTGCACATGCTTCACAATCCCTATTGTGCTCTTCGAAATTTGGCCGATGTTGACCTTTTGGTCTGTGTTTTCTTTTTTGTACACAATGTCAAGGCTCGTATAAGAGGTAATGAAACGGAACACCAGGAAGGAGCCCGAAGAAGTAAAGAGCAAAGATGGAATCATCAGGAGGAACCTGGATAGGATTCGGGTTTCAGCCGCTACTCCACAACCCTCAAACCCATCCAGGCACAGCCAAGTGAGCCTTACAGAAAAATTTCTGCAAGAATTCACTTCTCCTGAGAGAGAGAGAGAGATAATAAAAGAGAGGAAGAGAGAGAGAGTAAAAGAGATGAAAGGTGAAAAGAAAAATTTACTCTCGTATAACACACTGAACGTATAACAAAAGTAGCAGGGGGCAAGAGGGGTGGGAGATGGAAGCACAAAATAGTGGGGAGCAGAGACATTAGGAGATCTGTGGAAGGGAGAGGATGGGGCACGATACATGGGGTAAACAAGATGGACACTACAGGGACTTTCAGGAAGGAAAGCATGGAATTTGAAGGAGGTGGGTTTGGGGTGGATTAACAGGGGTAGAAAAGATCATGGCTTTGAATGGGGGATCATCTGAGATGGTGGTGAACAGCTGTCTTGAAGACCTGAAGGAAAGAATGACATTGAAGAGAATTGTGGAAGTTGATTCCACAGGCGGGGAAAATAAAGGAACGAATGAGGGTAGGTGAGCAGTGATTCGGGATTTTCAGAGCTTCACCAGATTGGGGTTGATGGTGGACCGCGTATGCGCTGCAGAAACCTGGGGGAGGGGAGAGGGGAGGGGGGAGGGGAGGGGGGAGGGGAGAAACCAAAGCACAGAAAGATCAGAGGGTGCAAGACCAGAAAGGAGGTGGTAGAAGAGAGAGAGAGAGAGACCACCAAACTATCTGTGATGGGAAAGTGATAAGGCCATGGACTCAGCTTCAATGCAGGAGATTCCAATGATCTTGAAAGCCTTGGTTTCGACAGTGTCCAGCTGAGCAATGTGTGAGGGAAGTGACCTTGCCCAGAGGGAAGAACAATACCCTATCAACCCGTTGATGAAAGTCTTGTAGATGGATAGGAAGGAGTTCAGCTGTGCAAAAGAAGGACTTTGTATGACAGAGGATGCCCAGTCAGCAACTGGCTTTGTCGGCCAACTTTTAAATGTGGTTGGCCCAAGAAAAATCAGAGCTTATTGTGAAAGCAAGGAGTTTGAGCGACTGAACTTCCTCAATAGGATAGTTGAGAAAGTAGATGAGAGGGTTCGCCACATGGTCCTTTCAGAGAAAGACAGTGAGAATGTGAGATTTATCAGGATTGAAAGACATATTCCAAGTGTTTGACCAACTTATGATTTTGTCAAGGTCTGAAGAGGTCAGGTATGGGAGCATGTGCCAGAACAGCACGTCGCTGCGTCCACTTTCCGCCGGTACTCCAGGGGCCTCCGTCTGGCCATCCCCCAGGCAGATGCCAGGCCCATCCCCATCTCCTTGAGATGATGGTCAACCTGTTGCAACCATGAGGCACGTGGTCGACCCACTGGCCTCCTCCACTCATGAGACTCCCTCACTGAGAGAATCTGGTGAGCAGGATCAGAGTCAGAAAAACGAGCCACATGTCCATACAGCCGCAACTGACGCTCACGGACTATGCAGGTAACAAATCTCATCCGAGTCTCTCTCAGCAACCGCTCGTTGGACACAAAATCCGACCAGCGATAGCCAAGGATTCTCCGAAGAGACCTGGTACCAAAGGAATTAAGTCTCCGTCTCAGATCCTTGGTCAGAGTCCAAGTCTCGCACCCATAGAGCAAGACTGGAAGTACCAAGGACCTGAAGACTCGGACTTTCATCCTCCCGCACAGGTACCGGCAGCGCCACACCCCATGATCCAGTGAATCCATGACTCTCCAGGCCCGACCCAGACGTCTATTGACCTCTGACTCGCAGCCAGCAGAGACATGAATATCACTGCCAAGGTAAGTGAATCTCTCCACGACCTCAACATCCTCACCACAAACAGACACAGACAGGACAGCAGCATCCAAGATGTCACCGAAAGCCTGGATCTTAGTTTTGACCCAAGAAACCCGTAATCCCAACGGCTCCGACTCCTCATTCAGCACCTCGAGGGCCCCCAAGAGGATGTCTAAAGTCTCCGCAAAGATGACTGCATCATCTGCAAAGTCAAGGTCCGAGATCTTGACATTCCCAAATGACGCACCGCAACTTGATCTCTCCGACATCCTCCCTAAAATCCAGTCCATACAAGTGCTGAAAAGTGTGGGGGCAAGTACACATCCCTGACGAACTCCAGTAACAACTGGAAATAAGTCAGAGGTGGTACCACCACACTTCACAGCACTCTCAGTACCAGAGTAGAGTTCAGACATCAGATCGATCAGTTTTGGTGGCACCCCACGAAGACCAAGAATCCTCCAGAGGACATCCCGATTCACTTAATCGAACGCTTTACAGAGATCAACATAGGCTGCAAGCAGCCCCTGCCGAAACTCTCGTCTGCGTTCGGTGAGGACACGAAGTGCAAGGATACGGTCAATCGTTGACCTCTTTGGTGTAAAGCCTGACTGCTCTGGACGCTGGTGCTCAAGCAGATGGTGGCGAACCCTATCGAGAATTATCCGAGCAAAGACCTTGCCCGGCACTGAGAGCAGCGTCACCCCTCGGTAGTTGTTGCAGTCTTGGCGATCACCCTTCCCTTTCCAGAGAGGGACAACAAGGCCCCTCTTCCAGTCAGTTGGGATGATGCCTGTGTTCCAGGCAGAGCACAAAACTGCATGCAACGACACGAGTGCAGCATTTCCACCAGCCTTGAGAAGTTCGGCATGGATGCCACAGATCCCTGGAGCTTTGCCCCGTTTCAACTGGTTCACCGCAGCCCGTGTTTCCACAAGCGTAGGTGGACCACAGTTGATTCGAAGGTCAGCAACAGGGATTGTAACACCCTTGACGTCCAACTCGACAGTTGGGGGATCAGCCTGGTACAACCGCTCAAAGTAACCGGCCCAGCGGGCTTTCACTTCAGACTCCTCTGTCAAGAGCCTACCACTCTCTACTCGAACTGCAGTGCTCCGAGGGATGGGCTTGGATGAACGTAATGCGCGAATTCCCCTGTAAGCGGGACGAGAATCACCTGTCCACAGGTGATGCTCTACCCCCTCACAGATTCCTCGCACATAGGCCTCCTTGTCCACCCTCAGTGCACGTACAGTTTTACGCCTCAGCTCCCTGAACAGCTCAGCTCTGCCATTCAGCCTGGCCCTGCGACTCTGGTCAATGGTATCCAGTGTCCCTTGAGAGACAAAATTCTTCTTTGCCCTACGGTGAGCTCCAAGGCATCCACCGGCAACATCAAGGACGGTGGTCTTGAAGGCGCTCCACAACTCTTCAGGACCCCCCAAAGCACCCAGACCCCCCAAGTGTCCACTCAGCCTGTTCGCAAACTCCTCAGCTACCCTCTCATCCTTGAGCTTGCCAACATCCAGCCTCGGCTGGGATGGTACCATTCTCCAGGATTTAAGGTGCAGCTTTAGAGTTGCTACAACAAGCCTGTGGTCAGTATTGAGGAACTGAGCACTCCGGTAGACCCTGCAGTTCTGGATCATCCTCCAACGACCGTCAATGAGGACATGGTCAATCTCCTTTGCCACACCGCCAGCGTTGGAATACCAAGTCCAGCGATGAGCTTGTGGGCGCTGAAACCATGAACCAGCCACCCTAAGTCCATGACTTCTTGCAAAGTCAAGGAACTTAGTGCTATTCTGGTTCATAGTTCCTGACCCATGGGGACCAACACACACCTCATAACCATCCCTATCAGTTCCAGTGGATGCATTGAAATCCCCCAAGACTAGAAGTGTATCTCGTCTGGGGCACTGATCAACCACAGACTCGAGTGTGGCGTATAATGCGTCCTTCACGGTGAGATCACTCGCCTCAGTCGGAGCATAAACAGAGACCAGGGAAATGACACCTAAGGCGTGACGAATCCTTAATCTCATAATACGCTCGTTGACCGGTGTTACCTCAATTATCATTGGGGTCAGCTTATTGGACACAGCTACAGCAACTCCTTGGGTATGGTAACCATCAGAGCGACCAGACCAATAGTAGGTGTAACCACCCACCATTATCTCGCCGCAATCCGGTCTCCGAACCTCAGAGAGAGCTGCAATCCCGATGTCCAAACGCTTGAGCTCAGATGATAACAGAGACAGGTGATCATCCTCTCTTAGGGATAGGACATTCCAGGCACCCACCCGAAGGGACCGCCTCAGGTTAACCCAAGGAGACCGCCGTCTGGTGGACGACACCTCAGCACCACTCCGACACACTCTCCCGCAATCTGACCCAGGGATGTTACCCCGTGGTTTTCCTCCTATCAAAGATTGGGAGTCCCGAAGGCTTTGCCCCAATCCCGTCATCCGGTGAGCTGCCCTGCGAAGGGAAGCTGCACAGGAGATACTCCAAACCCACGGAGTGGGTTTTCAGATTTTTTTGCGTTTTTGCGTTTTGCGGAATGAAGGCTTTTACGGTGGCCGGAGTGCAAATCCTGCCACCAACCTCCTAATAAGAAGTGACCCAACTGCAGGAGGACGTCCGCAGACACAGTTGGGCACTAGATATGGATGGCCGTTGGCTCACAAGGAGCTCCTCCGCCCTTTGACAGGTTTTGTTTTTAATCCTGCTGGGTGTCCATATCCAAACACCCTCCTCACCAGAAAACCTGGTGGGGGAGACGGTTTAGTCGCCGACAACCCGACCATGGAACAGGTTAGTACAGGTTTACATGGTACCTGTAGCAGGTCACAGATCGAACCTGACCTGACTGAAGGTCTGAAGGTCTGAAGAGATGGGAAGAAACTTCCCTATCTGAAGGATGGGGTATGTCACGGCAGAGGGTGAAGTCATTAACAAATAAATAAAGGGGATTTTCAAGAGAGTCAGAGATCAATGAAGAAGATTAGGACTAGGACGAGGCCAAGAACACCACCTTGGGAAACTCCAGCCTTAACAGTGAGAGGAAATGAAAGGATTCCATTGAAAGCCACACATAGGCTACAATAATAAAGTCAGTATGCCATATGTGCATTTGGTCTTGGATGAAATCAGCAGAGAGTTTGGAGAGCAAGGCAGGATGACTCGTCAGACTGTATCAAAAGCACGAGATATGTTTAGAGGGACAGCCCTGACCATATGTCTTACACTAATGGCCTCCATTAATTGTTTGGAGCATAGAAGCAGGATGTCCAAGGTACAAGGACCTGGTCTGAATCTGAAATGGTGATCTGAGATGAGACCATTGGAGAAAAGGAAGGATTTCATATCAACTGCGATGATGGATTCAATGTCCTTGCTGATGCTTGGAAGTAAGCTAATAAGTCTGTATTTAAGCGGTTTGGTTTTTGCTCCTTTTTATGTAATGCAGTGGTGTTGGTTGATTTCCAAGTAGATGGAGGATGACCTTGGCAAATTATAGGGTGAAAAGAGCAGAGAGAGGATGTGTAAGAGCAGCAGAGTAAATTTTCAGGACACGTGAGCTGATGCCGTATGGTCCAGTTGCAGAATCAGAGTCGAGGGATGCCAGAAACTTCACCTTCTCTGGTGCAAAAGACATATGGTCCAGTAACAGTTGGGTATGTCTGGGTAGGGTGGGTACAGAGAATGAGCGGTTGAGTCAAAAGATTTTGAAGCAAACATATATTTGAGACTTTCGGCCTTCTCACAAGCGGAGTTGGCTGTGGTGCCATTTGAAGTGAGGGAAGGGATGGAAGGGGAACATACTCCAGAGACAGACTTAACAAGGTGCCACCAAGTTCTAGAGGAAGGAGACTAGTTTGAAGTTTCATTCTTGAGGTTGGGCAGATGTTGTTTTCTGGCTCTCTTGAGAGTGGACACACACTTGGTGCAGGATTTTGGAATGGTCTGAGATTGCTTTCGGTCAGATTTGCTTTCCAGGAAGAGAAGGCAAGTAGTCTCAGAGCAACTGTCTCCCCACATAATTCAGTGTACCATGAGCAGGAAGAAGTGTAGGATACCTAAATATGAGATGGGATGAATCTGTGCATGAGAGAGAACAGGTTTCTGTGAATGAATGTCCAGGCTGAGTTGATATTAGGGGTCGTAGATATGGGAGACCAGTCCTGAAATGAAATGGCTGCTTGCAGTCCCTGCCAATGTGCTTTCGTTAACTGCCAGACTGCGCAGAGGCAGTTCTTTGAGATCAAGAAAAGCTACTACACATGGTAAGCCCTTTGCTGTTTCAAACCATACCCAGGTTCCACTACAGCTGCAGACATTCACAAGCAGTACAATACATGAGAATCCCAATACTACATGCCCAAGCATGTACGACATGCAATGCTCATAGCAGTTAACATATAAATAAGAAGACCCAATCGTGCTTTTAAAACTAGGGCTTACCTTGCGTAGCCTTTCTTGGTTGCTTTATGCAGCTTCTTTGCTTGAAGAAGTTTGCTAGAGTTAATTTATTTGCTGGAGTCAATTTATTTGGTTATCCCAGCCAGGGCCGGTTTATCCTTTTGTGGGCCTGGTGCCAAACAAATTTGTGGGCTCCAATTTTGGGAACCATTGCAAAAGGAAGATCAATACAGAAGTAGTCTTTAACACAGCACACAGCTGTGTATAAGTTTTGGGGTTTTTTCACAATATTTACAAGTTTAAGTTACAGATGGTGGTGACTGCCATGAGCATTAGGGTACCAGCAATGGTATCCCGAGGGCAGAAGGACAACAGAGCATCAATTACACACTCATCGGCAGGGGTTGAAGGCACAGTTGCTTCATTCAGAGCACAAGCACTGTTACTTAAATAGCTGCTGATATGAGGCAGTTTTGCTTCATTTTCATCGATATCTGCTTTACGCCTGCGTTTCTTCCTTCCTTCCTTCCATGTTAGTGCTGCTTCATCGGGATGAAGATTACCACACTATGGTTTCTGAGCGCCACTCAAATATTTTTTCATCATTTGTGGTACGAATTATCCAGTTGTCTTCTCCCGCTCTGCTTGTGTGGAACTCAAACTGGAGCATCCGCCATGAACAGTGTGGACTGTGGTGACGTCACATGCCAGGAAATGGTAGTATTTATTTTTCAATTCAAATACCTAGTATGTTTTTTAAAAGTAACATTAAATTATACACATTATTTATGGAAATGTTTTGTGATGTGTACACTTTAAAATAAATAAATATATGTCGCCATGGACCCCTCATTTGTGTGGGCATGGAGCCGAGGAGCCATTAGTACCATTGTAAACCTGGCACTGATCCTCTTCGGTTAATTGATTGGATGAGAGCTGATTGGTTATGCCTTCCAATTACGGGTGAAAGACGTGATTGGGCCTTGTTATTTATGTTATCTGCTATTGGTATTGCACGTACTACATGCTTGCAAGCCTTGGTGGTGCGCCTTTCTGTCTGCACTGTCGCTGATGACTCGCAAACCAGTGATGAAACCAGCAAACCAGCAAACTGATAACTCGCAAACCAGTGATACAGTGGCTGAGGAGAATGTCTAGCATTGGGATTCTCATGTATGTACTGCTTGTGAATGTTTCAAGCAGAAGAGGAACCCAGATGGAGCTTTAAACAGCAGAGGGCTTACCTTGTGTAGCTTTTCTTCGTCGCTTTATGCAGCTTTATTTTGCGAAAGTAGAATGGTAGTGATATATAATATATATATATATATATATATATATATATATATATATATATATATATATATATATATTGTTGTGGGCCAGAGGTCAGGTGGCGAGAGCGACCACTAGGTGGGGGAAGTTACGTCGTCTCCCACCAGACTCCCGGAATTGTAGGCCGTCGCTCATGGATAATTCCGTGATGCAGCGGGTCGCTTAACCGACCGTGGACGCCAATACTTCCACCGCCTGGTGTGGGGTTTTTTTTGTCTGGAACCAATTTACCTAATTAACCACGCGGTTTCGACTACCGGGGAACCACGCCCTCAGTACACCTTGCTCGAATCGGATCACTCTACCAACTACCTTTCTGGTTCGAATGCAGCCGAGCGGACCTGCCAAGAACGTACCGGCAAGAATGAACAGATTATTGGGGATAAAGACCCGGATTAAACTCAGATCCAAACCATGCTGGACCAATGAAGGAAAAGACAAAAACGAACTGGGAACATTTCTACAATAGCTTATTTACAATCAACTTAAAAAAGAGGGACAGAGAGCAGACTTAAGCAGGAATAAAACAGGCAACATTTACAATGATCAAATAAAAACACTTATGCAATTCTACTTAAAGACGGCGCCACACACTCAGACGAAAATAAACCCAAATGTATGGCAAAGGACCCCACAGACAGAGAGGGAGGTGAGCTGAGGTCGCAGTTCTTTCGGGTACCTGAACGTTGGAGGGAAGGGATGCTCCGTGGTGTGGCACCTGTCAATGGTCGTGCAGATCGGTCCACGGCCACACGCGTGGAGACCGTCTGCGAAGGAGCCTGGGTCGAGTAGAGCGGAGTCCGATGCGAGGATCAGGGCTGCAGACAGGACTCAACGAGAGACCCGGTCAAGGTCGGGTCGAGGTCTTCCCAGCTCTCTCACACTCAAAACAAACGACCCCCAAAGAGCGCAACCACTCTACGACCTTCCTCCTTTCTTTCACTACCAGCCGATGAACTGTCTCACTCCAACGCTCCTCACTCCAACGCTCTCCGCTCTCAGGGTTGCTTCGTAATTTATAGATCTCCCTCAGTGGGGAGGGGGCTTGGTGAAGCTGACGTCACTGTCCACCCTGATTGGACGAGGCTTCCATAGGTCCGCCCTTTCTAGGTGGGATTTCGGCCAAACCGGGAAGCCCGCCAACTCCACGAGTGTCCGGATTCGCCAAAAAGGTACTGCACAAAGATTTTACCTCGGAAAGCGAGAGGAAGGTACTGTGGTTCAAAATAAAAGGGGAGAAATGATTTATAAACCTAACTAAAAGCCATTGCAACACACCCCCTTTTGCTCTCCCACTACACACAAGGATGGGTTCTATCTGCACATATACTTAATGAAATAACTGACTTGGGACACCTGTATGTTGTGTGCATAAGATTCCGAGAACCATAACAATATATATATATATATATATATATATATATATATATATATATATATATATATATATATATATATATATATATATATATATATATATATATATATGTAGTCGTCGACTTACGACCTATGCGACTGTGATGAATTGAAGGATGTGACGCGTGATCACATGTCGCGTGGCTCGCGTACGGGACAGATAAAACCGAGATTCCACGCGGTCGGTGGGATTGTCCCTGGGGCATTGTCATTTACGGCGGTGGTTCACTTGGTGCTCGTTGAATGGTAAGAATTGAGAGTATACCGGACTCCGTGCTAATTGCTGATTTATTTTGCGGTGATCTACTGCACATGTATACATTGCTACACATGTACTCCTTGCTGCACATGTATCCCCTGATGTGCCCGTAGAAGCGGCTTCAATCAAGTGAAATAAAGCCTACACTCTGAAGGTTTTTCCCCCGCATTCATTTCAATTTATTTCACTTGATCCCTTCGGCTCCCTCAACCGACGATGGACAAGATCTACAAGCCGGAGAGGTTCAACGCAGACCCAAACGCGACTGACTCGGAAATGAAATGGTCGCATTGGTTCCGTTCCTTCTCACACTATCTGACCATTATTGAAGAGGGAGCCGACAAATTGGCCGCCCTTGTAAATCATGTCTCGCCCAGTGTATTCAGGCTCTTCTCGGAGTGTGACACCTACGACGCAGCGATCAACGTGCTGCGGGCGCTCTACGTGAAGCGCAAGAACGAGGTATACATACGACATCTTCTCAACACACGCAGGAAAGCAGCCGGGGAGACAATCGATCAGTTCCTGCAAGCTCTGAGGCAGTTGGGCAAAGACTGCAGTTTCCGGGCAGTAACCGCCGAGGAACACCGAGATGAAGCGACCAGAGAGGCGTTCATCCAAGGGCTCAGGTCAGCCCCCATACGGCAACGCTTACTGGAGAAAGCACAACCCACTCTTGAAATGGTAGCTGACCAGGCTTGAGCAATGGATACGGCTCAGCAGCAATCTGAGTCATATGGGACACCGATGCTGCTAATGAACGCTGCTACGGCGGAAACTCAAGGAACCCCCCAGGGCACCTCCGACACTGAGGATGGAGATAAACCCGAGGAATCGGATACCCAGACCACGACAAACTCCTCAGCCACTACTTCGGTTAATAAATGCTTCTTTTTTGGGTACAAAAGACACCTCCGCAACAAATGCCCCGACAGGGATGCCACATGCATGAATTGTGACAAGAAAGGGCATTATGCCAGGGTATGCAAATCTACTCTTAGAAGAAATAAACCCACTTCTGCGGCTCTCTACTCACAAAAGAAAGTAACAGCAGCTTCACCGGGGAATCTATCCAAAGTTATCATCAACGTACGAATTAACGGGCATATGGCTGAGGCTCTGATTGATACCGGTAGCTCTGAAGGTTTCGTCAACAGCTCGCAAGTGAAGGGCAGGAAATGGAAGATCCACCTGACAGACAATACGGTATGCATGGCCTCCACATCACTACAGTCCCACGTACGAGGGTACTGCAATGTTGAATTGGACGTAAAAGGGTACACGCATCGGGATGTAAGGGTACTGGTGCTTCGTGATTTATGCGCATATGTAATTCTAGGTCATAATGTCCTCAAGCAGCACACGAGCGTCGAAATACCGTTTGGAGGAAGCAAACCTCGTCTAATTCTAAATGCTCTGACCACCGCAGAGGTATCGTCCCCCCTGCTGTTTGCTAACTTGACGCCGGACTGTAAACCGATAGCGATCAAATCGCGACGATATACCACTGCCGATATGAACTTCATCACTTCTGAGACCAAGCGATTACTGGAAGAAGGAATTATAGAACCGAGCGATTCGCCATGGCGCGCGCAGGTGTTGGTGGCCACCAACCAGAACCACAAGAAACGAATGGTTGTCGATTACTCTCAAATGGTCAATCGCTTCACCCAACTCGATGCCTACCCTTTGCCGCGCATAGATGAGATGGTCGAATGCGTGGCCAATTACAAAATATTCAGCACCATCGATTTGCGAAGCGCCTATCATCAAATTCCCATTCGAGAGGAAGACAAACCTTACACCGCGTTCCAGGCAGGTAGACGCCTCTTCAATTCAGGAGGATTCCGTTCGGTGTCACTAATGGAGTAGCTTGCTTCCAACGAGTTATGGACGACATCATCTCGGATGAAAACCTCAAAGACACTTTTGTTTACGTGGACAATGTCACGGTGTGCGGTAAAGATCGGGGGGAACATGATATGAATCTGGACAGATTCTTGAGCATTGCTAGAAAATATAATCTGACCCTCAACTACGAGAAATGCGTATTCACGGCAAAGTCAATTAATCTTCTCAGCTACACAATAGCCGACGGCAGGATTAAGCCCGATCCTGAACGATTGCGCCCACTCCGTGAGCTACCCCCACCTCAGGACCTGCAGACAATGCGTCGGGTGATCGGAATGTTCGCTTACTACGCTAGATGGATCCCCCAATACTCTGAAAAAATACATCCCCTAGTGCATTGCAAAACTTCCCACCAGATGTCGCTGTTGTAAAAGCTTTCCACAACCTCAAGGATGATATCAGCAATTCCGTGGTATTATCGATCGATCGCACGGTGCCGTTCGTGGTGGAGACGTACGCTTACGATCACGCAATCGCCGCGACGCTCAATCAGTCCGGCCGACCCATCGCGTTCTTCTCGAGAACTCTCTCAGGAAGCGAGCAGAGACACTCGGCAATAGAGAAGGAAGCGTACGCTATTGTCGAAGCCCTGCGTAAATGGAGACATTATTTACTGGGCAACCACTTCACACTCGTCACGGACCAGCGATCCGTTGCCTTCATGTTTGATGGGAAAAATAACGGGAAAATTAAGAATGAGAAAATAATGAGATGGCGGATAGATCTAGCTTGTTATAGTTACGACATTGTTTACCGGCCCAGGAGGGAAAACCCTGCTGCAGACACCTTCTCTCGGGTCTACTGTTCGGCGACAATCAGTCGGGCTTTGCAAGACCTCCATGAGTCTCTGTGCCACCCAGGAGTAACCAGAATGGCACATTTCGTGCGCAGACAAAACCTTCCCTATTCTATCGAAGATATTAAACAAATGAATGCTTCATGCCCTGTTTGCGCTGAACTAAAACCCAGATTCTATGGCGCGGCTTCTGGCAGATTGATCAAGGCCACTTCACCCTTCGAGAGACTAAATATCGACTTCAAAGGGCCCCTGCCGACCGAGACAGACAACAGATATATATTCACTGTTGTTGATGAATACTCAAGGTTCCCATTCGCATATCCGTGCTCGGATATGACCTCGGGCACTGTCGTGAAATGTCTGTCTGACCTCTTCGCTATGTTTGGGAAACCTTCGTACATACATTCAGACAGAGGGCCGTGTTTCATGTCGGCCGGGCTAAAACAGTTCCTATTTGAGCACGGCATAGCAACTAGTCGAACGACGGGTTACAACCCACAGGGTAATGGGCAGGTGGAACGGTATAATGGAGTAATTTGGTAAGCCGTAACTCTGGCGCTGAAATCGAGAGGGCTGGGGCCCGAGCGGTGGGAGGTTACCCTTCTCGACGCTCTGAATTCCATACGCTCTTTGCTCTGTACGTCCACCAATGCTACTCCTCACGAACGAATGTTTACTCACCAACGACGTTATGTTGACGGCCAAACGGTGCCCAACTGGCTAACCCATCCCGGAACAGTGTTCATGAAATGCCCGGTACGACAAAGCAAGTATGAACCCATGGTGGAGGAGGTCGAACTCATCGATGCTAATCCAGAGTATGCTCATGTCAGACTTCCTGATGGCAGGGAGACCACTGTGTCGGTTCGCCATTTGGCTCCCACAGGTACTCCTCCTGCAGGTACACCACCATCTGGTACTCCTCCCTCTGACATTCCCTCCCCAGGTGTTTCCCCCCCAGGACCTCCACCGGGAATGGTGGCGACGGAGCTGCTGCGTTCCACCCGAGAGCGATCGAGGAGTCATCCCCGGCACGAGTCGAGGCTCCCCAAGAAGATCGAAAGCCTCCCTCAAGTGAAACCACCATTTACTCCCGGAGAGGTCGACGGATAAAACCCCCTCGCCGACTCGATCTGTAAAGGGGATTATCGGCATCCTCGATGCTCATGCTCCTATATGCTCATTATATCATATATCGATGCTCATTACCATGCTCCTACAACTCAAAATAATCCTCACTGCTTGGAATGTATGCTTCTGTAGTTTAAATAGTTCGCGCTGCTTGAAATGTATACTCCTGTAGCGCTGAAGTAATCATGGTGCGTTAGTTGAGCCTCGAGTTACATTTTAAAGATGGGGAGAATGTGATGAATTGAAGGATGTGACGCGTAATCACATGTCGCGCGGCTCGCGCACGGGACAGATAAAACCGAGATTCTGCGCGGTCGGTGGGATTGTCCCTGGGGCATTGTCATTTATGGCGGTGGTTCACTTGGTGCTCGTTGAATGGTAAGAATTGAGAGTATACCGGACTCCGTGCTAATTGCTGATTTATTTTGCGGTGATCTACTGCACATGTATACATTGCTACACATGTACTCCTTGCTGCACATGTATCCCCTGATGTGCCCGTAGAAGCGGCTTCAATCAAGTGAAATAAAGCCTACACTCCGAAGGTTTTTCCCCCGCATTCATTTCAGCGACTTTTGACTGTTCGACTTTACGACCACTTTACGACCACGTAAAGTGGCCCCCCAAAAAAAAACTTTTTTTTTTTTTGTATGTAAAATATACATTGTTCGACTTACGACCAAGTCGACTTACGACTGATTGGCTGGAACCAATTGCGGTCGTAAGTCGACGACTACATGTATATATATATATATATATATATATATATATATATATATATATATATATATATATATATATATATATATATATATATATATATATATATATATATATATGTACTCGCGATACCCGTGCACATGCACGGGATAGCAGTACAACATAGCTGGTAGCAGACGACAGACCGTACACGGGGAATGACAAAAATATGCATTGTGCAAAATGCAAGTGGTACTATGGAACGCCAAGACTTCCCAAACATTGTCGGCATGTCTGCTAAGTGCCACAGCAATTTCATAGGGATCGTGTGACGGCGAGCCGAGTTTTTAGTGTGCAAGCTTGGTATTATAATAGAGATATATGTATGTATATATATGTATATAGATAGATATATATGTATATAGATATATATATATATATATATATATATATATATATATATATATATATATATATATATATATATATATATATATATATATATATATATATATATATATATATATACATATATACACACACACACACACACATATATATATATATATATATATATATATATATATATATATATATATATATATATATATATATATATATATATATATATATATGTGTATATATACACACACACTGTACATATTCAAAGAAACATATATATATTTATTTATATATATATATATATATATATATATATATATATATATATATATATATATATATATATATATATATATATATATATATATATATATATACAGTGTCTTCAAAAAGTATTCATACCCCTTGACTTTTTCACATTTTGTTGTGTTCCAGCTTGAATTTAAAATGGATTAAATTTCTTCTTTTTTTGTCACTGATCTACACCAAATACCCCATCACGACAAAATGAAAACACGTTTTCATAAATTATGAAAAATTAATTGAAAATTAAAACCTGAAATGTCTTGCGTCAATAAGTAATCAACCCCCTGAGTCAACACTTTGTCGAAGCACCCTTGGCAGCGATTAGAGCGTCGAGTCTTCTTGGGTATGTCTGTATCAGCTTTGCACATCTAGATTTGGAGATTTTCTCCCATTATTCCTTGCAGATTTGCTCGAGCTCTGTCAAGTCGGATTGGGAGCATCAGTGAACAGCAATCTTCAAGTCTTTCCATAGATTCTCATTGGGATTCGAGTCTGGACTTTGGCTGGGCCACTCAAGGACGTTCACATTCTTGTTCTGAAGCCATTCCATTGTTGCTTTGTCTGTATGCTTGGAGTAATTTTCTGTTGGAATATAAATCTTCACCGCAGTGTCAGGTTTTTTTTTGCATTCTGAATCAGGTTCTCCTCAAGGATTTGCCTTATTTGTCTCCATTCATTGTTCCCTCTATCCATACAAGTCTCCCAGTCCCTGCTGCTGAAAAGCATCCCCAGAGCATGATGCTGCCAACCATCATGGTGTTAGATGGATAATGAGCTGTGCTTGGTTTCCGCCAGACATAGCACTTTGCATTCAGTCCAAAGAGTTCAATTTTCATCTCATCAGACCACAGAATCTTTTGCCTCATGCTCTCAAAGTCTTTCACATGCCTTTTTGCAAACTCTGGGCATGCTGTCACATGCCTTTTTCTCAGCAGTGGTTTCCGTTTGGCCACTCTTCCAAAAAGCCGAGATTTTTCAAGTGCTGCAGAGACTATTGTCCTTCTGGTAGGTTCTCCCATCTCCAGCCAATGAACTCTGTCGTCATTGTAGAGTGGCCATTGGGTTCTTGGTTATCACCCTGACTAAGGTCCTTCTTGTCTGGTTGCTCAGTTTTATCTGACGGCCAGCTCAAGGAAGAGTCTGGGTAGTTCCATATTCTTTCCATTTCCTCATGATGGAGCTCACTGTGCTCTTGGGAACATTCAACATTCCAGAAATTGTTTTCTACCCTTCCCCAGATCTATGCCTCCTCACATTTATATCTCTTAGTTCTATGGACAGTTCCTTGGAGTTCATGGTGGAGTTTCTGCCCTGACGTGCACTGTCGTCTGTGACTATATATATATATATATATATATATATATATATATATATATATATATATATATATATATATATATATATATATATATATATATATATATATATTTGTGTGTTTCTTTCTAAATCATGTCAAATCAATTGAATTGGCCACAAGTGGGCTCCAATCAAGTTGTGGAGACATCTCAAGGATGATCAGAGGAAATTGGATGCACCTGAGCTCAATTTCGAGTGTCATAGCAAATAGGTTGAATACTTATTGATGCAAGACATTTAAGTTTTTCATTCTTAATTACTGTATATTGTAAAAAATTCTGAAAACATTGTTTCACTTTGTCATTATGGGGCATTTTGTGTTGCTCAGTGACAATTAAAAAAAAAAATTAAATCCATTTTAAATTCAGGCTAACACAACAAAATGTGAAAAAGTCACAGGGTGTGTATATTTTCTGAATGCACTGTGTGTATGTATTCATGATTGGATAAAGTTTCAAAGAAAAATAACCTGGACAAGTTTGGCATAAAGATATATAAGTTGAGTTACATTTCGATGATGGCTTCTGAGCTCTTTATAACAGGAAGAATGCCTGATGTGATGCTCCAGACGTTCTCTCCTGGGGCTCGTGGTCAGACATCATTCCAAAGCAGCATGAGGCTGTAAGATTAAGAGGCAGCGAGACTACGTCCCACTGTGTTACTCTTCAAAGTGCAATCAGCCATGGGGTTAAAGCCCCTACCTGTTTGTTTACTGGTTTTTGTTATCCCTCACCTCAGGCTCGTTCTGCATTTTTAATTGTCCTGGCCTGATTGCACCCGTTGTCAAGAGCCTTCTATGGTTTATCCTTCTTTTTGCACTTGTTTAACATCACAGGAGAGAATCACAATGCTGATCCAACCCTTTTCACAACCCCAAGTATCAGACAAACCAGTACAAAATATCCACTGCACAGTGAAGAGTTTATATATAAAATCCGAATATGTTTGTCATTACTACAAACATGGTCTATTCACAAAAGGAAGACTTTTACTCTCCACGACAGAAAGTCTTACGATTACCGATATTCGCCAATTAAGAACATGTAAAACATATCACACTCTAATAAGAGCAAGTTTTCATTTTCTTACAGAAATCGCACAGCAGGTTTAATGCTCAAACAACTGCAAGAGTGGGTTTTAAAAGCAAGAATATTCAGACTGAGTAACAATTTAAATACATTGTTGGCTGCAAAAAAATGTAATGGTTTAATAACAAGTGTGCCAAGCGTGAGGAAGGTTCGTGTGCTATACTCCCACTGTTCTCAAGACAACAAATACAACTAAACCCTACCTACTTCCCAAAAACCTCCATTCCCTCCCTCCCCCCCAATTATACTCCCCATGAGGCCTACGCTATCCTTGAAAAGTTTGGTCACGATCAATTAAAGTGGTTCATAGACTATCGTCCACTCTATTCCAAATCCCCCCCTTAAATCTGAAAATCTATTTGAGCTCTTAACTTCATTTTTTTTTTTTCACCATTAAACCCACACGGGGCCGACGTGATCCCTGCTACATTTGCTGGCAATCACTCAAGCCATTATAACGAACACCCATTCTACCCCCTATTCAAAATCCTGCTTAAATTGAAAAAAATGTATGGAATCTAATAATTTAATTTTTCACCATAAATCCCTCATTAAGCAAGATATTTTTTGGTAGCACTGCAGCTTATAGGGCTGATGAGCATAGCTGGACCCTGATAGAGAGAACCCCACCTTCTGCTTCCCCACACTTCCCCCTAAATGTACTACCCCTATTTTACTTCCCATTATCGGTGCTAAGTTTAGTTGCGATTACTTAAACCGTTACAAACATCCCCCCCCTCCCCAGACCTCCTCCCCTAAACGCCTTACTCCATAATCTTCACCCCACCCCCAATGTCACTCCCCATGAGGCATTCATTATGTTTTCCAAGTTTGTCCTGTTCTCAAGATGTACAAGATAGAAGGGAACTGAGTGACATCAGACATCTGGCAGACAACCAGAAAATGGAGTACGACAGTAAGCGCGCCTTTGCCTGATCCAACTTGTGCGCCACTCCAATGAGCACCAAAAATGCGAGAGACTTCTTGTGCCTACAAATATAGTTTTTACCCAGTGCGTGCGAGGCGAAAGGCAGGGTTAAGCAATTAGTTCACTTTGTCTGTCTATTTGTCAACAATCGTCAGTTTATGATCGAGGAAAAACCAATTTAAATTGAATGTTAAATTTTGAACACAAATTGGAACTTGATTCAGAAAACAAACCTGTAGTTGAGCAGTACTTTACCCCTGAATTTGTCTGGATCACGCATGCGCAGAGAGGAGTGAGATAATGTTTTTTACTCTGTCAGTCTGGCAGTCAGACAAAATTGAAAATCATTCCAAACAGGAACCTTACTGTTTTTCAGAATGCCATAAAGAACAAACAACAGGCATGAATAACTAATGCAATGTGTTAAATAAGGTGGTGTAAAAGACGCTACATCAACGGCGGTAAACTTCCAGAATTTGTTTTTCCTCCAGCCTTTAAAATCTTTATATTGTGTAAGTTTAATTATGTACATCCCTTCTTTTTATCAGTACTTGGACAAAATATGACGGTATTTTACATCATCACAACCAATCAAATTTGCCACTTTCAGATCCCACCCATGTCCTTGTGTCTCAAGACTGCGCTGAGGAAGGTGTTCTATGAACTCTAGTTTTTTTGTTTTAGCAATCAGGTGATGGAAGGTCTGAAAAGAAAAGTTATCAAAATGACATTCAGTTACTTATAACGAATCAGAATATTTACACAAAGCCTGGTGTTGCTTTCATGGTTAAGGTGGCTGGCTTAGGATCTTAGGGTCCTGAGTTTGATCCCTGTTGGCCACTGAATGAACATCAGGTGGAGTTGACTCAGCCTGTCATCATTCTGAGGTTGGTGAAATGAGTACCAGTGTTCTGGTATAGGAGCACAGCATCAGCAGTATAGTTGCACCACAACAAAATAACAGCTACCTGGCAGCCAAGCTGCAACATGGAAGAAGAAAAAGAAAAAGAAGAAGAATAAGAAGAAGCTTTCTGCAGTCAAGTTTAATGTGTTAACCAGAGCCCCAGAAAATAGGTTAAAACTGTAAAGATGAGAGCAGGTTTCTGTGGAAGAGGAGTAAACATAAATACACCATCTTCATCAATAATCGAGATGATGTTTCACAACTGTTCAACTGCCCCAAACATGCATTGGGACTTGAGGGCAGCTGTAAGAAGGCATGAAAAACCAACAACTACAGCATGCAGTGAATAATATAAATGAAGTATTATTGCAAAGTCATATACACAGTTACATCATAAGGAACAAGGTGAATTTAAAAAGATTCAATGGAATAGGGTGTGGGATACGAGTTCAACAAGGAGCTGATACTCTCAGTCCCCTGCCTTTTGGGTGGTATGAGGAATACATAGCTGTGTAATATAAAAACGAAATCCTAAACGTTTTTTGAAATATTGCATACACAAGCCATGTTACTGAGATCTTCAGACGGATCTCATTTTAATCTCCCCCTTCTCCGACATTATGAAAGGGGTGGGGACAAGAACTAATCAGATCACAAAGGTTTGGAGGGTGGGCAAAAAGTGTCACAAAGTGACAGTAAATAAGAATTTATTTCAAAATCTTATTGCAGTCGAGTGTAGTCGGTCAATATTGACTAAATAAACCGAAAAGGAAATATGAACAGATGATGGAGGAATGGGGCTTGGGGTCTGGGAATAGAAAGCCTCAGCTCCCAGTACATAGGCCATGATGTAGGGTGCTCGCAGTTTGCATGGGAATTACAAACTGACATGAAAATTATTTTTAAAACACAAGATCAGTTCCAATTTTTTTTGCAGTCAAGTGTAGTCGGTCATTATTGAAAGCAAAAACTAAAAGGAATACCATGGTAGATGGTGGAGGAAGGAGATTAGGCCACTGGAAATAGAAGGCATCAATTCCCAGTCCGTAGACAATAATGTAGAGTCTTGTCACTTTGCATGGGAATTACAAACTGTCACGAAAATGGTAGAAAACATAAGGTTAGTACCAAAATTTTGGCAGTTGAGTGTAGTCGGTCACTATTGAATGCATAAACGGAAAGGACAAAATATTCAGGTCAGTGTGGATTAAGAAAAACATGAGTGAGAATAGCTAGGCCTCAGGGTTAGAAACTTAAATATTCACATCTTATTATATCAATGTCAGAAATGAAAATCGTACATGAATCAATTAAACTGAGAAATTTCCGCACAAATCTCACAGATTCATGTTCGGTGAGAAGAAACAAGTAAAAGACACTTTCATTGAGGTTCACAGGGGATAATACGGGTTATTGAAAAGAGCATTCAAAATTCACCTTTCCATAAACCGTATGTGTACTATTGTTCAAGCAAATTGTGCAGTACGTCATCCTTATGTATATAGATGTGGTGATCATGTAACCTCTTCATAAGGCATCTATTCATTTCACTATACAGGGTGGGGAGGGGTAGAGTCCCAATATTCAGGCACGTCCTGGAAATTTCTTGTCACATGGGTCATGGGCTCCATTTTGTTTCCATCTGTGGTGTATTTTTCATCGGTGTAAATTTCTTCCATTTACTTGTCCAACCAATGGCAGTAGTGTAGGCATGTTTAAAAAAAAAATCTGGTTTCTAACCAATCATTTTGCCTCACACTACTATTGGGCTCTTGGATCTCCCCTTCGGGAGACCGGTGTTGAGAAAGGCTTGAATAGAAGTGTGACAACGTTTTCCTGCCTGGCAGCTCATTATTTAAACTGTCGTGGAAATGATTGATTGACTTGAGTTTTACTGGAGTTAAACCGCATTCGCAGCACTATTTTCAGCGACGCTTTTCCTCTCTTGACTCTTGGAGTTTCGTACCACATGCCACGTCGTGGCTCTATCTTAAGTGCGTTTTCACTCCTTTCAATGGTGGGACTTCTATCATCGAACCTCTTTTGGTCAGCAGCTTATTCCCATGGGCACTGGCCTTTTATGACACCTGAGTTACCGAGTGATCTTATTATTTCGTGGACACGACGCCGAATTGGTCCACTGGTGATACGCCATTTCTTGCTTCTTATTGAACGTGTGACTGTATTCACCCGTACTCAAGCCTAACATCGTATGGGACACCACTGAGACTGGACGAAGTCACCAACCTTTAGATCTGAGGAGAAGTCGATAACTCGATTTTCGATACATCGACTGTTCATTGAATGAGCAGAAGATTGTCGATAGCTTATCATTCTTTTAAAAGTGACAGGATGTTGTGCCATTGGATGCACCAATTAATCAGAGAAGGGTTTCAAAATGTAGAGATCCCCTGCAGATGCTGGAAGGAAAAAAAAATTGGGGGAAAAAAAGTTTGTCGTCTGAGATGGAAACCAACTTCAGTGTCATTTCCATGACAGGTAAGTTGTCATCCCACATGTGTACATTTATGCGTGGTGCATAGTCATATTGTTGTTGGCCATTAAGTATAACTCATAGAAAGACATACATCATCATGAAACATCTATAGATAATTTATGACATAAAAACAACCTCTTAACAAAGTTGCTTAAAAAGAAACACGTCACATGTGTGTCTGAAACGTAACTTTGTTTCTTTATTTATTAAAATTAGTCTAAGTATTGCACTTAACATTGGTTAACAACATGTCATGGTCCATGGCATGACTAATTCCAAAGTATTTGGCCTCACCTTGAAGCAAAATAACATACTGTACTGTGTTGTATTGAAGGTTTGTTGCCCCCAAACCACTTAGTAGAGGAATCAGAAGAGTGGGAGAAAAAGGGAGAAAATGAGAAGAGAGTAATAAAGTGTATTAACTGTTGGAAAAGTGAAACTATGGAGGATGAGAGATTTAATGGGAATAGAAAATAATGAGGAATTACACAAACATGCATGTTTTCAGCACATGTGAAGATTACATGCACAAGCATGTTTTCAGTGGAAAAGTACTTATCTATACTAATAAATGTGTGTGTGTGTGTGTGTGTGTGTGTGTGTGTGTGTGTGTGTGTGTGTGTGTGTGTGTGTGGGGGGGGGGTGTGGGGGTGTGTGGGGTGTGTGTGGGGTGTGTGGGGGTGTGTGGGGATGTGTGTGTGTGTGTGTGTGTGTGTGTGTGTGTGTGTGTGTGTGAGGTTTGCCATAACTCCAAAACCGTAAAACCTAGCAGCCTGAAACATTGCAAGCGTATGGAGAAAACTCCGAGGAAGAGCAAAAGTGGAAATTGGGTGTTTGGGTTGATTAAAACACCCCTTTTGAAGATAATTAACTGCTTTATTTAATTATAGCCTTCATCAGGCGATCCTCGGCCACCTCACTCTCGCTGGGGTCTGAAGGTGCCATGTCTTTTGGCCTGCTCAACAGGCCAGAACGATTTATTTACGATAAAGTTTTTTTTTTTTAACTTTGCTCACTCATATTATCGAATGCCTGTTCATCATCACTACAAATCGCTGGGTACATTGCAATGCTGAAAAAACGCCCAGAGATGTCAGTGTCTGCGTTGGGCCCGCGGTGGCTTGTGGTCCATCGAGATGTGTCTCGCCGGCTGAAAATATTGTGCAATTTATTTTTCGACGACATTGCTTCGTTTAACTATTATGTGGGATCTGCTTTCATTATCTACCTGTCAATTTGACATATATATATATATATATATATATATATATATATATATGTATGTATGTATGTATGTATGTATGTATGTATGTATGTATGTATGTATGTATGTATGTATGTATATATATATATATATATATATATATATATATATATACAACAATATATATATATATATATATATATATATATATATATATATATATATATATATATATATATTGTTGCAGGCCAGGGGTCGGTGGCGAGAACGACCACTAGGTGGGGAAAGCTTGCGTCATCTCCTACCAAACTCCCCGGAATTGTAGGCCGTCGCTCGAATAACTCCGCGAGCTGGTGGATCGTTTAACCGACCGTGGAACGCCAATATCTCGACCGCGTAGCGTAGGCTTATTTTGTCGAGATCCAATGTACCTAAGTAACCACGCGGTCTCAGCTACCGGGGATCCATGCCCTCGGAACGCCCGGCCGAATCGGATTCACTCTACTGGTAGCGGTAAAATTACACCTACCGACTACCACTCTGTTACCCACCTTTCCGGCTCGGATGCAGTCGAGCGGGCCTGCCCAGGACGTCCCGGCTACAATTGTCCGACTACCGGGGATAAAACCCCGCATAATCTAAGATCCGAACCATGTTGGACCAATGCAAGAAGGGACGGAAACGGGTTGGGAACATTTCTGTGATGATTTATTTGCAGTAAATGAAGATACAAAGCAAGACTTAATGCGAATATGCAGGAAGTATTTACAATGTTCAAAAACACTTATTCAGGTCCACTTAAAAGACGGGCCCACACTCAGACACACACACAAATGAAAATAAACCCAGAGTTCTTTACTGGACACTCGCAGCCGAGGAACGAGACAAGCTGGTGGTCAGAGTCCAGCTGGGTACCTGAGCGTCGGAGGAAGGGGGTGTTCCACGATGCGGCACCTGACAAAGGTCGTTGGTTTGGTCCTCAGTCGCGCGTGTGGGACTCGTCGTTCGTGGGGGAGCTCAGGTGGTGAATATCAGGGTCCACGGAGGGGGGTCAGGGTCGCTCTTTCCTTTCCTTGTAGAGGGCCAGCAGAGACACGTTCGCCGCCTTCCCAACCTTCTGCTCAACCCTCCGCTTCAAAAGAACTGCACGCTCAACAACAACCCCGTTGAAAACCTCCGAACAACCTTAGTAACAACCCCTTCATAACAACTCCTTCGTAACAACCCCAAAAACACCACCGCCTCAGAGAGTGCTCGGGAATTTATGGACCTCCCTCAATGGGACAGGGCTCGCTCGAACAGACCTCACTCCCTACTAGCCCTGATTGGGCAGGCTCCCATGGACTCGCCCTTCCTGGGCGGAGTTTCGGCCCCTGCGGGAAACCCCACCCACTCTTCAACGTGGGTTCGTACTTGTCGAGCAACAGCATCAATGTTGCAAAGGTCGTCATGAAAAAAGTGACAACGTTTGTGGGAGCCGAGAAACCGGAACCACGAGATCTTGCCTTGGCACGTCAGCGTGCGAGAAGGCAGCTGTTTGGTGGTGGATCATGATGGGCCGATGGGTCATGCAGATGGGATGGTTGTTAGATGGCTTGTTCGATGTAATAACCTAACTAAAAGAAATCGCAATGCACGCCTTTGATTCTCCCACTAGACAAAAAGAAGGGGATCTGACTACACACATACTTAACGACATAACTGACTTTTGGGACATCTCTATGTTGAATGCATATCGTTTCCAGATCCATAACAATATATATATATATATATATATATATATATATATATATATATATATATATATATATATACATATATACATACATACATATAGAGCCAGATCTGAATCGTCACCAACATTTAATCAGTTCATTCCTGTCACACACCCAACCTGTCCACAAAATTTCATCTGAATCTATCCACAACCTTTTGAAATATCCTGCACACAGACAGACAAACAAACAAACAAACAGACAGGGGTGAAAACATCACCTCCTTCCACCGTCGGTAACTTTGGTAACCAAATATGGGCACACAACAGTTTTTATGTGTGAGGTGTAAAGCGCATCTTAAAATATCTGAAATAAATATCTGACATGATTCGATTCAACAGAATTTCATTCTTTGATGTAGTCTCCACCACAACGATCATGCCCTCTTCTTAATCATGACTTCCTTCATCTCGATGATGCTACACATTATTTAGACACAATATATTAACACTTTCCTGATCCTATAAATACGTAGTAAATAAAAAGTGTTCAATATTTGAAAGAAAGTGTTGCAAAATGAATACACCCATTGTTGCACTGAACATTATACTGGCTATGCAAGGTTAGAGGTCTTTTCTGCAGCATTGTGGCCCAGAGAAGTGACCATGATGTAAAAATCCCTCTCGCCCCTCTCCCAAAACTGCCCCCATAAAATGATTAAGCTCATATTCTAATTCCTATTGGCCCCCACATTATACCCCCTATGACACTCCCCATGGGGCCCCCATTATGTCTGCCAAGTGTTGTTCCACTACAATGTTCCGTTCTCAAGATATATACAAGGTATAAAGGAACAGACAGACAAACAAACAGAAAAATGGTGTGTGACTGACAATAAGGGCACATTTACCTGATGTGAGACTAGTTAGTAAATGTGACGCATGTGGGCCAAAAAAGGAGCAATGCAAAGAATGATGACGAGGCAAGATGACGGAAGAATTAAAATTCCATTGGATTCAATGAACACACTCCATGTATTCTCTTAAGAGAGGCTCCGTGGGCTGAAAACAGTCCATTTCTCACACGAAATAATTTTTCCTGCTGCTACTAAATACACAAACGGTGCAACTTATGTCAGCTGGTCACATTTTAACTGCAGGGTTTCCTTTCAGCATCACTAGCCACGTCACTCACAAGTTTACACTTTAGTGTACCCTACATGTTTTTATTCGTAATTGTATAATCATTGTAATTATTGGAGCGACAGGATATCTAAGCCGTTGTGTGCCTTTCCACTGAGTTGTCTGCTCCAAAATGGGATTCCTGAGGGATGGAGACATCGTTATAAACATTCCGTACAGGTACCGTTTGGACGTTTTGTTAAATCGGAACTTCATTCAAAAGGAAATGTCACGACAATGGAATATATTTGCATTATCTTGTGGGTGGCGATGAAAGACCCTCAAAAGAGGAATCGAACAGTACAAGTGCAGCCCTTGAAGATAAACTTTCTTCATAAACAGATTCCATCCATCCATTGGGACCATACTCTGTGCAGAGCGTTGGTGCTGCCTAAGCAATCTCTTTGATTATTGGGCACAATCCTGGATGGGTCGCCACTCTGACACAGGATACCAGCTGCTGGCACTCATTTTGCCGACCTCAGAAGGATGACAGGCAGAGTCAACCCCACCTGGTATTAATTCAACAGCCGAATGGGATTTGAACTCAGGATCCTAGGATCCCAAGTTCACCACCCAAACCATTCTAGGATCCCAAGCCCACCACCCTTACTATTAAGCCAACATAAGGTGGATATAAGAAAAGAGAGAATATATATATATATATATATATATATATATATAAATAAGAGAAAAATAGATATACTCTTCTGTATATAAGAAAAGAGAAAATAAACAATAACCAGGCATATAAACAGATTCTGCTTTGAGAATGTTTTGGCTGGTGACCTCATGGATATGAATCTCCCATTTGATGGACCTACATTGAGATTAATTATAAATACAGATTTTTCTTTCTTTACAATGACCCAAGGTTGGAATGGAGGACTGCGAAAGAATCTGCACACACATCAGGATACACAGTGCCTTCACAAACGTATTCACACCCCTCAACTTTTGTCACATTTTGTGTTGCAGGCTGAATTAAAAATTGATTAAATGTAATTTTTTTTTGTCACCGATCGATATAAAATACACCATAATGACAAAATGAAAACATGTTTTTAGAAATTTTTACAAATCAATTAAAAATGAAAAGCAGAAATGGCTTGCGTCGATAAGTATTCAACCCCGAGTCAATACTTTGTCGAAACGACTTTGGCAGCGATTACAGCTTTGATTCTTCTTGGGTATGTCTGTATCAGCTTTGTACATCTGGATTTGGGGATTTTCTCCCATTCTTCCTTGAATATTTGCTCAAGCTCTGTCAAGTTGGATGGGGAATGTTGGTGAACAGCAATCCTCAAGTCTTTCCATAGGTTATCAATGGGATTCAAGTCTGGGCTTTGGCTGGGTTCAAGGTTATCAACTCAAGGGCTTTCATGTTCTTTTTCTGAAGCCAATCCAGTGTTGCTTTGGCTGTATGCTTGGGATCATTGTCCTGTTGGAACATAAATATTCGATGCAGTCTGAGGTCTTTTGCACTCTGAAGCAGGTTCTCCTCAATGATTTGCCTGTATTTGGCTCCATTCATTGATCCCTCTATCCTGCCGAGCTTGCCAGTCTCTGCTGATGAAAATCAGCCCCATAACGTGATGTTGCCACAACCATGCTTAACAGTAGGGATGGTGTTGCCTGGGAGATGTGCAGTGTGAGACTTGAGTCAGACATAATACTTTGAATTTAAAACCATAAGGTTCAATCTTTGTCTCATTGGACCACAAAACTTATATCTACTTGCCAGCAGTATCAATAAGATGCTTTTTTGGAAACTCAATACAAGTTTTTCGATGCACTTTTTTCAGTAATGGCTTCTTTTTTGCCACCTGTCCATAGAGGCCAGCTTTGTGAAGGGAACAGGATATTGTTGATTGATAAACACTGACCCCCAAGTCAGACATAGAGCCTTGCAGATCTTTCAAAGTCATTGGTGGATTTACAATGACATCCCAAACCAGTTTCCTGCTTGCCTGACTGCTGAGTTTGGATGGGTAACCTGATCTGCGTCGAGTCTGGGTGGTATGATACCTCTTTCACTTCTAATAATGGATTTCACCGTACTCAAAGGGATTATGAGTGATAATGAAATCTTCTTATAACCCCCTCCTGAACGGTGCTTCTCCACCACTTTATGTCTGACTTCTTCAAAAGCTCCTTGGTCGTAATATTTGCCTTATTGGTTGACCAAGTGAGTTGCACCTTAAAATTCCTGAGATAAGTGGAGGAGCTTAATTTTTAAGTTAAACCACTAATTACATTCAGGTAAAACCTATTACACTTTTTGTGTAACCTTTCAAACAAATAATTTTCTCCTGAAGTGATTTAGGGTTAATTAAGCAAAGGGTTTGAATACTTATGCAACTGAGAATCATCTGATTTTTTCTGTTAATCTGACTTGGTCACATTTTATCTGAATTTATTTTAGCTTTATCACCTTGGGGTAGTTTGTGAAGACTCTAGATATAAAGTTTGATTTTAAAGCGTCATGAAATAAGCTCAGGTGGCATCAAAACATGAAAAGTTTGGATGTGGGGGTGAATGCTTTTGCAGGCCACTGTATAAGGAGACAAGAGATATGAGATTTGAATGCGGAATCTCACCAACATAAGCCATGGAGTCAGACGAGAACTTGAAACAGGCCAATGCAAGTACTGCTTTTTTCAATGATTAAATGGCACATCGTGAAAGTAAATTGCACATGTAAACGGGTCATTGCATTGTGCACAGTGCTGTAGGCCTCAGGGAAAATGTAACGAAACAGCAAAGGTCACAGAGGGGTTTTGCAGTTTGCATATGATGGGTCTTTTGCCTTCAGGTTGTGCGAGGTCAAAAGCGTACTCGTCTCCTGGGTCATTTCACCTGCCTATCTACGGTATCAAAATCCTAAATTTTCACACGAGCTGAAATGGCAAGTAGTGTGAAGACTGAAGAGGTTGAGTTTGTGGGGCTTGGATAGTGACAAACATCGGAGAAAATCCTTCAAGAAACAGCACTATGCTTTGAAAGTTACATTCCTCCTACAAGTCTTGTTCATACCTTTCAAAGAGTTCAGTTTGGATCATGGTGTGTAGTTTCCAAGGATGATTTGAGTGGTTCACCTTGTCATTATTTCATACCCCTCTGGGGGAACAAAAAAGTGCTGACATCCCATCATAAATTTTTCCAGAGCTGAGAATTTACCCCTGCACAAGATCGCTACAACATCGCAGGGTACTACCACCAGTGGCCCTCAAACAAGGCAGGAATATATAATTTTAAAATGAGAATGGCACACTGGCCGACTGTTTTAAAAAGATAATGTCGACATTTACCGTCCATATGTGAATGCGAGAAGGTGCAAAGGTTGGCTTAACATCCCTTCTGAAGGATGACGAGCAATGCTATCCTGTGTCATGCTCAAAAAGCATTGATGGTGTTTGGCAAGCTCCGAGGTCCACCATAAGTCAGAATTAAAACACTTTTTAAACGACGCCACACTCACCTCACATTTTTCGTCTCATTTTGCTTCCATGTTGCATAGAACACGTGATTGAGGCTGCGTCTTACCGATAGCAAGGGACCAGCCGACGCACATGCGAGAGAGGGACTCCTGTGCAAAAGTTCGTTAATATAGCTGTAGGTTTCACATCATAAATAAACTTCAATAACGAAATTAAACACTTAAAAATGGTAAAAATTTGCTTTCAAAAAAAGAAAAAAAATTGGAGAAAGGTTTTCTCGCAAAAAAGGTATTTGATGATGGAGAGCTTTCCCCAGGGCATTAACAAAAACCACCAACCATTGCACACTCGGGGGTACAATGGCTATGATTATTAAATTTTTTTTTAATTTTTAAAATCCTCTCCTGAAAGGCAATTAAAATACCCCTTTCAGATCATTTCTTCGAGATCACTTTAACAATAGTACCAGTAAAAGTGTGAAGCATTTTGCCGCATGATAAGCACGTGATCATCGATAAAAAAAATAATATATATATTTAACCATGAAATAGGAATGAAGCTCCCACCACCCTCCCACCACCACCCCAACCTTTTTCACTTGGAATAGCTCCCGACGTCACTTTTCTTGTCTCAAAATTGGGAGCAGATGTACAACAAGGCAGCACATTGGGATCTGCCTTAAAACCCGCAGTTACTCATTACTGTGGATCCTGTTGCTGGCATTGGAGGCACACAAGGCGCAGTGAGATATCACCGCACATTAAAAGATTACATGCTTGACAGCAGAAATACAAGGACGTTTCTGCTTGACAGCGCTCGCTGCAGCTTCCGAGCATCATTTGTGTCAAAAGTTGTTGTAATGCCTCAAAAATTATGCTACAATATGAAATGATTTTCACCTTTCCCTTTTTCGGATTTTTAATTGCCTGCAACAGCTAAATACACTCGTTTTTGCTTTGAAGGAACCATCTTGCTATCCTATCTGGATAAATTGAGTGGTTTGTGCGTAAGTATCAGACCACACTATTCTCTTAACGTGTGCATTACTTTGAAGGGTTCCTGCCTGTGGAACCAACTTCCACATCCTCTTCAATCTCATTCTTCCCTCCAGGTCTTCAAGACAGCTGTTCGTCATCATCTCAGATCATCCCCCATCCAAAACCATGATATTTATTTTCAACCCCGTTTACCCTCCCCAAGCCCACGTCTTTCCAAATTTCCAGGTTTTCCTTCTTGAGAGTTTCCTTCTGTATGCATCATGTCCACCCCGTGCATCCTATGACCTATCCCTACCTCTCATTCTTCCACACATCTCTCATTTCTCCAAGTCTCCCTCTATTTTGTCCCTCAACCCCACTGTTGGTGTTTCTCCCCTCTCTTTCTACTGTTCATTTTGTTCTGTGATGTTCTAATCCATTCCATGTTCTAGCTCTTCCACGATCCTCACCTTAGAGTACAAGGTGTTAAAGGGGTTGGATGAGGGGGGATGCAGCACACAGTCTATGATGAGTCTATCATGTATCAGGGTGTTCTTGTCCAAATTTGAGAAATTATGATCATTAATTTTTCTTTCCTCATGTCCTACCTCTTCCTTATCATCTATCCTTTTTACGTTAGAACACATTATTTTATCCAACATTTTCATCATTGTAACCAAACAGACCAGGTAAAGTACATGGTTGGTTCAAAGGTGTGTGTGTGTGTGTGTGTGTGTGTGTGTGTGTGTGTGTGTGTGTGTGTGTGTGTGTAGACACACATGAACGCGCATGGAGGCCACATTGAAAATTGCAGCGCGCTCATTTTCGAAAGGAACCTTCCGCTACTCAACCCCAACATACCCTGCAAAAATGGATTTAATCGGACAAGGCGTTCTCCTCGAAAATCGACGGAAACCAATTTCAAGATGGCTGCCATGGAGGCCACATTGAAAATCGCAGCGCGCCCATTTTCGAAAGGAACCTTCCTCTACTCAACCCCAACACATCCTGCAAAAATGGATTTAATCGGACAAGGCGTTCTCCTCGAAATTGACGGAAACCAAAAGTTGACAGACGCCCGGACGCCCGCCAAATTCAAGATGGCTGCCCAAGCCGCCATATTGGATATCGGATTGTGCTGTATATCGAAAGGAACCTTCCTCTAACCACCCCCATTATACCCCCATGAAAATAAAATCAATCTGTCAAGCCGTTCACCAAGTTATTGTCCGGAAACCAAATTCAAGATGGCTGCCCAAGCCGCCATATTGGATATCGCATCGCACTGATTAATTATCGAAAGGAACCTTCCTCGACCCAGCCCCAACACACACTGCAAAAATGGATTTAATCGGACAAGGCGTTCTCCTCGAAATTGACGGAAACCAAAAGTTGACAGACGCCCGGACGCCCGCCAAATTCAAGATGGCTGCCCAAGCCGCCATATTGGATATCGGGTTGTGCTGTATATCGAAAGGAACCTTCCTCTAACCACCCCCATTATACCCCCATGAAAATAAAATCAATCTGTCAAGCCGTTCACCAAGTTATTGTCCGGAAACCAAATTCAAGATGGCTGCCCAAGCCGCCATATTGGATATCGCATCACACTGATTAATTATCGAAAGGAACCTTCCTCGACCCAGCCCCAACACACACTGCAAAAATGGATTTAATCGGACAAGGTGTTCTCCTCGAAATTGACGGAAACCAAAAGTTGACAGACGCCCGGACTCCTGGACAACGCCTGTGATGACAATACCCCTTCGGCAATTGGGGTTGAGGGGTAAAAAGCCCAAAATATATGTTTTCAACAGAAGGCTCCCAAAAGAGAGAGAGATAGAGAGAGAGAGAGAGAGAGAGAGAGAGAGAGAGAGAGAGAGAGAGAGAGAGAGAGAGAGAGAGAGAGAGAGAGAGAGAGAGAGAGAGAGAGAGAGAGAGAGAGAGGATGGAGAGAGGAGAGAGACAGAGTGGGGGGCAGAAAGAGAGAAAGAGAGAGAAAGAGAGAGAAAGAGAGAGAAAGAAAGAGAAAGAAAGAGAGAGAAAGAAAGAGAGAGAAAGAGAGAGAAAGAGAAAGAGAGAGAAAGAAAGACAAAGAAAGAAAAAGAGAAAGAAAGAGAGAGAAAGAGAGAGAAAGAGAGAGATTGACTTTTATGTCCTTTTATTATAAAATTATAAAACATTTTGCAAGGCAAATTTAAACAAAGAAAAAAAATTATTGAGGCACCATTTGCCTGAGGTTCATGAAAAGCATCAACACATGAGTATGAAGTGTCATTTCTGTAGTACAGGTGTTCAAGCTCAGCTGGGTCAGATAAACAATGAAAGTTCGAAGATAAATAATATTGTTACGACTTCACAAAGAAATGTGAACTTCATTATCAATACATTTACACAAGACACCACCACTGCACCATAAGTCTTCAAACACAGGAAGACTACCCATGTTTACATGACATGCATGTTCTAGTTTTATATGAGCAGACACCATACCTTTGAAACAAAAAAGTTCATTTTCATTTTTCCTATTCACCAATCTGGCTTTTCTGGTCTTGTAAATTGCAATCTAAGTAATTCCAAGTCAAAAAAAAATCAAAAACAAAACTACAGATTTGTTTCCAGTGTTGAAAGCAAGCCCATAAATAAAGATTGGAAAAGAAAAAACAATTTTAAATTTACAGAAAATGCGACTCAGATACAGACACAGAGGTGACAACCTCTTACATTCAATAAATGCATGATACAGATTTTCGATACTCATACAAAAGGGCCATGAATTAGACACAGAGGGGTTAAACTTCTGTAGTAAAACCTGTGTGGCCAGGGCCTGATGGACCAGTCTCCAATTTAAGTCTCCCGTGCGACCAACAGTCGGAGATCTATACATCATCTTCCAATTGGGAGTAAGGAAAGCTCCTGCAGGTAAAGTCTCTTTCCAGTGGTTTCTTAACGGTGTCGTACAGCATGGTAAACACACTTCTCGACAAATTCCATATAAAGATATTTTTCCCCATGACGTGGAACACACCAGACTAGTCACTGTTTGAAGAGAACACGTCATGGTGTTTTTGGGCAGTGATTGAAAGTTCAGGAAAATTTTGGTGAAAGTCTCCTTCTTCACTTACCCCATTCCACACAATATTTAATTGTATAAAAGTCTGGGTTACTATCCTCATGACCTCACCCACTACTCTCATTGAACGCAATCCAATTCTTTAGAAACCGAGTCAGCAGGTAACCATCGTTTCAAGGAAGGCTCCATAAGATCTCGCACTTTATTTATTCCACTATTTGTAAAGTACTTTATGAAGGATTGGCTGGCAGATATTCCAGCAAATAACAAATTTTGGAATAGTGGCTTATGCACAAATTTCCTGGCATCATAGGAGATCTCTAGACGTTGCACTCCAAGAGCTTGCCAAGCATTCAGAAGAGATTGATGAAATGCAGGGAGCCGAGCTCCATCAACCTGCTTCAGGTCCACGAGGAAGAGTTCCTGGTCATAGTCCATTCCACCTGTTTGCCGAAGCAAGGTATTGGTGAGAGGACGCCAGGACACTACTTCAACTTATAGTAGACGTTTTATTGTTATAGCAGACGTTTACTTCAACATATAGTAGACACATATAGTGGACGAAAAGCCATTATTCGACTCGGGATGTGCACCAAGTTTTGGCCACCAGACATTCGTGGCCTGCACAATACATCTGGCTTGAGCCAGTGGTGGCCTCCCCAGAAAAAAATCAATCAGAATGCTTGTGATCACAGCTTGAGGAGGCTGGAATGCAATGACCTTGTGCCACACAGTTGGAAGTATCAGGTTATTTATGATTGTTACCCGCGCCATAAGTGACAAGAACTGGAGCATTCCTTTCCATCTTGATAGTTTCTGCTTCATGTTATCTCGGAACCCATCCCAATTCCTTTGCATGTACCTCGTAGTTCCTAAATGGAATTTAAATTTAAACATAGTTCCTAAGTATTTAAACCCATCCGTTTTCCATAACATTCCTCCTGGAAGAGTTGGGGCAAGTTCACATGAAGAGTGTGATGAGGAGAGTGTATCTGGGTAGAGCCAAAGAGCTACACTCTTGTTCCAATTTACTCTAGCTGATGAGGCAAGTTCAAATTTGCCAAGACAACGGGAAGGCTCACTGACATCTTTTGGGTTTTTGACCACAACACACAGGTCATCTGCATAAGCTGAAGTGACAATGTTAGAGATGTTTGACAAGGATAACCCAGAGAAGGAAGTGCGAAGGAGAGCCAGTTGGAGCTCAACAGAAAGTGTGACAGTGGACAACCCTGACGGATACCATGCTGAAAATGGAAAGGGATGACACAAACTATTATTTACTTTTAGCAGGCATGATGCATTTCTGTACAAAAGTTTTATGCAAGATATGAATTTTTCCCCAAAACATGCTCTCGTAAGAACTGCAAATAAGAAAGAACGATCCACACTGTCAAAGGCTTTTTCCTGATCCAGGACTAACAACCCACAACCACGAGGTACGGTTTGACTGATGGCAATTAAATCTCTAACCAAAAAAATACCATCATAGATGGATCGTTCAGGTATGCAATACGTTTGTTCGTTTCCAATCAGGAGAGAGATGACATTTTTAAGACGCATTGCAAGCACTTTTAATACAATCTTCTAATCAGTGTTTAGTAATGAAACAGGGCGCCAGTTTGTAATCTGCTGCAAATCCCCTTTCTTTGGGAGGAGACACAAAACCGCTCTCCTGCAGCTCAGGGGCAATTCACCCTGATCTAGGCTTTCAAGCAGGGTCTCCATTAGAGCAGGACCCAGAATATTCCAAAAAGCTTTGTAAAATTCAGCAGGAAGTCCGTCAAGTCCGGGGGGCTTTGCCGTCCTCAAGCAGTTTTGATGCCGCATTGAGCTCCTCAAATGAAATGTCACATTCGAGTTGCTGTTGCTGTTCTTGAGAAAGGGATGGGAGAAGTTCAATCACCTCATTTATAAATCATTTTGTCCACAGTTCTCGGTGTAAAGAGATTCGAGTAGAAATCCTGCATCGAGTGTTTAATGTCCCTCTGGCAAGTCAGAACACCGTTAGAAGAGTGTAAACTGTGAATCTGCCGAGAGGTCTTGACGGCCTTCTCAAGGTTGAAGAATTCCTTATTTGGAGTCTCCAGTTGAATTCTGTTCATCCGAAGGTGAAACATTGCTCCAGTGACATGCTCCTTGACTCGTTCAGCCAGTAGAGTCTTTTTTTCCACCAATTGCTGATTCAAAGTGTCACCAAAGTGATCACTTCCACTGGATGTTCCAGCTTCTTGTTCATATTTAAGTACATCTTCTTTGAGAGCACTTAACCCAGATGCATTACTGGTGGCATGTGAGCAATATTATTGACAGAAAATCCGAATTTGGGATTTCGTACAGTCCCACCACTGTCGAATATTAGGGTAGGAACACTTTTGTATTTCTAACTTTTTCCATACCAGTCTGAAGGCGTTTTCAAACTGTACATCTTGTAATAATTTAACATTGAAAGTCCAGTATACACTATTACAGCAATGAAAGGGTAACATGCATTCGATTAGAATCATATGGTGATCAGAAAAGCCAGATGGATTTATGCATGTTCTTTGAACCAGATTCAGCATTCCCTGGTTTACATACAATCTGTCCAGTCAGCCCGTGGTTATCTGGTTCTTTGAACAGCACGTCCAAGTATATTGACGGGTGTTTGGATTTTGCAGACGCCAAAGATCCCGAAATTTAAATTTTTGTACAAGTTTTGCCAAATACCTTGCACTGGGTGGATGGGGCTCAGGAGTATTCCTGTCCAGTCGGGGGTTGAGTGTGCAGTTATAATCTCCCCCCCCCCATACAAATTAAACTAGTCAAGTCAACAGTGTTTAAAAAACCTGCTAACTTTGAAAGGAATAGAATCCTTTCAGCACTGTCGCTGGGGCAATACACATCAATAATACATTTTTTTTTGATTACTGCTAATAAATTCCACAGCAATTAAGAAGCCCTTACAAACCACCCGACAATAAATCTCCGAGGGTTGGATTCTAGGGTGCGTGACAATTGCCACACCTGCCTTAGCATCCTCAAAGGCACTGGAGAAAAAAGGCAACCTTTAAAAATCCTGTGCCACTCATCCTCACAAGGTTGCTTGGTGTGTGTCTCTTGTAACATTAGAATATCGATTTTTCCTTTTTCAAACATCTGCAACACCTCGAGGCGACGCTCACAGCTGCGGCCTCCATTGATGTTGAGGGATGCTTCCTTCATTTACTATTTAAAAAATACTACGACTATTATTACTCTTGGAGTTCTTTTCCAGCCTTAATGGCACACTTCCTCAACTGCTGGAATTGAGGTTCTGAGATTCTGACTTGCTGAGGTTCGTGAATCATATTTCTCGCAGTTTTTAGAAAGGCATGGAGATTCGGGAAAAAAAATCCCGAATTCTCACTTGCCTTTTCCTAAAGGTTTCATTTCAGAATTTAATAATTTCATCTTCTGTTACCATGGTGTTTCCATCATCATCCTCTTGGGCACAACACCCACTATCGAAGTCAACCTTAGCATCTCTGTTCTTCTCTTCCTGATCCAAACTTACTTCTAAGGCACAAATCTCCATAGAATTTGAACCATCGATATTGTTTTCATTCCCTTTTAGCTGCCCACTATCACATGCAGCTTCCTTCTTACCCTCCCTTCCATTTTGTTCCACAAGGGTAGGACTGCAGATTTCCTCTGATGGGCTTTCTGGCTTATTTGCCTTGTCATCACAACCACACACCTCTGCGCACACCTCAGTGACAAATTCCTTCTTATCATTACAGAGACCAAACATAACAAAATCCCCACTTGCAGCCTCCTGAGAGGCACGAGTGTTCTCAATGTCTACATCACACTTGTACAACTCAGGCAATTCAGCGAGTGGTGCAAATGAATTACTATCATCGGTTCCGGTTCAATTTCCAGTCCCGAAGAGGTATTTTCTATGTGAGATGCATCTTGCAAGCTCTGCACATCTAACACAACGAGTATCTTACTTTGTGTTGTCTTTGTCTCATTGATGACAGGACACGAACGAGTTTGCCTCTTTTTACGAGACACTGTCACCGAACCCCTCCGTGTCGTCATCAGTATAGTCCTGTACAGTGGAGGTAGAGGGACCAACCACTTCTGGTACATTAGAAGGTAGAGAGGAGGGGCCTACTGTTTCCTGCTCACCAATGTGTGGTGGGAGGGTTTCCCATTTCACACCCCCCAGTTAGTGAGGGGGGGAGGGGTCTGTTGCTTCCCGCTCACGAACAGGTGGTGAATAGGATTCTCCCCTTTCACCCACCCCATGACGTGGGGAGGGGGGATCCACAATCTCCTGTCCTTGATTTTCTGATGATCTCATCAAACCGGGACAGGAGTTCTTCACATGACCGGACGTTCCACAATGACAACATGCCATGACATCCGTGGAGGCATACATTCTATACACATGGCCGTTCTATTTTGCTCGTTTTCAGGCAATATCATGTAAAGTACCATTTTAAAAGTCATCACGTGTTTAAATTCTCCACTTCCTGAGTGTATCGTGATTTTTGATACGGTCGTACCGAACTTGCTCAATTGAGCACACAAATCATCATTCCAAATGAAAGGTGGCGCGTTAGACACGTTCACCTTAACCGCAGGTGTGTCTAATGGGGAAACAAAGAGAAACAAGTCGGGGTGTACGAGAAGGCCTTGCTCCACAACGGAGGTTACCATGTGCACCTCGGAAACGAACACAATGACCTTCTTGTTCATATGAGAGGCTGCATGGATGTTATGTAAACCAACGATTTTACCGATTGCCAGTAACACGTCCTCAATCTTTACTTCCCTCGGGGGATCGCACACGAGCCCATGCTTACGAGTAAGTGACTCGTACATGCTATGATTCAAACGAACGTTTGC
>NC_140962.1:83557729-83630229 GCF_056783735.1 Eptatretus burgeri | reverse complement strand
ACTGGACTCGCAAATGGGCATTCCCAGGTATTACAAGTGGTTTGTGCTTAGCAACCCAGCTGGCATGGCTTGTATAATGGGGGTTCCATGGAGGATTTATGGTGGAAAAGATTAAGTGATGAGCTTTTATACATACTAACAGAGTACCCCGCCCTATGGCGGTCTTGTTCCAAGCATGAAACACGTTCTGCTGACGTACACCTTTATTTGGGCGGTGTATTGGCAAGTGACTCCTGTGTAGCCAAAAATAAATAAACCGGGTTACGTGCATGAAGCAAGTACATACCTACTACTTAAAATTCAAAACACGTCACTGCACTGGAAATCTTGGGGACAGGAATACTCGACTGTAAATGGAAGTGACTTGCAATACCCTCCCCCACCTAAAGGCAGCGCTACATGACACACATTTACATGGAGAATTTGCATCCCCCACCCTCCCCTCAAGACCACCGGCAAAGATAAAAACACCACAATACACTAATTGAGGTCACACTGATCCTATGCAGCAATTCTGGATGTAATCAGATCAGAACTGTTGGAGGAGTAGCACACACACACACACACACACACACACACACACACACACACACACACACACACACACACACACACACACACACACACACACACACACACACACACACACACACACACACACACACACACACAACAGTCCATGAATTATAGTAAGGATTTCCATTTTGAGGGAATGGGGGATGGGAGATCTATGTCATGGATTTAGTGACCGACACCAAATCTGGTAGGGATAGTATCGGCCCCATGAGGTTGATAATGAAAAAATAGGATCACCTGTCCTGAAGCTAACCTGGATCACGAGCAACAGTCATGCAAACCCCCTGCAGACTCCCTTCGACCCTGAATTTTTTAGTGGCGTGAACAAAATTTGGTATATGATGGGTGATGAAGGTTATGGTGAAGTTTCATCGAAATTGTGTATGTAGTTTCGGAGAAGAGAGCAAATACTCATTTGGGGAGTTCAACCCCCCCCCCTTCCATACACCCCCCTTAATGAGCGCAGATTTTGATGCAGTCAATAAACTTTGGTGCATCACCGGTGATGTTGTGGTGAAGTTTCATTAAAATTGTGTGTAGTTTTGGAGAAGTGAGCAAATACCTATTTTGGAGGGTGGGGCAACCCCCCCCCCACCGTAGACCCCTTGAATGAGCACAGATTTTGATGCGGTCAATACGCCTTCGTTAGGCATCAGATATGAAGCTTGTGGCCAAGTTTCATCAAAATCCTTTGTTTGGTTCAAGCGATAATGACTGAAGTGTTTAAGGACTGACTGACTGACTCACATACTCACCACTGCTCGATCGCATAAGCTCACCTGATGAAAGTCCAGGTGAGCTTAAAATGAACTTTTTTTTGTATACAGTCAATGCTCGTGTAAGAGCTAGAACACTGAATGGATCAGGACACGACAGAACAAAAGGAACAGTAGAAAGAGGGGGGAAACACAAACAGCATAGTTGAAGGACAAAATAGAGGGAGACTTGAACAAACAATGAGTGCAGGGATCAATGAGGAGTAGAAAAAGATGCAAGGGATGGTCAAGATGGATACAGAAGCAAACTATCAGGAAGGAAAAAACTGGAAATTTGGAAGGAGGTGAGCTTGGGGGTGGAGGAGTTATTGGGTGTAGAAAAGATCATGTTTTGGATAGGGGATAATCTGAGATGATGGTGAACAGCTTTCTTGAAGACTTTCTTGAAGGGAAGAATGATATCAAAGAGAATGTGGAAGTTGGTTCCCCAGGTGGGAAAAAGGAAGAACAAATGATGGTAGGTGAGCAGTGATTCTGGATTTTGGAAGTTTCACCAGAAGGGGGTTAAGGGTGGACCGCGTGCGCCCTGCAGAAAACTGGGGGGGGGGGGTGCGGAAAGAGCAGAAGGTGCAAGACCAGAAAGGAGGTGGTAGAAGACAGAGAAAGTATTGACCGGTCTGCGATGGGAAAGTGATAGGCCCATTGACTCAGGCTCATCGTTTGAGATTCCAATAACCTTGAAGACAGACACCACCGACCTGTCTGAAAGCACAAGATGTGTCCAGAGAGATGGCCCTGATCATATGTCTGGCATTGAGGAACTCCATCCATTGTTGGGAGAGTATGAGCAGCATGTCCAAGGCAGAGTGACCTGGTCCGAATCCGAATTGGTGATCTGAGATGAGGCAGTTGGAAAAAAGGAAGGATTTCATATCAACTGCGATTATGGATTACATCACCTTGCAGATGATTGGATGTAAGCCGATAGGTCTATATTTAAAGGGGAACCAAAACGCTCAGATTCAGACCACCTTGATCACTAATTTATCCATTTATCAGATGACCAGACCACTAATTTATCCATTGATACCCCATCAAATAGATTTAAAAAATTGTATACCTTGTCGAGGCTCGTATGAGAGCGAAGACACAACACACAGCAAGGGGGGTATGAGACAAGAGGGGCGGGAGTGGGAAGGACAAAACAGTGGGGAACAGAGACATTAGGAGACCTGCGGAAGGGAGAGGGATGGGGTGGGGAACACAGGATGTACAAGATGGACATTACAGGAACTTTCAGGAAGGAAAGCAGGGAATTTGAAGGAGGTGGGCTTGGGTGGATTAACGGGGGTAGAAAAGATCGAGGATTTGGATGGGGGGGGGGGTGATAAGAGGTGGTGGTGAACAGCTGTTTTGAAAGCCTGCAGGGAAGAATGGGATTGAACAGAGCGAGGGAATTTATTCCAAAGGTGGGGGAAAAGAGGAATGAAAGAGTGAAGGTTAGCAGTGATTCCTGATTTTGGTAGTTTTACCAGAAGGGGGTTGTTGGCGGACCTTGAGCGCCCTGCGGAAATATGGTGAGGACAAATCGCAGACACAGCAGGAGGGGGGGGCGAGACGAGAGAGGAGATGGTAGAAGACAGAAAGACCACCGACCTGCCTGCGGTGAGAGAGTGAGAGGCCCAAAGACTCAGCCTCATCGCAGGAGATGCCAATGATCCGAAATGCCTTGGTTTCTACAGCGTGAAGCCGAGAAAGGGGGGAGGCAGGAGCACCAGCCCAGAGGGGAGAGCAGTACTCCATCAGGCTGTGGACAAAAGCTTTGTAAGTGATCAGGAGCTCAGGTGGGCCGAGGAAGGACTTTGCATGACGGAGGATTCCCAGTCGGTGACTGGCTATGGAGGCGAGGTTGGAAATGTGGCTTTCCCAGGAAAGGTCATGGCAAATAGTGAGACCCAGAAGCTTGAAAGAAAGGACTTCTTCCAGAGGATTGTTGAGAAAGTGGATAGGGGGGGGGGAAGGGGGTTCCAAATGGTCCTTTCGGAGAGACATAGTGAGAGTGTGAGATTTGTCTGGATTGAAAGACATGTTCCACGTGTTGGACCAGTTTGTGATTTTATCCAGATCTGCAGTGAGCGAAGGAGCTGCTGCTTGCCAGTCTGAGGGATGACAGATGGTACGGCAGAGGGTGGAGTAATCAGCAAAGAGATATAGAGGATTTTCCAGAGAGTCGGAGAGATCGTTGATGAAAACCAGAAAAAGAACAGGGCCCAGAACGCTACCTTGAGGAACTCCAGCCTGGACAGGAAGAGGGGATGAAAGAACTCCATTTTGGGCCACACGTTGACTGCGACAGGAGAGGAAGTCTGTGAGCCATGAGTGGAGATGTCCTTGGATACCATAGGAAGAGAGTTTGGTGAGCAGGGCAGGGTGCCAGACCGTGTCAAAAGCACACGATATATCTTGGGATATGGCTCTGATTTCATGTCTGGCATTGAGGACCTCCATCCACTGTTGGGAAAGGACCACCACGTACTTATAGTGGAGAGAAAGTATGTAAGTATTATCTATTCCTCCGAGAGGATTTTACCAAGGATGCTAAAATTTTCAGGGTCCCCCTTTCACTCCCTTCCCAATCCCCCACCAACATCACACCCACCCCCTCCAACATCCCCCCACAATCCCACATCCATCATTACCCTAACAATATCCACCACCACCTCACACGCCCCCTCCACCTTTCCCCCATACTTAACCATCACCCCCACAAAAGCCACCACCACTCCACACCTCCCCTCCACCATCCCCCACAATCCCCCTGCAAACATCACCCCCACAATACCCACCACCCCCCACACCTCCCCCTCCACCCACAATCCCACATCAACAATCACATGAACAATACCCATCACTACCCCACACACCCCCCACTACCATTCCTCCACGATCCCCCATCGACCATAATCCTTACAATACCTTCCACAATCAACCATAATCCTAACAATACCAAACATTATCCCCCAACAACCCCCACCCTCCCCACCTCCCCAATCCTCCATCAACCATCACTCAGCAATACCAACCACCCTCCACCATCCCCCAACAATCCCCACACAATCCCCCATCAAACATCACCCCCACAATACCCACAACCACCCCATATCCCCCCCAAGAACTACTCCCCCCTCCACTGGGGCATGACACAGCACAAACACGGCACGACACAGCACGGACACGGCATGACACAGACAGCGTCCAGGGAAATGATGAAACGGGATGATCCCATAGAATACAAGACACCTGGTCAGCTTGCAATGGTGGGACAAAGCATTCATTGCCAATTTTGTCCGTGGTGTCTGAGTGTGCCTGGGCGATGTCCATGCTGTGTCCGTTCCGTGACGTGTCCGTTCCATATCCAACTAGTATAACTGATTTATCAATCCCTTATAGACCGCCAATTCAACGGAAAAAACACAAAACCTGCTGTAATAAACATTACAATGATTTTACTGACATGTATCTAAAGCTGACTTTGAGAGTCAGTTTGTTTCGTGCATATCACCTTCGTGGTTTGAAGTGTACATACAGACAGAGCTGCGACGATGGAACAACAACCACGCAAGATGTACAAAACCGCCCAGGTGAGCAGAGTTTGTCTGACTCAGGTAAGCAAGAAACGAAACTTTTTGAAGAAGCTACTGAGACAGCCAAACCTCGACGCTCTTTCGATCTTTCCTGAGTTGTACTAATACGTATAACAACTATTTCTTGTTTTCACCCACCACGGAATCATGGTAAAGTGAGTAATTATTGTCTCTCAGTTTGATTATGTTCTAACGGCAGATGATTGTCTTATTATAATGACGGTAATAAAACACATGACTGAACCATTTCATTCCATTACGATTTGTACTGTTCAACCTTTGATCTGTTTATGTTCGCTCACCTTTGTGACTTCACAAGCACATGATTATATTTATTTGTTTATTTGTGTCTGCAGTTACCGTTGTATCAAAGAGAGCAGTCAAGAACATCCTGTGCCTTTGCATATTCGTGACAATCTTTGTACGACGACGACGCGTTGAAACTTGCTGGTGGAATCAATGCTGCATGTTAAGTGAATGCTACGCGCTAACTGATGCCAGTACACCAACCGATCTTTAGTGAACATGCGACCGGCTTTTTCATATTCACTAACATTCCACCATTTCCTTCTGAATTGCTCGCACAAGGCTCGAACTGATGTGGCTCCTTAACCCCCCTGAAAACGTTTCCATCACTAATTGTATCTCCATTAGTTTCTCCGAAATCCCACTGATCAGGTTCACCAAACTGAGGATCTTCATAGTTGCTAATGGCGGTGGAATCGAGATCGGAATCCGAGCTTGAAATATGCCGTTTCTCAACGTAAGCCGCCATTTTGGATCAAGGTGGGTTCATAATGTCACGTCACTGGTGAAATCGAAAATCGACACTCGAGGGCATTTTTTTTTTTTTTGGCACTGTAATTGGTAAAAAATAATTCAAAATTTTTTCCCTTCAAATTAGGCCAAAAAAAAAAAATGTTGCATTGGCGTAACGGGTCACTGAAAAATAGGGTAGGTCGGTCGGGATCTTTTATTTTTTATTTTATTTTTTTTCCTAATAAATCCCTCCCAAAATCTCCCCCGGCTCGAGTACCACCCTTTTTGTCGGCGGGTTCTGTCCGAAACACTTCCGGGTTTTTGCGATCGCAATCAACAAGATACTTGAAAACGATAGCAAAACAACAAAAAATAGCAATAAAATAGGGTCGGCAAAATTTTTCGATAGCAAAAAAACAAAAAAAAAACGTAGGGTCGGCGGAATTTTTAGGGTCGGGCGGGTTACGCCAATGCAACATTTTTTTTTTTTGGCCTTAGACTGTGATTGATGATTTTCATTGGTTTTCAGAAGAAAAAAAGTTTTTGCGTTTGGGTTCCCCTTTTAAGGGGGTCAGTTATCGCACCTTTTTAGCTCGCCTGTTCAAAGAACGGAAAAACTCCTCGACGGATTTCGACGAAACTTGGTGGGGCAGTTAGGTATGGTCCAAGGATCATGGCATTAGATTTTGGACTTGGTCCCCCCCCCCCTCAAAAAAAATTGTTAGAGAAAAAATGTTGTTTTTTTTTGCATTTCTACATGTTGTAAGTAATTTCCAACCCCCTCCCCCCAAAAAAAAATTGTTAGAGAAAAGAACTATAACTGTCAGCACTGTTGACATCATATTTAATGAATAAGATATAAGGTTCACTTGAGTGACCCAGCAGTATTGGCGGCGGAGGTTTTGCACTCTGCCGAGTGCTCCCCCTCTAGTTTCCTTTCTAATGTTTTTATCTACCACACTTTTTTATACGCCATATATATATATATATATATATATATATATATATATATATATATATATATATATATATATATATATATATATATATATATATATATCGGGGCGTATTATGTGATACCGGTCGTCCATCCGTCTGTCTGTCCGTCCGTTCCTGTCCGCACTCTAACTCCCAAAGTTTTCAACTTTCACGTTTCATATTTGGTACATAGGTACAGACTGTGGAGCCGTTGTGTCACGACATACCTTCGTCATCTAAAGTGGTTGCCATGGCAACCGGGATGCTGTTTTCCATCCGTTCCTGTCCGCACTCTAACTCCCAAAGTTTTCAACTTTCATGTTACATATTTGGTACATAGGTACAGACTGTGGAGACGGTGTGTCGCAACATACGTTCGTCATCTAAAGTGGTTGCCATGGCAACCAGGATGCTGTTTTCCATCCGTTCCTGTCCGCACTCTAACTCCCAAAGTTTTCAACTTTCATGTTTCATATTTGGTACATAGGTACAGATTGTGGAGACGGTGTGCCACGACATACGGTCGTCATCTAAAGTGGTTGCCATGGCAACCGGGATGCTGTTTTCCATCCGTTCCTGTCCGCACTCTAACTCCCAATGTTTTCAACTTTCACGTTCATATTTGTTACATAGGTACAGACTGTGGAGACGGTGTGTAGCAACATACGTTCCTCATCTAAAGTGGTTGCCATGGCAACCAGGATGCTGTTTTCCATGTAGTAGCACAATTCTGTATATACCTTCTTGTTAGGGCATATATTGTGCTCACTTGCACTCTTGTTATTGATTACAATATACAAATGCATATATTGCTTTATAATTATACTTCACTGCAATGCTTTATAAAAAATATTAATTATTAGACTCGTCTTTTAAAAACGATAAATGTATAAACAGCCGAGCATTGGGTGGCTTTGACACCAACTCTGGTTATATAATGCAGTGGTGTCGGCTATTTTCCGAACAGATAGAAGATTAGTGAGACGACAAATGAAAGGGTAAAAAGAGCAGAAAGAGGATGTGCAACATCTGTAGGGCAGGTGTTTCGGACGCGAGAGCTGATGCCTTCCGGTCCAGTTGTAGAATCAGAGAAGAGGTTTTCCAGAAAATTATACACCTTCTGAGGTACAAAAGACACCGTTCAGGAGCAGTTAGGTGTGACTGCGTCGGGTGTGTACAGAGAGTGAGGGGTTGGGGACACAATATTTGGAAGGAAACGTAGAATTGAGGCATTCGGCCTTCTCACAGGCAGAGTCGGCTCTGGTGCCATTTGAAGAGTGGGAAGGGATGAAAGGTGGAGCATACACCAGAGAAAGACTTAACAAGTTGCTACAAAGTTTTAGAAGAGGGAGACAAGTTTGAAAGTTCATTCTTGAGGTTGGACAGATGTTGTTTTTTGCATCTCCTGAGAGTGGCCACACTTGTTGTGGGCTTTGGCAACATAAGTTGCCTTGATTACTCAGTACAGATTCTTAAAATTTTGTCTCACCCCGAGTGCGTACCGGCAAAGCTGTGCCCCCAATAAACGATGCCACCAGCATCCATGTGCTGCATACAAAAGAATAATAATAATAAGAAGACGAATATCACTCGTACCCAAGCTGTAACTTTTCTGATCCAGAAGTGGTCTGAATCCTTCTTAGCAAAGGAGAAGATCGAATTGGATAAATTGTTGTTCTGCCAAGGGCAGACGATCGGTATTTAAAAGCTAGATTCATGGTAATTTATCTGCTTTCATTCAAACTTGAACGAAATATTATTGTTTATCCAAAGACCCAACAGCTCGTTTATCATCAGGCTTTCAGGCTTGCGCTTTTCCTTCATCACTCATCTTGAATCCTGACAGAATGAACATAAAGGGGATGACTATTGTAAATGAGATGATGCTTTGCCATTGACTTCAGGATGCTTTTGTTTGAGTGCCTATTTAACAGAACTTGAACAACAGACTGCAAGATGATATTTGCTTGTGTGGTGTGGCTCAAATGGTTGTGGATGCTGACAAGAACCAAACTGTCATGGCATAAACTTGCTAGTTAAAAGGCAGAATTATAGGGAAGTGATGCTGATAAAAGCAGCTTTTTCTGTTTCAGTGAAACAAAGTTTGACAGTATGTAATGCATATACACACCAGGAAGAGTACCCATTCCAAGTGATGGGAAAAGCTAGCAGAAGTATCTGTCCCCAGTGATGGGAAAGGTTTAAGTTAATTTATCAATTCAAATAATATTTCATGGACTTTAAAAAGGTCAATTGTTGCATTGCACTCTTGGTTTCACCCAGAACCAAAGCTCTGAGCTACTTAAACTGCTCACCGCAAAATGGCGGTGAAACATAGGGCGGCAGAGGTTTGATTTGTCTCAAAAGAGTGTAAAATGTCCTGGATGTGAGATAAAAATTTGGCATTAACATTACTCATGCCTGTTTTCCCGTCATTTCAAAGTGAATGTTGAGCTTTCCAAATGCAGCGTGAGAAGCGTCCACCATAAACGGGAGACTGACGAATGCACGGACAGACACCGCGGTTCACTATATATAATAGATGACTTCCCTTCCAAGGAATTTCAACACAGAAAGAGACCGTTCGGTCCATAAAGCCTGTCCAATGGTTGCCCACCTGTGGTTTTTTGTATACAGTCAAGGCTCGTGGAAGAGCGAGAACATGAAACAGATCAGGATGCAACAGGACAAAAGGAACAGTAGGGTGGTCGGGGGGCACCAACAGTGGAGTTGAAGGACAATATGGAGGGAGAATTGGACAAACAATGGGGAAGGGAGGAATGAGGTGGACAGAATGGATACAGAAGGAAACTTCTTCCTCCACAGGCCGGATTTGAATCCATTGGGTTTGTTTATTTTGGGGTGCTGCCAAAGGTCAAGTTTATCCCAACAAACCTCGAATCCTGGCTGTCCTGAAGCAGAAGGTGGAGGACTACCATCAGGCTGCTACTCCAGCCACTTACAGATGAATTGTAGAGAATATTAGAGTCAGAATCAAAGCCTGCTTGAACAGAGGTGGAGCACACATTGAAAATGGCAATTACAAACAGTATAATGAGTGATTTGAAAATGGTAGATGCTTTCCATCAATGTATCACTCAACTTGCTACCTTTTGGAAATTTTCTGCAATAAAACATTCAAATAGTCCACTTTTTTATGAAACACCATGTATATATTAATTATCATTCCACAATGCAAAATGTCGTGGCTGTCTGTGCATTTGTATTTGTATGTTTGCACGTTTGGCTGTCTCCCTGTGAGCAGTGATCCTGGATTTATGTAGTTTCACCAGAATGAGGTTGATGGTGGACCGTGTGTGCCCAGCGGAAAGAAACCTGGGGGGAACAAAGCAGGAAGAGAGCAGAGGGTGCAATACCAGAAAGGAGGCAGTAGAAGACAGAGACCACTGACTTGTTTGTGATGGCTAAGTGATAGGCCCAATGACTCAGCTTCATCACTGGACATTCCAATAATCTGGAAGGCCTTAGTTTCCATGGCATCAAGCAAAGCAAGGTGTGAGGCAGGGGCACCAGCGCAGATGGGTGGCCATACTCCATCAAGCTGTGGATGAAAGCTTTGTGGTGAATAGGAGTTCAGGTGTGCCAAGTGAGGACTTTGTATGATAGAGGATGACTAGTCGGTGGCTGGCTTTTGAGGCCAACTTTGAAATGTGGCTTGCACGAGAAAGATCATGGCTGATAGTGGGACCCAGAAGTTTGAATGACTGAACTTCTTCAATAGGATTGTTTAGAAAGTCGGTCGGTGGGTTTGCCAGAAGATCCCTTCAGAGAGAGATCGTGAGAACATGAGATTTGTCAGGATCAAAAAACATATTCCAGGTGTTTTACCAGCTTGTGATTTTTTTTCAAGGTCGAAATAGAGAGGGGGAAGAGGCTGCATGCAGCCTGCCTGACTGATGGATGAGGGATGTCACGCCAGAGAGTGGAGTCATCGGCAGTTATATAAAGAGGATTTTCGAATGAGTCAGAGAGATCATTTTTGAAAATCAGGAATAGGACTGGGCCCACAACACTGCCTTGGGGCACTCCAGCCTTGACAAGGAGAGGAGATGAAAGGATTCCGTTGAGTGCCGCATGTCTACGAGAGTAGAGGAAGTCAGTAAACCATGTGTGGAGTTGCCCTTGGAAGCCAGAGGCAGAGAGTTTGGAGAGTAAGGCAGGATGCCAGATTGGATCAAGAGCCCGACAACACAGTACAGGGAATATTTATAACAAGGACGATAGAGATGGCCCTGGTCTAATGATTGACACTGAGAGCTTCCGTTCACTTTTGGATGAGGAGATTGTTGGGCAGCATGTGCAAGGTGGTCTGACCAGGTCTGAAACCAAATTAGTGATCTGGAGATGAGGTTGTTAGAGAAAAGGAAGGATTTAATATCAACTGCGATTCTGGATTCCATGACCTTGCTGATGATTGGAAGCAAGCTGATAGGTCTGTAGTCATGAGAATCAGTTTTTACACCTTATGTAATGCAGTGATGTTGGCGGATTACCAAGCAGATGGAAAATGATTGAACCCTGTCTAATCTCCAGGGGACTGCTCGTATGCATATTCCGTCATGTAGCGTCCCCTGCTCAGCTGGAGCTGTGCTCACTAATCCCTGGGGGAGCTGCCTTGTCTATGAGGTGCAAGAATTTGCAATTGTGGTTCGAATCTCCATCCTGACAACCAATTGTCACAGCCACAGGACTGGTACGGGAGCCCGGTTCGAGTTCCGCGGGTCGTGTCAAAACAACTCCAACCACCAGCTAAGTCCACAGCCCCGAGCAAGTTCCCAGACCTATTTTCACATTACAATACTCATTGAATTCAGATGAGCGATTCACTCATATAATACTCATACAATACTCGAGAACACAGTACAGGGAATACATATAACAAGGCCGATAGGTCGATTTCAAACCCAGAGGCAAGCTGTGCACAAGTCCTGGAACACGATTTGACGCAACAGTCGCTCCCACATGTCAACGTCTCTCTCCGTAAGCTGTGCAGGAGTTCTAGAGCAGAGTTCAATGTAATGGTCGCTCTTCTTGAGCCACGGCGAACTGTCTCTTTCCGTGGGCGATGAACTCCCCCTGGGGTCAGTTTGACCGGATGTTCATGTCCCTCATCTCCACGGCATCAGTAACTGGAGTGCAGTCAGCTACTTTTGCTCCCCGTCCTATAATGCGTGGCTCAATTCTGACATCAATTACTTGGACGGCCACAACAGGTCTGACAGTTTTTACGAGGGTGTGACCCACGACTAAGCCCTAGATTGATTGCACTGCCAGTGACTCCACCAGGTCACAAGACTCCCGCCAGGTTTGGTGAGCCCGCCACTGTGCCGGGACTATGGCCTCAGTGTCTGGAGGGATAGACACGAAATCCAGAGCCTCCAGCTCCATTTTGTCATCTGTGCTCACCCCCCTCACCAAATGGCATCTCTTCAGACCTCACCTGTACAACGCCCCAGCCCAGGTCGATTTTACACCGCATGACAGCTACCAAATCCAACCCTATTTGGCATGGGTTACACACCTTCACCAACCAAACTTCTACTCTCTGTTTTACCGTTCCCAATTTCAGGGTGACGAAACCATGCCTTATGATGGGAGTTGTTGCTTCAGTGGCCAACTGCAGGCTCTGATATTTTGTGGATATCATCCCAGCTGTTCACACACAAATACAGAACCACAGTGCTGATGATTGTGGTGGCTGCTCCTGTGTCAACTTTGGCGTCTACCCTTAGGCCTTTAAATTTACACTGAATGGTCAAACTACCAGTGCCGATTTGTCCACAAAATACGATATGTTGCAAGGATGAGGGCTCTTTGCAATTTACCATTGCCAAAAGCGGCCCTGTATGCTTAGCACGGGCTGTTTTCCATGGTTCTGGTCGTGGGGTGGGGTGTCAGGGGACAGCTCATCTGTGGAATACTGGGTGGAGTTGGTGGACTGGGGAGTTGATGTCTGATCATATGGGAGAGACCTACAGTCTCTTTCCTTGTGACCCTGTCGGCCACAATTAAAACACCTCACCTGATAAGGTGCGCTCTTTCGAATTTCCAAATCCCCCCCCCCCCCAGGGTGCCTAATCAGTGACCCCATCAATGTCTTGCGAGTTCCCACCATCGAAGCCAACTGCAATGGTCTCACTCCCACCAGCTTCTTGTCAATAACAACCTGGACCACCTCGTGCAGCTGTGGTCACTGACTTCCCATGACCATTTCCCCAGACCCATTGGATCACGCTGTTCCCACCTGTCGTACTGATATTGGTGGGTTTTCTACCCCCCTCGGCAAGGGTCTCACTGCCTCCCAATGGGCTACGGTGTCGGCTGTCACACCTACGGTGGCCGAGTGCCACAATGACAGCTGAACTCTTAGGTGCGGGTCTGGCACGGCCTGGATAAAGTGATCTAAGGCCAATACAAGCTCTTTGTCCTGGTTACAGTCATTCCCACATGCCATGCATTAAAACTGTGCCAGGAATGCCCCCAGATCACTTTTGCCATCATAAGGTGCCAGGGGAACAGCCTGAGATTCTGGAGTGCGAGCCCCGAACGCTGGTCCTTGTGGAGCCGTTGCAGGGCTCATCCCCCCTAGACACTCCATCCCTTCCAAGGGTGGAGGCTCACACCCTTTAGTCTGAATAGCTGCCATGCTTTCTGTCCGTGTTATTGTTTCACTCGCTCCCTCTCGCCCCCACACATTCCATTCACTTGCTTTCACACTCTCCCTGCCAGGGGAGATGGAGGTCCTCACCTGTTGGAGCTGTTGTACCTCCTCCTTCACAATCTCGATGTGGCTCTCCACGCACCTTCTCACCTCTTCCTTTGTTACCCCATCATCTCTTGCTTCTAGCATCTGTTCCTGTCCCTGCAAAGCCACCACCATATCATTTCTCTCCACCAGCACATGTTCCTTAACCTCCTTTTTTCCTTCCACCCCTTTTTTCCATTCTTTCTCACTCCCCCTTGTCTTCTCTACCTCCACCATGTTTTTCTGTACTCTTATTTTACACCCTCTCTCACCTTCTTTGCTTATAGTCATACTAATTCCCTTCCACGACTAGCTTCCCTCTCTCTATCCGTTCGTCTATCTTCTTTGTTACCTCCATGCTTTTCTTTGCACTGATCCTTTTTATGGCGTTTATTTCCCCATTGTATTCCCATCTGGGCCTCCTCCAATATCTCTTGGCCGTTCTTTAACTCCTCTATCATTCCTATGTTTCCTTTGATTTCTTTACTTTTTTCCTTTTGTTCCCGTTTTGACCCCACTACCACCTTTGCTGACCATTTCACCTCCCCCTGGATGGCCGCCAGCTCAGCCTTCAACTCGGTGTGGCCCGCATCAATTTTTGCCATCAGTGCCACTCCCAGTTTGTCCTGCTTGGCCTGGCTTGCATTAATTTCTGCCGTCAGCTCGGTGCATCCTGCATCAATTCCTCCCCCCCCCAACCCCCACTTGTCCATCATGGCCACCACAAATTGCTGTTCATGTCCAGCTGTGCCGTCCCTGCCATGCTACTTCTGTGGGTTTGTTTGGGTTTCAGGGCTACTGGGTAGAGAGGAAGACTCCATTGCACCCTCTGTTACTTTGTCCTTCCACCTGTGTGTCCATTTGGGTTACCATAACGTCTAGCCAGCTTTGTCCCTCCTGGTTCTGCTTGTCCTCGCTCAACAGTGTGGTGGTTGGTTGTAAAAAAATTATCTTAACAAGTGGCTTCACAATTTCACTTTGACGTGCAATAATTAGCACCTCCAGTTCGAATCCCGCTCCTCTGACACCAATTCTAACAGGCGCTAGACCGGAACCATCATGACCGCAACCATCAGCAAAGTCAACAGCCCTGAGTAAGTTCCCAGACATATTTGCCACGTTGCACTACCCGGAACTGTGCATTTAACGTAGTGACAAACACTCAGAGCCGGATTGAGCCATCAAGTCTAACAATATCAAAATCACCCACCCCTTGCCTTCCCTCAGGCCACCTCCTCCTACCCCACACCGACTACTTCCCCTCCCTCCCTCCTCTTTCCCATGCCTCCTCCCACTCCTCCCCTCCCTCTGGGCTCCCATCCCTTCCCTACGACAGGTAAGATATTATATAGCAGATTACCCACCCTCGAGGTGGGCCGAGTTTGAGCATTATGTGCTAAAAAAAACGTATAGTCAGTGTTGTGCAAGAAGACGACAGATGTTTGTGTGGTGTGCACTTAAAAGGTTTTAGATGGTCTAAACTCTAAACTAAAGGGTATGTTCCAATGGGAGTTATTGTCTCAGGTGTCAAAAGGATCGAATCTCTCAAGCATGTAAAAAAGGTCTAAGTGGTCTAAAGCTCTTAATGTCAAGGATCCAAGCTGTCTAATTTTTCTGAAGGGTGTAAGGGGCTTTAAGGGTATTTTGGGTCTTTGAGGTCATAAAAGTCAAAAGGATCTTCAGAGTCATAAAGGGTCTTCAGGATCATACAGGTCTTGGGGTCTAAAGGGTCTTTGCAGTCTCTGAGGTCTTCAGGGTCTCAAGGGTCAGAGGTTAAAAGGGGTCTCCAGGGTTTTCAAGGTCTTAAAGGGTCGTATAGGTCGTTGGGGTCTGAAAGGCCTTGAGAGTCTAACGTGGTCTTAGAGGTCTTAAAGGCCTGAAGAGTTTTAAATGGTCTTTAGGGGAGGGGGTCTTAAAAATACCTGGTGTTGGTTTAATGGTTTGGGTGGTGGGCTTGGGATCCTTTGGTCCTGAGTTCAAATACCACTCACTGTTGAATTAATACCAGGTGGGGTTGACTCAGCCTGTCATCCTTCTGAGGTCGACAAAATGAATCCCAGCTTGCTGGTATAGTGTATCAGAGTGGCGACCTGTCCCAGGATTGTGCCCAATAGCCGATGAGACTGCTTAGGCAGCACAGAGTATGGTCCCAATGGATGGATGGAATCTGTTTATGAAGAAAGTTTATCTTCAAGGGCTGCACTTGTACTGTTCGATTCCTCTTTTGAGGGTCTTTCATCGCCACCCACAAGATAATGCAAATATATTCCATTGTCGTGACATTTCCTTTTGAATGAAGGCAGCACAGAGTATGGTCCCAATGGATGGACGGTCTTAAAAGGTCTTCGGGAACTTTGGGATTTTCAGGGTCTTTGGGGTCTAACGGGTCTTCAGGGTGTTAAGAGTCTTTGGGGCCTTAAGTGGTCTTTGGTGTCTTCATGGTCTTTAAAGGCTAAGGTGGTGGATGAAAATACCCTGAGGATAATCCCCAGGTCGGACTTGGTGCTTGTACCAAATGTGAAGGTTGTCGGCCCAGTTGTCTTGGCAAAAAACACGAGCATACAGACAGACAGGTGACAAATTATATTTATTAGATGTATATGCATACTAGTGGGGTGTGCTTACACATTGTGTAAGCATACGAATTGTACTTCACCCATTGTCTCGGGGTCGCTCACCTGCATTTGATTTTTCATTTATTTATTTTCATTCACTTTTTCATTTGCGGATATTTTCCAATGGTTCTGTGATTTTTACCTTCGCAAACTTTGTTGCGAAGGTTATGTTTTGATCGCTGTGTATTTATTTGTGAATATGTGTGTTTGTTTGTTTGTTATTCGCATAACTCCAAAAGTATTGAACTGAATCGCAGCAAATTTGGTGGGATGATTGGTTATTATCCGAGGACCATTTGATTAGATTTTGGGAGCGATCGGGTCAAAGGTCAAGGTCATGAAAAGGTCAAAATCGTCTTTTTACCATAGCGCGGTCAATTTGTATCCAATTTGCATGCAACTAATGCCAAAATGTTCAGAATTCAATGCCCCATCTTGTGATATGTGACATGACACAATAACGTAATAACCCTTATTAGCGGTTGGGAGTCAAAGGTCAGGGGGGTCACGACATTGCAAAATGTGCGGTTTTAGTCATAACCCGGTCAATTCTTATCCGATTTGCATGAAACCAACACCAAAATGTTGACTGTTCTGTTCCCCACACTCTAATACCAATTACAAAATTAAGAGTACAAAGGTCAAGGTCGAGGTCATGAAAAGGTCAAAATCGTCATTTTGCCATAGTGCAGTCGATTTTTATCCAATTTGCATGCAACCAATGCCAAAATGTTGTGAATTCAATGCCCAATCTTGTGATATACGATATGACACAGGAAATTTAATGTTTTTAAGCCGTCATAACATATGAAATGGCAGATGTGGTATGGGATTAAATACCCTCACAATCAACGGTTTCTGGGGGGGGTGGGGTGGGGGGGCAAAATGTAACGTTGGCGAAGGTATGCGCTCTACTGAGAGCCCATTCTAGTTCCTGGTGTATCGGCTTCAATGTCACTCTCACACAAAATTACCTTGCTTTCCCATTGTCTGGGAAAAATGGGAAAGCAAGGTGGTGACAGAGTTGGTGAGGTGACAATAACAAGGCAATTTGATTTTGGTTAAGGTCCGGATTCAGATCTGACCGATCAGTGGGATACAAAATTTAGACTGTTCAGCTTGGCGGAGGTATACGCTCAACCGAGTGCCGTTCTTTTTCGCCAAGTATCACTCTTTGAGTGATTTTTCATTTATTTATTTTTACTTTTTTTTTTCGTTTATTTATATTTTCATTTAGGGATTCTTTCCAACAGTTATGTGATTTTTCCTGATGTATCGGCTTTGATGTCCGTTGGCATCCAAAATTCCCGTGCTTCCTCATTGTCTCGGGTCGCTCACCTGCAGTTTTTTCATTTATTTATTTATATTTTCATTTACGGATGCCTTCAATGGTTCTGTGATTTTTAGCCCATATATCGGCTTTGCTGTCCGCCAACACGCAAAATTTCAGCTTTCTACATCACCCGGAAGGAACTGATCTTTAATATCAATTAGTGAGTCAGTGGTTAGAATGAGCATTTTCTATTAGATGAAGTGGGTTGTGGTTGCATTCTGTAAGCAGCTGAATTAATCAAGCGAGTGAAGAACTAGTGATGAGCATGAGCTATTCATTTAAAAGTTCACAGCTATAGTAATTTTTAATGTGAATATGGCAAAGGTTATAAAATAATAGGTGGAAGAGGCACGAGTTGGATTGTAAAGCTCAATTGTCTTGGGTCACGTGACACACAGTGAACAGACCAAGTCTGCACGAGCCAAACTTATTTATGGACTATTTTATGGACATTTTCTGACGGTTTTGTAATTTTTCCTGGGATATTGGTTTTCAGTTGCATCAGTATGTGACATTTGACCTTTCTACCCTACCTATAAAGTGCAAAACATGTCAGTGAGTAAGCGAGGCAGTGGTTAGAATGAGCTTTTTCTATTAGATGAATTTTTCTATTAGGTTTTTCTATTGGATACATATATATATATATATATATATATATATATATATATATATATATATATATATATATATATATATATATATATATATATATATATATCGTCGTGGTGCTGGCGGCCAAGGTTAATCCCTCCGACCCAATTTGTTGTTGACAGGCAGTTGACACCGCCAGCCCAGACGGTCGAGCAGCCTTTCCTTAATAGGAGGCGGACACGTTGATCCTCGGATATTATCACGCGTGTGGGAGGGGCAGGCGCAATGGCGGACAGACGGAGGCACGGGAAAGCACAGCACAGGAGGGGTTTATACTCGAACCAAACGACAAATATACGGATACAGCTACTTAAAATAACCGGATTTAACAACATAATCATAAGTGAGGAAAATTAATCCTAAAGTCAAAATTGAGGTGCCTCTAAACACAGACTTAAATACAGACAAGAGGAAACAAAATCAAAGAAAATCCTCCCTTTATTCTGGCACATAGCTTTTTCCAGACATGGTCTTTATGGAACGTGGAATCAAGACGCTTCTACTTGCATGAGTAGACGTGTGCAAAATGGCGCCAAGTCGCTCTCTCGCAGCGGGGCAAACGTATGTCAGGCAATTCGTGAGCAGTATTCAACACCAAGGCTCAGAGATCCCATCAGCTGCTTTGTGCATCGATCATCCTCACCGACCCGCTATTTGACATACATGAGGCTCGGGGTCCGTTCCTCACGACCCAACCAAGAGCCAAAGGCCAACGTAGTGCTTCACAACGTGAGCCAAATCGCCTCAACTCAAATACAAGAATCATGCAGTCTTCTTCACGCGTTGAAGGAAAGCCAGCCGTAAAGCCGTGTTCTTACAGGCCATCTCCGAGCTACGTTTTCTCTCAACCGCGTGCATCCTTTACTCCACACTTAACCGTTACTCCTCCAAACTCTGTCTGACATCACTCTGAACCCCCATTTCCTCCTCCGGGGCATGGCGTGCTCGTACGAAACCCGGGAAGGAGGGGCATCCGCCCGCTTGGTATGTTTGACAAGCTTCCGACACCTCGCCCATCGATCATCAGCCTCGGGGACGTGACTTCGCCCACCGTCACCCTTGGAGGTGGGAGTTCTACCTTCTCGACACGTTTGGCTCGCTTGTTAATGCAAAAACCGAGGAATATGTAACAGGGGCGCAATCACATACTGGGGGAACTTATTCTTAATCCCTATCTAATTAACACCACACCACCCCCCATGTGGTGACACGTAACACTTCAGCTTAAAGTTTACCTACTTAATTACATCGAGATGTCTCCTCCTCCATGTCCAGACGGACCGAACAACTCGATTCAATCCCAACTTTCCTATTAAATTCCTCCATCTACCCCCAACCGTAACAATATATATATATATATATATATATATATATATATATATATATATATATATATATATATATATATATATATAATGTATATGTGTATTGTGTGTGTATATATATATATATATATATATATATATATATATATATATATATATATATATATATATATACATATATATATATATATACATATATACACACAATACACATATACAAACATATATATATATACATTATAAATATACATATTGTTGCGGAATCGCGCCCGCCGGCGTGCGAGCGGCCACGTAACTCGAATCGCGGCACGTCGCCCACCGGACGGACAATCCCGTCGTGACCCTCTCGGACTAACGCCGGGAACTAGTCACGGGTGGGCCTTTCGGCCTCACCACGATCGTGCCAATCGGCCCCCCGCGTGGGATAGGGTTGCTCGCCAAATTCGACCTACCTAAGTACCCACACGGAGGGTAGACCGGGCGATCGCACCTCGCCGCAGGTCGACTTCGGACACGGGCCACTTTAAGCGACCCGTTCCGTACTATCGGGATAACCGAGCGGTGTTATCGTCAACCTCGACGGTTCGATTAATTATTGGGCGTTTTTAGCCCACGACCAACCCTTTACGTGAAGTAAGATGGAGATTCAATAAAAGAAAAGACGAAGCGAAACGGGAAAAACAGTTCAACATAAAGCACATTTATTCCGCGGCAAACGGAAAGCACACATATACAATTATACACCAAAAGCAAATGTAAAAGTAGAAGAAACACAACAATTATGCACCAAAAGCAATTGCAACAAAAGAAACACAATGCAGCTCTACCACCGACTACCGAGCACATGGCAACACTTATACAGTTTTACTTCACAGACGGCGCCGACAACACATATACTCAAAGCAAAAGAAAAAGGGACCACCCTCAACTACAAGGGGGCAGACGGGCCTGGGGCCGAGACCGCGTCGAGCCTACCCATCTGGTGATGAGCCACAAAATGGCGGCGGTGCCCCGACTCCGCGGGCCTCGCTGGCACTGCGTGGAATGGGGTGGGAACGGGGCCCCCTTCTCACACTATCTCAGCGCGGGGGGAAACAGGAGGGGGTTGTTGATGCTCGGGGGAATGAGGATATCTGGCTGGCTTGGGTCCCGCGACGAGCGACGCCACTGCGACCTCGACCGCGTTACCGGCCTTCCCTCTCCGCAGCTCCCCGACTCTGACACGAGCGCCGACCTCCACAAAGATTCTTGGCTTTTCCAGCCTCTCCGGACCCCGACAGACACTCTCTCGACTGCCTTCGCCGCCGCCACAACTCTCCAACTCTCCCACTCTCCACTCTTCTCAACTCCGTCCAACTGCCTTCTTTTCTCAACTCCTTTCTCTGACTGCCTTCGCCGCCGCCACAACTCTCCAACTCTCCCACTCTCCACTCTTCTCAACTCCGTCCAACTGCCTCGATTTGCTCCGCGCTCGGCGCTTTATAGTGCGACAGGAGAAATCATCTGCAGATTTTTGGATCAGGAATCGCTCGGGGGCGGAGCCACGCTCCCCATTGGACAGAGGAAAAGTGGGCGTGAACGATTCTTGATCCGCGAATCTGCATATAGCGATTATACTCCGACGCACCTGGAGGCGGGGCCAAATCGCCCCACGCTCGCTAATAGGACGGAACAGAAGTGGGCGTGAATCGTTCTTGATCCGATTTCTCGGAAAGGCTGGTGTTTTTGCACCCGCTGCTCGGTGCGCGCCCTGTACGAGTCCAGGATCGGTGCCCACAAGCGGCGCGGGAATGGCGGTGATGCGATGGTTGCGAGAGCGAGATGTGACGGCAAGGGTCGTGGCTGTTGGTGTTGTTATTGTTGTGAAGCGGCGTTGCGGTTGGTGGTTGTTGTGTGATGGCTGTTGAGACGTGGTTGGTGGTGGTTGTGGTGGTAGTAATGGCGGCTGGTCCAAAATAAAGATAGTAAAAGAAAAACGGCTATCTAAAAGGGTCGCAGCCCGAATGAATGACATTTATTCCCTCTAAACAACGGGTTTGGGCTAACTACACATGTACTGACAGAGATATCTCACCTACTGGACCTGAATGGTGGTTTGCGAATTTCGTCAACCACAACAATAAATATATATATATATATATATATATATATATATATATATATATATATATATATATATATATATATATATATATATACATATATATATATATATATATATATATATATATATATATATATATATATATATATATATATATCCTGGTGTTGGCGCAGTGGTTCAGGCAGTGGCTTGGGATCTAAAAGGTGCTGAGTTCAAGCCCCGTTGGGCCACTGAATTAATACACCAGGGGGTTGACTCAGCCTGTCATCCTTCCGAGGTCGGCGAAATGAGTACCAGTGTACTGGGCCAGTGTATACCCCGGTTAAAATAGGTGTACCATATCCCTGTGTCGTAAGAGGCGACCAGGATTGCGTCAGGAAGGGCATCCGGCGTAAAACATGTGCCAAATCACGATGCGGATCATACGGATGATCCGCTATGGCGACCCCTAAAGGGAGCAGCTGAAAGAAGAAGAAGAAGATTTAATATATATATATATATATATACATATATATACATATATATATATACATATATATATATATATACATATATATATATATATATACATATATATATATACATATATATATACATATATATATATATACACACACACACACACACACACACACACACACATACATATACAAGCCGGTAGGCGACATGGCTGCTCGCTCAAGATGGAAAGCTGGCCGACGCGACTAGCCAATACTCATGTACATGCTATCAATCAATTTAGCACAATAAATATGATTATCAGAGCCCTCTTAGTTCGCGCCCAGAAACCCGCCTTGTGAAATTTCAGGCATGTTTCCAAAGGGACTCTAACAAATGGCAGCCCTGGTAATTCCATTGATCTATTCGTTAAAGATTTTATTTTTTTATATGATGCTATAAGACATTCTCCTTGGGCACAAAAAAACAGGTCCCTCGGAGGTCCAGTTTCGGAGGTATTGATTTTTTTGTACAGTCCACAATAAGTGTACGATGTACGATAAATCATTTTAGCTGTTGCTAAGCAACGGAAGTGTGCATAGCAACCATTCATTTTTGTGTACATGCTAGCCACATTGTACACATTTCACCCAAGTTTCATCAAAATCGGACTCTTTCTCTTTGAGATATTCGCAATTAACCGTTTCTGAAATGTTCGACATGTACTTGCCCAAAACCTATCTCCTCCTACAAATATTTTTGTTAGAGCTGCAAATTGTCATGAAGGGAGCTAGATAGATTGCGCACAGAACTCTAAGCTTTGATTTTTCGATTTTTAAATTTTTTTTTTTTCGATTTTTTGACCACTTTAAAGGGCTGTTGCTATGCCGTTGCTCGGGCCCGGGGTCCCATATTCGAAAGCACACGATTCCCAGAAATATTGGTCTGCCGGCGGGCGGAAATCTGTAACAATATATATATATATATATATATATATATATATATATATATATATATATATATATATATATATATATATATATATATATATATATATATATATATATATCCATTGATACTTTTAATATAATAATAATTTAAAATAATAATAATCAAATAAATAACTAACATATTTTTCGTGAATCATTGAATCTAAAACACTGGATGTTGGGCCAGCGAGAAATAAGTTCAGGCGGGAGTGGAGACAGCAATAGAGGCGGAGATGATAGTGGTATTTGGTAAATGAGACGAAATATTCTAATAGTTTGTAATTCCATTCATTGAAAAATTGGGTATGGTGAGATGCGAATCCGTACACTTCTGAACTTCCTCGGTGAAAATGGACTGCATTTTCGAACTCAGTGGGGTCGATTTACTCGAAGAAATGTTAAGACGGACAACAAATTAATTATAGAATAGAAAATATCGAAATGAGTCTGATTAGTTATTCAACTCCAGTAATGATAAATCTTGTTTTAGGTCATACTTTCAAAATGGGAGTGAATTCAGTGTCGGTGCAGTCATTTCTTGGAGTAAATCGACCCCATAGAGTTCGAAAATGTACTCCATTTCCACTTCGGACATCCAGAAGTACCCGTAATCGTACCTGACCATACCCGAATTTAACCAACTCATGAAACAAAAAGTCGTCATATGGAGCAACCTCGAAATCACCTCCGATATACTTAAAAAAATTTTTCGCGTTACTGAATCATAGTGGAATAATTTAAGGCTTGTGGAGACGTCTGAATTTTTTTTTTTGCTGTTTTTGGACCACCCAAATATACATATACAGTGCATATATATATATATATATATATATATATATATATATATATATATATATATATATATATATATATATATATATATATATATATATATATATATATATATATATATATATATATATATATATATATATATATATATATATATATATATATATATATATATATATATATATGTCGGGAATCGTAACTTTTTATATTCGCTTTGCTTTTCCAAGTCATTAAATGTTTTTGCAGGCTTAGTGATTAATCAAACTATACTCTTGGCTGGCTGCTTGGGAAAAAGAACATTCGAACAGTGTATGCTGGAAATATGATTATGATTGACCTTGAGTGATTCAAAGAAACATTGTGAAAGCAGGACTAAGGAGTGAACCGTTACGTGCTCTGATCTCTACTTTGTTCCACCATTCCTGTTATGAAATGAGCCAACTGCTTGCAGCTGGTTAGGTTGAAAGGACAAAATGTGAGATAAACATTTTGTCCAAAGATAAAACCGAGTATATAAGAGGGCAACATAACCGTCTCAGAAAGTGATGGCACCCTCCGAGCATCCTCAGTTACTTACTTAATTGATGTTCCTGGTGTTGCCGTGCTCCGTGCACGTACCTTGCTAAAGAATAAACAGCCTTTCTCTCAAGTACATCATCTGTCCTCAAAATACCTTGGTGAAGGGTAATTGACGGTACGACAAATATATATATATATATATATATATATATATATATATATATATATATATATATATATATATATATATATATATATGTCTTCTTCTTCTTCTTTCGGCTGCTCCCGTTAGGGGTCGCCACAGCGGATCATCTGTATGATCCGCATAGAGATTTGGCACATGTTTTACGCCGGATGCCCTTCCTGACGCAACCCTGGTCGCCTCTTACAACACAGGGATAATATATATATATATATATATATATATATATATATATATATATATATTGTTGTGGCCCGGGGGTCGGTGGCGAGAACCAGCACGAGGTGGGGAAAGCTACGTCGTCTCCACCAGACTCCCCGGAATTGTTGGCCGTCGCTCCGGATAATTCTGTGACGTGGCGGGTTGCTGAATCGACCGTGGTCGCCAATATTTCAATCGCATAGCGTAGGGTCTATTTGTCTATAACCAATTTACCTAATTAACTACGCAATTTCGACTACTGGGGAAACCACGCCCGTGGCATGTCTTGCTCGAACCGGGTCACTCTACTGACTGCGATAGAGTTCCAACTACCGACTACTAACTCCGGTTCAGGTGCAGCCAAGCGGAAACTGCCAAAGCCGTGCTGGCTGGGATGAACGGATTATCGGGGATAAAACCCTGCCTAAACTCAGATCCGAACCATGCTGGGCCAATACAAGAGAGGACGGAAATGAACTGGGGACATTTCTAACAAGTTTTATTTTCAATAAAAAGACAAAGACAAAGGCAAGACTTAGCGCGAATATTCAAGCAGTATTTACAATGTTCCAAAAACACTTATTCAGTTCTACTTACCAGACGGGCCCACACGCAGACACACACACAAATGAAAAGAAACCCAGAGTTCTTTATTGGACCCTCGCAGCCGAAGAGAGAGACAAGCTGGGGGTCAGCATTCGGATGGGTACCTGGCCGTCGGAGAGAGGGGGTACTCCATGCTGCGGCACCTGACAATGGTCACTGGTTTGGTCCCCAGTCGCACGTGTGGGAGTCGAGGTTCATGGTGGAGCTCGGGTGGTGAATGGCCGGGGTCCACGGAGGGGGGTCAGGGTAGCTCCTTCCTTCCTTGTAGAGGGCCAGCAGAGACACATTCGCCACCTCGAAAACTTTCTGCTCAACCCTCGTGACAGCCCTCGTAACAACCACTGTTACCACCCCTTCGTAACAGCAACAACTCTTTCGTGACAGCAAAAACGCACCAAACTCCGCTCTCAGAGAGTGCTCGGGGATTTATCGACCTCCCTCAATGGGGAGGGGCCCTTGGTGAAAACACACCTAGCTGTCCGCCTTTGATTGGACAGGGTCCTACGGCCCACCCTTCCGGGGCGGGGCCTTGCCCACTGCCGGGAAGCCCCGGCCACTCTTCCACGTGGGTTAATACTTGACGAGTAACAATATCAACATTGCAAAAAGGTCGTCGTGAAAGAATTACAACGTTTGTGAGAACCGAGAAACCGAAACCGCGAGATCTTGCCTTGGCATGTCAGGGTGTGAGAAGGCAGCTGGTTGGTGGTGGATCGTGATGGGCCGAGGGGTCATGCAGATGGAATGGTTGTTAGATGGCTTGTTAGATGTAACAACCTAACTAAAAGAAATCGCCACGCACGCCTTTGATTATCCCACAAGACAAAAGGAAAGGGATCTGACTACACATATACTTAACGACATAATTGACTTTTGGGACATCTGAATGTTGAATGCAAATGGTTTCCAGATCCGTAACAATATATACATCCATATATGTATATATATATATATATATATATATATATATATATATATATATATATATATATATATATATATATATGTTGTTCATCTTTCGGCTGCTCCCGTTAGGGGTCGCCACAGCGGATCATCCGTTATGATCCGCATACTGATTTGGCACAGGTTTTACGCCGGATGCCCTTCCTGACGCAACCCTGGTCGCCTCTTACGACACAGGGATCAGGATTTGGGTTTCGCCATGATTCCGGGCTGCTCTACACCCTGCCCAGTGCAGAGCCCCCGTCCTCAAGCGATCCTCCAACCCAAGCCTCCGAGTAGCCGGATTACAGGCGCACGCCACTACGCCCGGTATATATATATACATATATATATATATATATATACACATATACATATATATATATACATATATATATATATATATATATATATATATATATATATATATATATATATATATATATATATATATATATATATATATATATATATATATATATATATATATATATATATATATATATATATATATATATATATATATATATATATATATATATATATATATATATGTATATATGTATATATATATATATATATATATATATGTATATATATATATATATACACACACACACACACACACACACACACACACACACACACACACACACACACACACACATCCATACATATTGTTACGGCTGTGGAAATTCGCAATACACCATAAAGGGTCCTTAGATCAGTTATGACGCTAAGTTCATGTGTAGTTAGTCCACACCCATTGTTTAGGGGGAGTATGTGTGATTCATCTGGGCTGCGACGCTTTGAGTTCGCCATTTTTCTTTCTCTATAGTTATTTTGGATCCAACAACCTCAAACCAACCAACGACAACGGCAAAAAAGAAAACTGCGCTAGTGCGCGGGTTTGTGCACCCCTCTGCGGTGCCAAGGCTGGCACGGGAAGGGGGGCAGGGCAGCTCCCTCACCCAATTGGTGGAGGCTGGGCGTGAGGTGGGCGGAGTGGGAGCACGCCCCCTTTCGAGAGCCTTCTGGAAACGCCTCGAAGGGAGGTTGAGCCGTGAACGGGGCGGAGCCCCGCACGGCGAAGGGCGGAGCCCCGCCTTACAAAAGGCAAACGGACGCGAAGCTCTCTCTCTGATCGTGGCTCATGTTGGCTGTAGCTCTCTCCGAGAAAGACACCAGCTCTCTCTCTCTCTCTCCAAAAAGGCTCGGTCTCTCTCCTTGGGTCTCGCTCTCCAAAGCGCTCCCTTCCTCCTCTCTCGTTCCCGCGCTCCTGGCCCGGCGTGGTCTGTTTGTGGAGATGCGGACGGGAGGCGCCGCAGTGTGGCCTGTGGTGGACCTGCGCGTCCGGACGAGGGGTGCCGGAGAGGGTTCGCCGGCCGCGTGGGAGGCCGGAACCAGGCGCGACCGCGCTGACGGTAGTAGGACAGGAGGACTCGACGGTCCATGAGGGAAGTCACTTCTTTTCTTTTCGGGCTTTTGTATGTGTGTTTGTGGCGCCAGTCTTGCAAAGTAAAACCTGTATAGGTGACTGTGCTGTAAATAATTGCCTTTTATTCGGATGTAGTGCTTTCCTTTGTTCCTATTTGCCTGCTTTTGTTCCTATTTGCCTGCTTACATGTGTGAAATAAAGTGCTTGCTTGTTGAACTGTTCCCCCGTTTCGCTTCGTCCTTTCCTTTGTTGAATCTCCATCTTGCATCACGTAAGGGATTAATAGTGGGTTTAAAACACCCGGTAACTAATCTGAACCGTCAAGGTCGACGATAACTCCACTCGGTTATCCCTGTAGCACGGAAGGAGATGCTTAAGCGGTTCGTGTCCGGAGTCGACCTGTGGCGTGGTACAACCCCTCGGTAGGTTACCCGTGCGAGTACTTAGGTATATCGATTTTCGGCGATTCACCCTATTTCGCACGGGTAGAATCCGGACTGGGTTGTGGTGAGGTTAAACCCCCACCCGTGACTAGCTCCTGGCGGTAGTTCCAGCAAGGTCACGACTGAGATGTCCGTTCCGGTGGGCGACGCGTCGCGATTCGAGTTACCTGGCCGATCGCATGCCTGGCGGGCGAAATTCGTAACAATATATATATATATATATATATATATATATATATATATATATATATATATATATATATGTATACTGGGTGTCCCAAAAGTCACCTCGGGATTTAGAAATTAAATAACATTTCTGTTTTCTAATAATTTATGATTATTTTTATACCAAAAGAAAATAAATAAAATAACTTTTTGCTCTTTGCAATCAACATGGCAATCTAATAGGAAGTCTCAACAACCTTTTGAAGTCTGTTGGCGAAATGCTCCACTGCTGTCTATCTTAGCTTGCTTCAAGGACTGCCTTTTATTTCAAAAAATGCCTTGGGTTTGGCAGGTAGAGTCGGATGCATTGTCTTGAAATGGCGTTCCAAGCGTGTGGGCCGCATGCTATCATTGCTTAGTCTTGGAGCATATTACGCACTGGGGTACCTCTGTGTCACCCTTTTGGAGGGACACAAATCCAAATCGAATATATTAGTCAAGATACTTCCGCTTTTTTGCACTCATTGCGAATGATTTAGTTTGAACCCAAATCTGTGAAAAAAATATTTTTAATATTAAAATTAAAATAAGATATAAATTTTAATATTAAATTTAAATAAATGTTAAATTTTAAAATGAATCAATACAAAAAACGGTCGGCCTAGTGGCGAATAGAAAACAAAATTATTAAAGGCGATACGTTTGTTGTTTTTTTTATATTCATCACGATATTATGCAAACACTTGTTGAGAGTTCCAAAAATAATTGGAGAAATTCCTACTTTTTCTCCGGGCTCGTGCTCCCTCTGGAAATTACTCACGCCCCCCTGGTTAAGAGCCAACGTTATAGGCCATCGACGACCTTATAACCTTGACACCGAGGCGAAAATACGAAAAACGGCTCAGATGATCTATAGAGAGCAACTAGTATTATCATCCTGTCAAGTTAGAACTCAATCGGCCGAGACGTCTCGGAGGAGATAGGAAAATAAAAATTGTTGCCAGACGGACAGACGGACGGACGGACGGATAGGAGGACATCGACCGGTTTTATAAGGTCAGCAAGCTGACCGAAAAACTGTTTATTAGCACTGTCAGGGGCAGATCTAAGGGGGGCAATCGAGGGTAGTTGCCACCCCCTAAAATTTTAGTGTATCCCCCAGAAAATTGGTGCCCCTGAATTTTCATAAAAAGTGCTCACATGTTTCATACATTTGGCACAGAGGAGCACATAAATGTCCTTCAATTCAGTGTAAATATGCAAAAATTTCAAACATGACGTCCTGAAGGAATGGCTTCAGACCCACTTCAATGGTAGTCCTATCAGGGCGAGTGAGAACCAAACAATGGCGCGAAGCCCAGCAGTCAGATAGCCACTGGAGCCAGCAAGAATATTTTAGTTTGGGTAGCAACATCGAGAGGTATCACTGATCGCATTCGCCAGACACGAGTGGAAGAGAAGAATGGATGGATGAGAAAGTTCGAAGAGTTCAAAGCTGAATCTCGACGAAGAAGGCAGCAAAGTGGCGATTCTGGATGCAAAATCCTTCCATGCTCTTTTTAACACTCACAAGTTTTAGAAATATGCCCCCGATCCATAGGCGACGATTGCTTTTGAAAAGTGGGGGGGGGGGGGACATTGCATGTCCAGACCACGAAGCCCACTTCGTGCCGGCGTGGACACAGCAAGTCTACCCTTGCAAATTCTTGATTTTATACGCTCGTTGACATGCTGCCTTCTGATCACACAAATCCCTTAAATTAATCTGACCATCTATCGATCATCTTTTTTATCAAATGTAAGCAGACGGAGCGAAATTAATTAAACATTAATCATACACATTTCAAAGTTTCAAGTGCCAAAGAAATACATACATATATATATATATATATATATATATATATATATATATATATATATATATATATATATATATATTGTTGCGGATTTCGCGCCCGCCGGCGTGCGATGGCCACGTAACTCGAATCGCGGCGCGTCGCCCACCGGACGGACAATCCAGTCGTGACCCTCTCGGACTAACGCCGGGAACCAGTCACGGGTGGACCTTTCGGTCTCACCGCGATCGAGCCAATCAGCCCCCGCGTGGGATAGGGTTGCTCGCCAAATTCGAACTACCTAAGTACCCACGCGGAGGGTAGACCGGGCGATCGCACCTCGCCGCAGGTCGACTTTCGGACACGGGCCACTTAAGCGACCCGGCCCGTACTATCAGAATAACCGAGCGGTGTTATCGTCGACCTCGACGGTTCGATTAATTATCGGCGTATTCAGCCCACTACCAACCCTTTACGTGAAGCAAGATGGGGATTCAATGGAGGAAAAGACGAAGCGAAGCGGGAGAACAGTTCAACAATAAAGCACGTTTATTCTCGGCACACGGGAAGCACACAAATACAATTCCACCAAATGCACACAAAAAAAAAAAAACACAATTCCATTAACACAAAAAGAAAAAACAAAAGTGAAAACACAGCGCAGAGCTAATTCCGACTACCGAGCACACGGCAACACTTATACAATTCTACTTCACAGACGGCGCCGACAACACATACCCAAAACCAAGGAAAAGAAATACCCTCAAGAATGGGGTAGGCCTGGGGCCGAGACCTGGTCGGGCCTACCCGTCTGGTGATGAGACGCGGAGCGGCAATGGCCCCGCAACCCGCGGGCCTCGTGGACAGTGCCTGGCAGGGGGGTGGGAACGGGGCCCCCTTGGTCGCACTATCTCAGCGCGGGGGGAACAGGAGGGGGTTGCTGATGCTCGGGGTATAGAGGATCTTTATTATGTGCGCCGAGCGTCTCCACCTCGGCCAGGTCGCGCTGCCGGCCTCCCTCGGGCGCGCAGCTCCTTGCACGACGCGAGCACCCTTCGTCCGACTCGCCGCCTCTCCACAGCTCGTCCCCTCCGTTCCGACTCTCCTTCGCCTCGTTCCGACCTTTACGACTCCCTTCTTCCTCGTTCCGACTTCTTACTCCTCGTTCCGACTTCTTACTCCTCGTTCCGACTTCTTACTCCTCGTTCCGACTTCTTACTCTCCCTTTTACTGACGAACACCGTCCTTTTATCCCCCCGTAACTTCGCCTTTGCCCCCCTCCCTTGACCTTCAACTCGCTCCCCATTGGCCCGACAAAAAGTGGGCGTGAAGGCTTTTGATCCACAAATTTGCATATATCGACGCCTCTGGGGCGGGCCACCCGCCCCCTCGCTCACCGATTGGACGGCAAAAAGTCGGCGTGTGTCGTTTTGGATCCGTTTTTGAAGCAGAAAATCCGTGATTTTGTACACGCTGTTCAACGTGCGCCCTACACGAGTGCAGCATCGGTGCCCATGAGTGTCGCGAGATGACGGTGATGCGATGGTGTGAAGGCGACGGTAAAGGTCATGGCGGTTGTGGTGAAGCGGCGTTGTGGTTGGTGGCTTGTTGTTGTGGTTGTGATGGTGGCGATTGGTCCAAAAATAAAGATAGTAAAAGAAAAACGGCTATCCTAAAGAGTCGCAGCACGTATAAATGACATGTATTCCCACTAGACAACGGGTTTGGGCCTAACTACACATGCACTTACCGAGATACCTCACCTAAGGGACCTGAATGGTGGTTTGCGAATCTGGTAACCACAACACTACCCCCTTCCTTTTTACAGACTCGTCCCGAGTCACAAATTTTCGTGTGCCATCATGTGTAGTTTTCCCCTAGTACATTTTACCTACGGATCCCTGAGTGCGACATTCATGGTAACATGTCCCCAAAATAAATAACCTGAGTGCTGCAGTAACTATCTAAACAAACCCACTCACACGGACGACTTAAATAAAATTGCCGGCGCTTAAGACATACATGCCGGGGCGCACTCATATGTACAGTACATCTTAACCTTAACTTACAAATTTTACACTAAACCATGGCCCAGGATCATCGAACTCTGCAAAAGAAAGCAGTTAACAGGAGCCAGGCTGCCCGCATGCAGTCTCTGACTCAAATAATGCAGGTGACAGGGAATCTGGCTGGCTGCTCACACGCAGTCCAAGGCCTTCCCTTTCGAACTGAACGCAGTGAACCACAACGGTGCATGGGCTGCACAACGCAGTCTCCGTGCCAGCTCAAGTGGCACACGCAATGAGCACAACGAATGGATGCATGGACACAAAGACGGTGCACGGGCCGCCACTGCAGGCCCGTGTTGTAGCTGCCAACAGGGCAGTTCTCGCAGCTTGCAAACTGTTGCCTTGATCCTGGCGCACATGGAAATGAACAGGGGGGCAAAGCAAAAATTGAACGTGGGCTGGTGAACGTGGGCAGTGGGCATGGCATGGCAAAGGTAGCAGGCAAACACAGCCCGCAGAAGAAGGCCGCTGCAGGCAAACACAGCCCGCAGAAGAAGACCGCTGTAGGCAAACACAGCCGGCAGATGAACTGGCCGGCACAGGCCTTGAAGTACCACAGCTGCAGATGAACTGGCCGGGCACAGGCCTTGCAGCACAACACGGCCAGCCGATGGCACAGGCCTTGCAGCAGCAAACAACAGCGGCCGATGAAGTTGGCCGGCCTCCGCCTTGAAGCAAAACACGGCCAGCCGATGAAGTTGGCCAGCCTTTGCCGTTCAGTGGAGGTTGGTGGAGGGAGTGCGGTGGTGCTGGCCACTTGGAAGGCGGGCTCGGACCTACCTACCTTGTCTCCTCCCAACCTATCGCCTTGCCTGTCACTGTACATACCCCACTCCCTTAATTTGTCAAACCCCAATTTAGCCCCAACTTATTTTTTATTGTTTTTATTTTTACTTCCCCACTATAAATCGTCTCCCAACCCCCTTTATCGTCCTTGTTCGGCTAACCTATTCTGTCACCTAGCCTACTCCCAACCCCCTACGTTCCTTCCCGGAGGGGAATAAGGAGAGCTAACGCCCTGTGTCGAGGCCCAACTAAGCCTCAGAATGGCCTCCCCAGAGTTCGGCGATCTAACCCAAAGTGGGTCCAGCGGCCCACAACGACAGCGAGGGATGGATGGTGCGGAGGGTACATCTCCTAATCTACCCTAACCATTTAACTGTTAAACTACCCCGGGGCTTTCAACAAGCGCCTCTCGCTAAACTATTGGTTCTAACAACCCAGAGATTCCCGTCGCCTGTGTTGGTGTCCTCACCCCGGGCCTCGCCCCTCAATTTTCCCCTCCGTGCCCTCACACGGTCTCCTGGCTGGGACACGTGGCTCCCTTTGGCAGGCACGACCCTCTGCCGATTCTCCCGCTATGGCACCCCGGGCACTACACACTGCCTCCCAGCCTACCAGCTTCCTAACACCGGGAGTGCCCCCATGGCACCTCCCCTGAAACGCACACGTGGCAGGCCGGCCTCCCGGCCCCTTTCCGAGGGTCACCCGTGCCCACTACACTGCCCACGCGGCCACGGCGCCCCGGGCCCCGCACCAAGCAGGCGCACCCGTGCCCACTACTCTATCCCGGCCCCCTGGGCCCATGGCCTCACCGCGTCGACCAGCCTGGTGCCCGGGGTACCCTCTCAGCGATACTCACCTTTCGCAGCCACGCTCCCAAGCCCGTCAACAGGGCTCCTGCACCCTCCAAATGGGTTTCGAGCCTACATTCCCACCAACAGCAAAACGACCTCCATTTTTCAATTTGACTAACCCAGCTAACTCACTTTACTCTGACCCCGGGTCCCTTTGGGCGGAGTCACCTCCCCCCCAATCACTCATCGCACCATGCATTCCCCATTCGCTCCACACACACAGACCCGCTGGCCTCACTCACTCAACAAGTACTCACCTCACAACCCACAACTCTTCAACACACTCACCACTGAACTCCGCCATCCTTCTAACTACCTCCCCTAACTAACTCGTGCTCCCACGTCGTCCCTTAAACTACAGCACGTTCCTTTTAACACTACGTAGCTAAGCTACGTCCCCACTACACATCCACAAGTCTGTCACTGTCTCCAAAATAAATCATTTTATTTCCCCACCTAAATCTGGCTACAATCCCTCTAACTAATCCATTCCACGGACTCCATGAGGACTTACTCCCTGCCCCATGAAGTCGGTCTAACTAAGCTAACCCTTCCCCTAACTAGTTTTCATCCTGTGCCCAGGATAAGGGGGTCTTCCACCCCTTGCCCAGGAATCCTGTACACCCGAAAGTGAGGCTTGCTTTTTTTTTTTTCATGCGCATCACCAGCGCGGCAACTCGCGCTCGCGCACTTTACACCTGCCCGTGACGTCATGCAGCTGCACGTGTTCCTCGTCCCTCCTTGGACGGTACCATCGGCCGGGATACCCCTCCTGCCGGATTCCAACCACGTGCAGCCATGACGTCACCGTGCGCATAAAAAAACACAAGCCACACGTCTCGAGGGGTTCCCCACGCGAACACATGTGCCCTGCCCGTTGGAGCTGAACACACACGATCGCGTGGAGAACCCGTCCGGTCCAAATCCATTTACCTGCCTAAACTTTGTCCGTCCGCGGGATCGGCAAATCCACCGCGTGCGTTTCCGGACCGGGACTTCACTCTCGCAAGCGAGCACGTGGTGGTCTCGTGCGTTGCACAGCACGAACCGCGTGCTCACTGCTGGGTGAACCCGGCACGGTCCTCGAAACAACTACAGCCGCTACTCGGCTTTCTCTCCTCTGTCGCCGTCGTCGTCTCCATTCCACACACGCATACCTGCGTGTCACGACGCACACAGTCCACACCATCACATTCACACCGGGAGACGCGGCTGCGTGCTCCCGCATGCCAACCGACATCTCCCTCTCATACCGCTCTCTCACACACACGGTCTCCCTGGCACACAACGACCTTGCACACGGCCGTTCACTCACGCGTGCCTCACTACTCTCACACCGTGCCTCATCCACACACGCGGGGGCACTCACCCGCGGTACCTCACTCATACACACGGCGACACTCACACACGCGGTCTCTTCCATACACGGTGCCTCACCCACACACGCGGGGGCACTAACCCGCGGTGCCTCACTCGCACTCCGTGCCTCATCCACACACGCGGGGGCACTCAACCGCGGTGCCTCATTCACACACACGGCGACACTCACACACGGTGCCCCATCCACACCCGGCGTGCTGGGAAGCACGCACTCTGGCACCATCGCCACCACACCACTCCCACCCGGGGTCCCTTCCACACACGCGCACGCACTCACACCTTGCACCACACACACAGGGACAACCACACTGGGGATTCGTGTCCCCACAAGGGTCTGCTGGGCCTCTATACCCCCCAAGCTCTCCGTGCACCCGTCCACAGCACTCGTCCCCTCAACCTCGCAAAACACGACCGAACTCACCTGGTCGTGACTCGCCTCAAGGGGCATACTCCCTCCCCTCGTTCCTGGAGGAGGCCATCCCGCTGCCTCGCACCGGGTCCCCACACGCTCCGCGAGCTCACCCCATTGTCCTCCACTACCTCCGTGTGTGCGTGCGCTGTCACTTACCCCGTCTTCATCGTGTAGTCTTCCCTCTATCGTTCCCATCTCCCGTGTCTCTGCCTATTCTTCACCCTTTACCTCCCTTGTCTCAACTATTATTTCTGTTGTAGTCACCTCGTGTCTCGTCTCACACGTTTTGGTCTCCCCATTTAATTTTTCCCTTTCGGTCATCGTCACGACCCTCGCCCAACACGTTCCACGAATTATTTTTTCACCCGCCTCCACCGCGGGCCTGTCAGCCGTTGCACCCCCACCCAGCTCGTTTGCTCCCACACGTGAAGTCGCCATTCCCAGCTCCCTGGTCACGGCCTTCATGCCCGCCTGCAGGCATCGGCCCATGTTCTGCGTCTCACCCCGCAGCACTTTCATCTCTTCCCTCATTTGCTGTGTATTCGCATCCATCGTTTCGTTCATGCCTTTCATTTCGTTTTTTATTTCATTTGTATTTGTATCCATCGTCGTTTTCACTTCATTCATTTGTTTGTTCATTGCCGCCAGCATGGCGCATAGCTGGGCCATGTTGGATGCACTCAGCTGAGCCGTGCCGGCAAGGGTTGGGGAAGGGTCTTGGTGGAGAGGGGGGAGGTGTCATACACCGCGGCCGCTGCCGCCTCGGCCCTGGGTTCCAGTGCTGGGCGAGTCCGTGTTCCTGCACAATCAACATTTCCTGCTCGGGGATTCCATCCTGGACCATGGATCCTACACATTCTACATCCATTTCTAATACCCCCGGCTCCCGCCGCCTTGAGACGCCATCTTGCTTCTCGTGAAGGGTTAATTTAGCTCGCTCGAAATTTGAGGGAATCGGGGTCGCTTCTCTCACCCCTGGACCGATTCCCGTGAATTTAGCCGGAGACAGGAGAGCCCGTTTTCCTGTTCTCCAATACCAGTGCCGCGAGGAGGGCGATGAATTTGTATCCCACTCCTGACACCAGTGTTGCGGTGAGCTAAGGCTCGCCGGCGTGCGATGGCCACGTAACTCGAATCGCGGCGCGTCGCCCACCGGACGGACAATCCAGTCGCGGACCCTCTCGACTAACGCCGGAACCAGTCACGGGTGGACCTTTCGGTCTCACCGCGATCGAGCCAATCAGCCCCGCGTGGGGATAGGGTTGCTCGCCAAATTCGAACTACACGTACCCACGCGGAGGGTAGACCGGGCGATCGCAACTCGCCGCAGGTCGACTTCGGACACGGGGCCACTAAGCGAAGCCTGGCTCCTGTACTATCAGAATAACCGAGCGGTGTTATCGTCGACCTCGACGGTTCGATTAATTATCGGGCGTATTCAGCCCACTACCAACCCTTTACGTGAAGCAAGATGGGGATTCAATGGAGGAAAAGACGAAGCGAAGCGGAGAACAGTTCAACAATAAAGCACGTTTATTCTCGGCACACGGGAAGCACACAAATACAATTCCACCAAATGCACACAAAAAAAGAAAACACAATTCCATTTACACAAAAAAGCAAACACAAAAAGTGAAAACACAGCGCAGAGCTAATTCCGACTACCGAGCACACTGGCAACACTTATACAATTCTTACTTCACAGACGGCGCGACAACACATACCCAAAACCAAGGAAAAGAAATACCCTCAAGAATGGTGTAGGCGTGGGGGCGAGAGCTGTTCGGGCCTACCCGTCTGGTGATGAGACGCGGAGCGGCAATGGCCCCGCAACCCGCGGGCCTCGCGCACAGTGCCTGGCAGGGGTGGGAACGGGGCCCTCTGGTCGCACTATCTCAGCGCGGGGAACAGGAGGGGTTGCTGATGCCCGGGGTATAGAGGATCTTTATTATGTGCGCCGAGCGTCTCCACCTCGGCCAGGTCGCGCTGCCGGCCTCCTCGGGCGCGCAGCCCCTGCACGACGCGAGCACCCTTCGTCCGACTCGCCGCCTTCTCCACAGCTCGTCCCCTCCGTTCCGACTCTCCTTCGCCTCGTTCCGACCTTTACGACTCCCTTCTTCCTCGTTCCGACTTCTTACTCCTCGTTCCGACTTCTTACTCCTCGTTCCGACTTCTTACTCCTCGTTCCGACTTCTTACTCTCCCTTTTACTGACGAACACCGTCCTTTTATCCCCCCGTAACTTCGCCTTTGACCCCCTCCCTTTGACCTTTCAACTCGCTCCCCATTGGCCCGACAAAAAGTGGGCGTGAAGGCTTTTGATCCACAAATTTGCATATATCGATCGCCCTGGGGGCGGGGGCCAATTCTGCCCTCGCTCACCGATTGGACGGCAAAAGTGGGCGTGTGTCGTTTTGGATCCGTTTTTGAAGCAGAAAATCCGTGATTTTGTACACGCTGTTCAACGTGCGCCCTACACGAGTCCAGCATCGGTGCCCATGAGTGGCGCGAGATGACGGTGATGCGATGGTGGCGAGTTGCGACGGTAAAGGTCATGGCGGTTGTGGTGAAGCGGCGTTGTGGTTGGTGGTTGTTGTTGTGGTTGTGATGGTGGCGATTGGTCCAAAATAAAGATAGTAAAAGAAAAACGGCTATCCTAAAGAGTCGCAGCACGTATAAATGACATGTATTCCCACTAGACAACGGGTTTGGGCCTAACTACACATGCACTTACCGAGATACCTCACCTAAGGGACCTGAATGGTGGTTTGCGAATCTGGTAACCACAACAATATATATATATATATCAATATATATATATATCAATAATATATATATATATATATATATATATATATATATATATATATATATATATATATATAATTGTTTATCAAGCCTCCTTCTCACGACCCTTGAACTGATTCACTAAACATAAACTGAAAGCTTGACTGACATACAAATTGATATTACACGAGTACGGTCAACTTACCTTAAAACTTGCCAAAAATATGAACCCTCTTGTCTGCCGATCCAGTTAAAAACTTTGTTGCAATGTCTTGGGGGTCAAGTGCAGTCAGACGATCTCGGTGAACATGACAGATCATGGGATGGTTGAGGCGTTGTTGGGTCATTGTGGAACGTAACCAAGTCTTCATACATCTGAGTGCGCTGAATGACCGTTCAGCTTCGTATGAACTTGCTGGGGCAACCAATAGAAGCCGACGCAAACGTTCAACCTGTGGGAAGATTCGACGGACTTCCGGCACCATGTCTACAAATATCTTATGGTAATCCTCAACAGATGAACCACTGAACTGGTTACGAAAGAAGCCAAGTTCTTGCTCTAGGGAATCCGACAGTTCGGGATATTTGCGGACTATTTGTGGTTTGAATGACCCAGACAGGAGCATTTCACCCAAGTCCCTATACGCCATGAGGTCGGTTGATCTGAAGTACCCGTTCAAGTTCTCGGTTGCGCTGTCGATGACTGAAAAATTCAACTCTGTATACCTCCTCTGCAGAATTGGCAGTGTATTCCTGCGTGCCTCCATCAAGTCTCTTCGGAAGCTTGCGCTTACGAGGGAGGGTCACTGGATCCAGTTGGCACTGCTGGAGCTTCTGTTGTGCTGCTTCGAAAACCTCCTTAAACGTCTGGTCGGTACGGAGAGATTGGAGATTCTGTGCAGTTACCTTTGCAGCAGTAAGCATACCAGAGACGGTAACTTGTGAACCCTGAAGTGCCTTATTGAGGTATTCAAGGGATTGGAGAACGGGCAATGATGCAAACAGACCGAGAACACACTTTCCTGATGAAAGACAGCTTCGAATACCGTTGGCTCGCGATGCCGTGTTCGTACCAAAGTCATCACTTGCTTGTTGAAGGGCATCCAGTACCGCTTCATAGTTATCCAATATCGATTTCACAGCAGGAGAACGAGTTAACCAACGCGTCGGGCAAATTGGCCTCAGGCGTGTAGTGCAGGGAGTGTCAGCATCGTCAGCGTGGATATTCAAGTGCAGATGCTTGAATTTTCCAGAGTTGTTGTGGATGTTGCTGAGTACCTGGACATAATCAAGGGCATCTTTTATAAATGGTGCAGTCTGTAGGACTTTGGATGTAATGAGTTGGGTGACATGAGCTCCACAGTGAACATAATTGGCCAGCGGTTGGAGTTTTTTTAGCTGTGCTTGACAGCCCTTGTACATGGGACATGTTGCTTGCCCCATCGTAAGTCTGCGCTCTAAGGTGTTCAATAGGGAGTTGACACCGAATTAGGACATCCTGAAGCATCTTACAAAGTGATACTCCTGTTGTTGACGATACTTGGTAGAGGCCGATGAGATCTTCTTGAACACCAAAGGAATCCGTCACATAGCGAACACACACACCGACTCCTGCTCATTACCCTGAATATCTTGCGTTCCATCAGTTACGAGTCCGAACTGAGTGGACATTTCATTCACGTTATTGCAGATATTTCTGAGGATGGCATGACTCATCAACTGTAGAATTTCGTTCTGAATTCCTCCACTTGTATACGTCATCTTCCTTGACAGCCATGTCTTGAGGTTGACATCATCCTCGGCCCACAACTGTAAGAGCATTTTGAAATTCCCTTCAGAGGCATCCTTCCCACGAATTGAAAAACCTTGTCGGGCTAAATATTGCAATGAGGTGATAATCTTCAGAAGTGCTGACCGTGCAGATCTTTCCTCTTCTCGCAGTTTGCTGCTCAGCTGCACATGGACACCAGGTTGACTTCTGCAACATTTCAGATTTTCAAAGGCAAGCCTATGTGTGTTTGATCGTTCGTGTTGTATGAATTTTTCTGTAGCCTTTTTCCAGTTCCGAAAGCCCTTTGAGACAAATGCGTCTTCTGCACAGCGGGCAAGTTCGGTAAGTTTTTCAAGAGAAGCGTCCGTACAGGTGTGACAGAGTACACCGCCGATGTTCTGATCAAAATGAAGCCGTGGAAAATCTTTGAACCACTGTTGTTGAAACTTCAACTTTCGGTTTGGCAGTATTTGGACTGGGATACAACTGACATCATGAGGTTGAAAAGGCTGATCTGGGAAATTAGGCCGAGCACTCGCACATGCACCCTTTTCTGCTATCTTCTCCTTTGAATCGTCCACCTCTTTCTGGGAACTTGATTGCTCCAGGAGAGTGGTCAGGGATGTGCTACTTGATGCTGTCGCGAAAAACTTTCTGATATCCATATCCTCTATGAAACGAGAAGGGAATTACATTTCAGTTGAATAAATTTTGACATGTGAATTATAAGGGTTATTTTTGCATAACAGGGAATTTTTAAGGTCAACATACTTTTGGCAAGGTCACTACCTCCAGGCACAATGTTGACATGTGATAAGCTTTGCGTAGCTGTTAGTTCAGTTCAAGTTCAGTTCTTAATTTAGCATCTGAGCTCCCAATTTAGCATTCCATTACTCGCTTAGTTCCCGGCTATGCGCTTATTACTTTTATTACTTTTGGTTAGGGTCAGATACCCTGGTGTTTTATTACCTGGGATTATTAATATTCATCGTTTTATTTAATCTGCATTTAATTAACCAATGAGCTAAAGTTGAGTGAGATGATTATGATATTGTTGGTTCATAGTTAGCGTCATCGTGAAAGATTGTGTTCTTGATTTGCATGCCATCTAAAGGGTTCACCAAAGGAATTAGCTTAAATCAGTTGTAATGTGAACATTTATGTAATTCTTTACCTCTCACAAACCACGAGACCAGGAGACGAGGGATTAGGATCTGTTGCCGTCCGGACGTGCATTCTCTTCTTTCCAATTATTGTACATAGTTTGTTGATTTGTAAATACGTTCATCATTTCCACTAGTGCGTGCCCATACGTACGTGGCCATACGTGCAAAAAAACAAACAAAAAAAAAAACACAACTTTGAAACCGCGTGCCTTTGTTTAAGTATAGTGCGTGCCCGTACGTTTTGTTTAAGTATAGTGCGTGTCCGTACGTTTTGTTTAAGTATAGTGCGTGCCTGTACGTTTTGTTTAAGTATAGTGCGTGTCCGTACGTTTTGTTTAAGTATAGTGCGTGCCTGTACGTTTTGTTTAAGTAAAGTGCGTACCCGTACGTTTTGTTTAAGTATAGTGCGTGCCCGTACGTTTTGTTTAAGTATAGTGCGATATAAGTAAGAAAGGTGAAATAAACCATTTTGGTCGCTAAAGGGGCCCAGAACCGTTGTGGGGTCGACATGGTGAAGAAGCTGACAATCCTCTTTATTTTATTTTCAACGCTGCATTTAAAATCTCTAATTTAATCATTCTAAATCACACAGTTTAATGAGCCACCTTATTCTGTCGGTCTATCCTTTGTCTTTGTCCTCGTGCAAACGGAAAATTATTCGAATGATGGCGGAAGAGAAATTCCTTCCGGAACATTATTTTTCCTAGTAAAAATTGCAAGCCGCGGCTAAGCTACTAAGCCTAAGCCTTTTTTAAATCGGATTTTCGAGGTAATCTCATTACTACCCTATAGATACTGTATAATCTGACAACAGAATTCAAAAATAATTTTCCGTTCGTTTGTCCGAACCGCTTTGGTGAATTTTGCATATTTTTCAACAGCTCCCTTTTAAAATGTATAATTTAATCCTCATAAGTCCGACGACCGAATGATACCTCTCGTTTTGTAGGTCCATACCTCCCCTAAGTCCAAGTACCGATGAAAAAAATTATTTACATTAACCGCCGCAAAAGCGAGTTAATCAGCGCATTTTATTTTTATGTTTCCCAAGTATTCAGAGCTAATTTAGTCGCCAAAATACCCACTTTCCTTCGATTTTCACCCGGTTTTCAACGTTGGGATTTAGGCCACTGTTATCGACTGCGAAATATGAAAACAGAATTACAAAATATCTTTCCGTTCGTTCGTGCGAGCCAGTAGAGTGAAACCGCGTCATCCTGCACAAGCTCCACCATCTCAATCAGCATACCAGACCGTGAAATCTTTTATTGGCTTAAACTCGACGGTGCAAAGTCACAAAAATGAAACACACAGATCATCGTGCAGGTAATAATATCAGGCATCCGGTGATATAAGTTAGAAAGGTGAAATAAACTATTTTGGTCGCAAAAGGGGCCCCGAGCCGTTGCGGCCTAACATTATCCGAGGCGTGGCGCTCCGTGCCATGAAGCCGCGGTTTCTTTAAACACTCATAAAATGACGATACAAAGTCCGAAAACGTCCCAACATACCTCAAAATGTCCAGGTCACGTTTCCTGTTAGTGGGTGAACAATCCAACGCTTGGCGAATTCTGCTTCGCAATGATAGGAAGAGCCGACATCGAAGGATCAAAAAGCGACGTCGCTATGGACGCTTGGCCGGTGGGAGACGATGGCTTGGGAAGCATGGATTCTCAATGTTGAATTGTTAACCAATCATCTTTAATAGAACTATAATCGACCAATAAAACTTTAATAGAGATTTAAAAATTTATTCTTGTATCTGAGGAGCATCTCGGCCTGGTTGTACTAGAGCAGCTCGTTTTGTGTTACGTAACTTACGTTCAATGAAAAAAGTGGGGGGGGGGGACAATTGATATGTTGTCCCCCCCTTGATAAAAAAGTGGGCGGGACATGTCCCCCCCCGTCCCCCACCAATTGACACCCATACCCCAATCGACCAAAGGGTGTAAGATATAGACTTTCGATATAGGCTGTTGAAATATGGGGACTTCCTTGGAGAACTTTTGAGAAACCGGAAATAGTTTTCCCGCCAAAAGTCTGAAACAGGAAGTGGGTTGTGATTGACATGTGTCCAGCATCATTTGTATTTGTAGAAGGAAAGATGAACGCAGGAGAGGCTATTTTTACTTTAGGGGTAAAAGCAGGAGTTGCAGAAAGAAAGCACCAAATGTTTATAACAAATCGCTGTTAAACGAGATTTAATTTAACGTAAAGGTCGAGTGTACAAGTGTTACCGAGTGCCCGATTTAAGCTTGTGAGGAAGGAAATTGATGTGTCTTACCCATAGAGACCACATCATCACGCACACTCCATATTAGCGTCACGTGACGCATCAGCGCGCCTGCACGATTGCACGGTATCACGTGACACAGTATCAGTCCCCAAGGTATCACGTGACAAGGCAGCTATTCGTCTGGTGAAATTTTTTAATACAAGTCAACCACAACTTAGGCAAGCCTCGTGATGCAATATGGAAACAGATGGAAGCCAATGGAAGCTTCTCCTCACTGCAATGCATTCACACAGACCGAGGATATAAACATTCAATTTTCACAAAACTTGATGCAATCAAGTGTTAATCAACCTTCGCGACGATGAAAAGTGAAAACAGAATTTAAATTGAACTTAAAATAACCGCGCGAAGCCGTATTGAAGTCAGCGGAGGACCTCGTGTTGCCCAATAAACAGGGCCAGACGACAGAGGAATGAGAACAAAATTGGTCGAATTAAATCTACTTAATAATCCCCATGAAACCCATTATGCATTAGGGCTGTCCGATGCTTCCTTATAGGCCATTCAAGCAATCGGTCATTTTGCACTTGATGACCCTGTAACCTTGACCCCGAGGCGAAAATGCAAAAAAGGTCTCAGATGATCTACATAGAGCAACGAGTATTATCATCGTGTCAAGTTAGAACTCAATCGGCCGAGACGTCTCGGATGAGATAGAAAAATAAAAAATTGTTGACATACGGACGGACGGACGGACGGATCTGAGGACATCGAATGGTTTTATTAGGTCAGCGATCTGACCTAAAAAGGCACTGTCCATAAGAGAGGGAATCTATTCTTTACCCTTCTCAACGCATCACATTTAGAATCCCACCAGACATGGGGATGGGTATATCCTGGACATGCATTTAGGGAAATAACTATCTGAGGACCTGGATGTTTGTGTGCATTCATCGGATCGGATTCTGAAATCCGTAACAATATATATATATATATATATATATATATATATATATATATATATATATATATATATATATATATATATATATATATATATATATATATATATATATATATATATCTTCTTCTTCTTCTTTCGGCTGCTCCCGTTAGGGGTCGCCACAGCGGATCATCCATATGATCCGCATAGTGATTTGGCACATGTTTTACACCGGATGCCCTTCCTGACGCAACCCTGGTTGCCTCTTGCGACACAGGGATCTGATATACCTATTTTAACCGGGGTATATACCGGCCCAGTATACTGGTACTCATTTCACCGACCTCGGTAGGATGACAGGCTGAGTCAACCCCCTGGTGTATTAATTCAGTGGCCCAACGGGGCTTAAACTCAGGACCTTTTGGATCCCAAGCCACTGCCCTAACCACTGCGCCAACACCAGGCTTTTTCCGTAAATAAATATATATATATATATATATATATATATATATATATATATATATACATGTATATATACATGTATATACGAGGTGTGTTCAAAAAGTATCCGACCTTTGTTCAGAAAAAATACTCGTATCCAGATACAACAAACTTACACTAATCTCCTTCAAAGTAGTCCCCTTGGGCTGCCATTTCTCCCAAGGTTCTGCCATTGTCGGAAGCAGCGCCGGAACGCCTCTTTTGGGATGGCGCGCAGCTGGTCTGTTGCATTCCGCATGAAGTCTTCTCTGGACTGAAATCTTGTCCCTTTCAGGGGCATTTTCAGCTTGGGGAAAAGCCAGAAGTCACACAGAGCCATGTCGGGAGAGTAGGGAGCCTGACGAAGCACAGGTGTGTTGTGTTTGGCCAGGAAACTCTGCATCAAATGTGAAGAATGGGCGGGTGCGTTATCGTGATGGAGCTGCCAATTGACCGCTGCCCACAGGTCTGGCCGTTTGCATCGCACAGCGTCACGAAGGCGACGCAGTACCTCTTGGTAGTACTCCTTGGTGATGGTTGTGCCGTGTGGTGCGTACTCGTGATGAACCACGCCACTGGAGTCAAAGAAGACAGTAAGCATGACTTTGACATTGCTGCAGACCTTCCTTGTTTTTTTTTGGCCTCGGGGATGTTGGATGCTTCCATTGTGATGACTGGAACTTGGTTTCTGGGTCATACCCATAAACCCAGGTCTCATCGCCAGTGATCACTGTGTTGAAGAAGTTGGGATTGCTGTTCACAGTCTCCAGCATGTCTTGTGCGATCTCCAAATGGAGTTGCTTCTGCTCGATCGTTAGCAGCTTTGGCACGAACTTCGCTGAGATTCTCCTGAAACCCAAATCCTCAGTCACACTGGAATAAACGGATCCAATGCTGACGCCCACCTCGTCTGCAAGTTCTCTGATTGTGATTCGACGATCCTGCATCAGCAGGGTCCTCACTTGGTCAATGACTATCTCATTTCGGGATGTTGAGGGCCTACCAGAACGTGCTTCACTTTCCATGATGTGCGACCATCTTTGAAGCGGTTGTACCACTCTTTTATCTGTGTGGTGCCCATTGCTTCGTTCCCGAAGGCCTGTTGAATCTTGCGGATCGTTTCCACTTGGGAATCGCTAAGCTTTACACAAAATTTGATGCAGCAGCGTTGTTCAAGTTTTTCCGTCATTTTGTCATAAACGAAAATCCGACAACGCTCACTTACACTTCCTCACTCATCGGCGGTCTGTCGGCGACTGACAGATTTTGCAGGCGGGAAAATATTCACGCATACAGATTAGGATCGCCTACATACGTGCACCAAACCACGCCTCCCTAGCTTCATTTGTTTACGCACGAAAAATTAAGGTTGGATACTTTTTGAACACACCTCGTATATATGTATATATATATATATATATATATATATATATATATATATATATATATATATATATATATATATATATATATATATATATATATATATATAATATCAGGAGTGTTTTTAGTTCCAGGGTGAATCCAAAAGTACAACATTTGTTTGAATTGCTTTTCCCTCATCATCTTACCATCACTGCTTTTGTTTCCTTTTGCCCTCTTCTTCTCACACGTGCATCACCTGGATGACTGTTATATCATTTCTGGGGGGCACCTCTATTCCAGTGATGCAGGAACCCTTGTAGATTATGGCAGAAATTTAAAAAAATTGGCCAGAGTACCCGTGCACAATGGCCTACTCTCTTCTAAACGTACAACGGAATATTTAATGTTCAAAAACGAATCCTCGGAGATTGGGCGTCCCTCCAACAGAAGGCACACTCACTGACTGATACAATGCCCTTCCTGTGAAAAACGAGAGTAACTGTTCAAAGTCTGGTTGAGAATTTAATCCAGACTAAACAGCTCAAAGTTTAATACATCAATGTGTGTACAGAAAATGTCCAAAAAAAAAAAAACAGCTCGGTCTCGGTGTGCGTCCGTCCGTCCGTTCTTCTGTCCCTCCATGTGACTGTATGTTTATTATTTACATACTTTTGGAATGTACCTTTAGACTGCTGGGACCCCTCAGACCTTTGAAGACCCTCGAAGACCCTGAGGACTCTTAAGACGCAAAAGACCCCAAAGATCCCCAAGACACTGAAGACGCTCAAGATCCCCGAAGGCCCAGCACATCCAGAAGACCCTGAAGATGCCCAAAGAACCCAACTCCAAAGACCCCCAAGACCCAAAAGACCCTGAGGATCCAAAAGACCCCGAAGACCCAAACAAAAGACCCCAAAGATCCAAAAGACCCCGAAGACCGAAAAGTCCCCGATGATCGAAAAGACCAAAAAGTCGTTGAGGACCTCCAAAAACCGCTGAAGACGAAAAAGACCCCAAATACCCCGTAGACATAAAAGCTCTACAAGATCACGAATACCCAAAAGTCAACAAAGACCCAAAAAGACCCTGAGGACCTAAAAGACCCTGAAGACCCAAAAGACCCCAAAGACCCCAAAAATCCTGATGACCCAAAAGACCCAGAAATCACTGGACCCAAAAGTCACGGAAGATCCAAAAACACCCTGAAGACCCCGAGAACCCAAAAGACCTTGAAGACCCCGAAGACCCAAAAGTCTTCGAGGACCCAAAAGTTACTGAAGACCCAAAAAGACCCTGAAGACCCAAACAACCCCAAAGACCATGAAGACCAAAAAGACCGCGAAGACCCAAAAGACCCTGACGACCAAAAAAACCCAAAAGACCCTGAACATCCAAAACACCCCAAAGACCAAAAAAAAAAAACTAAAGATCCAAAAGTCACCAAAAACCCAAAAGGACCCTGAAGACCCCGAAGACCTAAAATCCTCGAAGACCCAAAAATACCCTAAAGACCCCAAAATACGCCAAAGTTCCAAAAGACTTTGGTCCCAAATAAAGAATAAATGAAGAGCCAAATAAATATAGAGCCATAAGTTCCAAAAGACCCCACAGACTCAAAAGACTGCTTAGACCCCAGACCCCTTTGACATTAACACCATTTTGACCCCTTCCACCCTTCAGACAGATTAGACAGCTTAGACCTTTGACCACTTAGACCATTTTATATCACAAATGAAATTTCAAATAAAATAATATAATATCACCAATATTACAGATAAATTTGTAAAAAAATAATAATATTTGTATTATGATTGGTGTTAATCATGCCAGCACAGCAAATCTGTGACCTCAATCTCTGCAACTACGTGTGGAGAGGCGAGCGCAGTGAGCCGAACCTTGATAACCTGAAATATGCCTTGATATTTTGGGCCGAATGTAATGTCTGCTGTTCGGCATTCATCCTTCACTAGTGCAAGCTCTAAGATATAAGAAACAACTTTCCAGCTCAGTTGGGCAATTGCATGCAGCACGAATTTGGAAACCTTATCTCTTAACGAGTGTACTCTTTGTTCTCTCTGTGCAAGGAGAAAGGGCAGGTGAAGTTCAAAGCTGCAAATAGATTATATATTCAAAGTAAGAGTGAGAAGATATATGGCAAGGATTTGTTAAAACGACCTGTCACAATCTCAAGGCATAAAGGCCCGATTAAACAATGGAGTAAATTATTCCTGGTAACATGTGTATCAAAGTCGAGGAAGCACATCGGTGAAATGTGTCTGAAAGAGGTTGAAAAATTATTTCGGACAAATGGTCCTATCATGGCGATCAAGAAGCATGGCGAGATACAAATGAGAATGAGACGTGGTCCAAAGAAGTTTGCGGCTGTTTTTTGATGGTTAACAACACAATATGAATAAATCATTCCACTTGTGCTCAATTGCAGGTCCATCTTAACTCATCGCCTGCAGAGAAAGTTGCACACAGTTTTACTTTGCCTTCCAGAGCAGCCACTCATTGGGGGGCAGCTGGGTTGTCTCTTTACACAGCACGGCACCCAGCAGTGCATGCAGCAAGACCGTCATGCGGGGCGGTGCGCGGATGGGAGGGAACTGCGTGCCAGAGCCCCGTTTCAACGGCTCCATCTGCCTAATTACAGCATGGTTGATGATCTCCATCGGCTGGGAGCTGCAGCAGAAAAGGCGGAAGTCGTTCATTATCGCCACTGGGGTTCTGACCATTAGAACTCCGTCACGCTCTGCACCACTTCACAGTACATTTATCGCACGGTGACACGGCAGGGGCAGATATTAAGAATATAATTATTGGTAACACGTTAAGGTGGATAACTCTGGTGAGCTGCTACTTATTTTGCAATGGGCTTTGTATCCAAATATGATGGGCCAACTGAGAGATAAGTTCAGCAATTGTTCAGAAAATATAGCAACATATCAGAGAGTAGCACACAGCTTTTAAATTAGTGGTTAACGAGTTGTTCGATTTATTTTTTTTTAAATTTGGGGGGGGGGATACATGATCTCGGCTCGTGGAAGAGCTGGAGCAGAATGGAAGGGAACAAAATGGAAAAGGGAAGACACCAACAGCAGAGTAGAAGTGAAAGTGAGGACGAAAAGAGGTTGTGGGGGGGAGGGGGGTCTGTCTGTTCACTGTGGATCATGTGACCCAAGACAATTGAGCCTACAATCGAACTGGTTGCTAGGCAACGCTAACTCCGTGCCTCTTCCACCTCTTATTTTATAACCTTTGCCATATTAACATTAAAAATTGCTAGAGCTGTAAATTTTAAAGAAAGAGCTCATTCTAATCACTCATTCGCGATTTAGTTTGAGTTCTGGGGGAGAAATCACAATAACCTGGAAAAAAAAATAAAAGGAGTGTTTGGGAATGGGGTCATTTGGGGTAGAAGACTTCATAAGGATTGATGAGGGATGACCCTGAGGTTTAAGGAGACTGTGGTAGCATATAATAAGTCGTATTGTTTCAAACTGGGCCGCACCGTGTTTAGACAACGATGAGGAAAAAAAAAGTCGTTTTGCATTTGGAAAGCAAACATTCCATGCACACAACAATGAAACGTTTCAAACAATGAGGGGCTTGAGAGAATATGTGAAAATAGAATAGTTGGTTGTCATTGGAGAGCTGTATTTCACTTATATTCAGTCTCTGGAAACAGCAATTAAATCTGATGGTCAACCAGAAATCATTCCAACGTTCATTCAAATTATTCAAATTGAGGAAATGCACGTCATTAAATTGAAACATAAAGTACTCAAAAATGTCAGCTATGCCTATTGCCCATGGTGTTGAAAAATGGCAAAATAAATTTGAGCTGCAAAAATTAGTGTGTTCTTTGTAATAATTAGCATTATTTTGTGTCTGCTTAATTTTCATGTTAGGCTGGCAGGATGGCCGAGAAGGATGCACATTCGCTTCTAAGCTGTCTAGCCTTACTTAGAATCCCGAGCCAGCTGTACATTGCCATCCGCAGGGCGATTCATCAATGTGTGTGCCGTCCCATCCACTGGCATTATTTAGTGGATGTTAAAGATCCTACGGTATCCTTCATGAAGAGTAAGCGAGCTATCGCCGGCACCATGGTCAAATTACAAATTCCTGCTCAAACCAACTAAGTCGAACGTAAGGCCCGTCGGCCAGTTTGTGAATCACTTGGGCCAAAATAAATAAATAAATAAATAACCTTCCTTGGCCAACCCCACGAAGTAGGAATAATTATGGCCGTTAAAGACTCATTATAATCTAATCTTCGTCTTGATCATTTATCGTCATTATATATATATATATATATATATATATATATATATATATATATATATATATATATATATATATATATATATATATATATCAGTCAAATATTCACTTCAATCATTTAGCACCTTTATTTAAAAATCAAACTTTCATACAATATTGCCTGCAAAACCGAAATAAAGCAAGCAAACAATTCGAATGATTTTTAAGTTAATAATCTGATTTTACTTGTTGGATAGCAAATGCATTGTTCCATTGTTCGACTGGGGCTACGGTATAAGCCTGACAAGGCCTTTGTTGCTGAGATTTCTTGACTAGGACTTCAAAATTATGTTTTAGTGGGGTAACTTAGCTAAATATAGCATAACAATTGTGCATTTTGTGAGGAAAGCACCAAATTTGGCACACTCGTAGCCTAACATATTATGAACAGAGATGGATATTGGGCCATCTCAAAATTTTTGATGGCAGTGGAAAATGGCTGCCACAGCCATCAGCGGCTGAATTTGCGATGGCCCAATATCCAAATCTGTTCATAATATGATAGGCGACTAGTGTGCCAAATTTGGTGCTTTCCTCACAAAATGCACAATTGCTATGCTAAGTTGCCCCACTATTTGGCTGTTTTATGCTCCTACCTGAGCACATAACTCAGGTGCTGTGACCCTCAAGTTAAAAATTTCTATTTTCTCTTCATTTTTCTCTATTTTCGGAATTCATGTAAAAATTTCACCAACGCCATTGTCCTGTAGTACAAGTCATCCTTCAAGTGCTTGAATGACTAAAAAAAAAACTGCTAAGTAAGATAAAGAGCCAGAGTACAGAGTAACTTGAAGAAACAATAAAAAAAAAATTAACAAATCCCAAGCAGTTCAAAGAAATTGTATCTTTCAACCCATCAATGCGTTTATAAAGGCAATCACAGACACAATCAAAATACACCTGAGATTGTAACTTGATTGATGCTTCAGAAAATATAAACGGCTATTGCAAATAAGTCAAAAATATTGCAAACGCATTTAGTGGATGATTTTAATATTTGAAAAATTAAAGCACGATTAATCCATCATCTTCCCTCCCCTTCCCCTTTAGCCAATTCCTCTCCATTGCAGGACGAAAGCAACCCTTAAATCATTTTGAAAGGTATTTAGCATACGCGCCACACTTAGTTAGTGTGAGTGAGCAGCTACGGGACTCGAACCCACACGAGTCAAACCCACATCTCGGCCCGATGATAAACTTTCGGATTCGAACTTCAAATACAAAGCGTTGGATCACAAAGTGCACCGTCTGTCTAAGGGATGTTAAGCTGGTTATCTCGTTGCTAGCATAAACTGGTGGTCGTCAAAAATCCCAGGTGTCACATCTGCAAAGAGTAGGTGAGTTATTGCCAGCACTCTGAACAAATTACAAATTTTTGCCCAAATCATTTCCAGTTGAAGGTCAGGCTGTGGTTATCAAATAAGTAATAGTAGTAGTAGTAGTAGTAGTAGTAGTAGTAGTAGTAGTAGTAGTAGTAGTAGTAGTAGTAGTAGTAGTAGTAGTAGTAGTAGTAGTAGTAGTAGTAGTAGAATAGAATAATAGGTTCCCTTTCATGCTTTGTGCTGAAGTGCATTTTTATGTTGTTGCTCATAGGTGTTGTGAAAGGAATGTAGGAATGTAATGAGCTAGATTATTTATTCTTTTCACCTGAAATTCCATCTCCTGTTTCCTGTGGCGTTGACTGCTCGGATTTTCCGCCTCCAAAGTGGACTATCAAGTGTGCCTTCCTGACATGCACCAACCACCTTCATGTCATACTTACCACATCACACTATCTAATCTTTTGCCGAAATCTCTTCTCTGTTTATCTTTCCTTGCATTGGACACCTCTTATGGGTTCCCATCCTCCTTAATACATGTCCAAACAAGAAGGGAACTTGGTAGAGCACATACCTCCGTCAGGCCGATGACTTTAGGTTTTGTATCCCACTGAGAGGCTGGATCTGGATCCGGACCTGAAGCAAAATCGAATTTGCTTGTTCTTCTCACCTAACCAACTCGTCCACCAAATTTTGTCACAGCTCGTTGCAACTTTTTGAAATATCGTGCTATAAAACCCTAGTCCCACCAACAGGGGTCTTTTTGGACCCCAGGCATACATTTTGATGTGATATTTCTCCATTAGTTTAACGATGTATTTCATGTTTTATTAGTTTGTTCAGCTATATTTGCTGGCAATAAATATATATGATGTTTTAAGATCCCACCTTGCTTGTTAGAGTTACAAGCAAATACTTTCTGGGATCCAAAAAGACCCCAGTTGTTTTTGTTCAATTTTTTTTTTGCGTGCATGACTACTTCATTTGGTATTTGTATCGAGCAAGCCCTCCAATTTTTTTTTAATGCTTATGTTTTTTTACTTTATCATTAAAACATCATCTAATTAAAATAATTATGTTTCCTCATTGATGTGAAAGTTTAGCAAATTGAATGAAATTTTGCGCTTCTGAATTGGGGTCATAAAAGTTCCCAGTTGGTAGGTTAATTTTATATTTTATTTTATTTTCTTGTGCTTCTTGACTTTACCAATAAAACTTCGTATTTAGTCGTTGATGTGAAACTTTGGCAAATTCAGTGAAATTGAGTGTTTTTTGAGTTGGGGTCCGAAAAGACCACAGTTGGTAGGACTCGGGTTAAGTATATGGTTTTTGGCCCCATCTCTCGATGGTGAAGAATCAATTTGTAAATTAAAAAAACATTCTCGTATCCGGATTTAGATTCGGATTTTCACGAAAAAAATCAACTCAATTCGTCCTTGCAACACACCCAACCTGTCCACCAAGTTTCGTCGAATCCATCCACAAATTTTTGAGATATCGTACAATATTGTTTTAAGACCAATCTCAATAGTGAAGAATCACTTTAAAAATCCTCAGGCCGGATCCGAATTCGGATCTTCACCAAAATTTAGCATTGCTCTTCTTGGCCAGTCACCCACATACACAAAACATTTCAGAACGATTGCTTGAAAATCGTGGCCAAAAATTGTGTGACAGACAGACAGACAGAATAACACATGCGACCAACAAATTTCCTTACCTGAAAAATCTTCGATTTTTGTCAGTAAACAAGAAAGACATCATGCAGAGCTCGATACTTGCGAAATCCCTAAAACAAATTTGACCATTAAAATAATTGGTGGTTGAATTCAGTGACCTGACATGCAAATCCTGTTCAAATTTCAAGGCAATCGGATGAAAAATGATAATTTAGAAATCCGTCCCATGTTGACCTTTTGGCCTAAGTTGACCTCAAAATAATTGGTGCTTAAATTCACTGACCTGATGTCCAAATTCTCTTCAAATTTCAAGTCATTCGGATGAAAATTGATGATTTTAGAAACATGACAAAGTTGTTGACCATTGGCCTATGTTGACCTTTTGACCTCAAAATCAATAGGTTTCTTACTTATGAGCAACTCTACCATTTGGTGAAGTTTCGTGAATATCAGTTTGAAATTGTAACTGCAGGCGATTGACAGACAGACAAACAGACAGGGATGAAAACAACCTCCATCCACCTTCGATTGTGCAGTATATGTCTCATCTCCTCGACCGTACTTCTTACTCCCAGCTGATTCCTGGTACCTCTTCAATCATTCTTCCTTATTTCCCTCCATGAAGCCCTAGCCAGGCATCTTCACGTTCTCATTAAAGTTCTCTCCAATTTCTTTACTTATTTCTTCTTAATTGCCCATGTTGCAGCACCATACGTAACCATCCTTAAAATAGAGGAATACGTCCTCTCTCTCACCTTGGGTAGCAATACTGTACTTTATAGCCTTAAAATTAGGCCACGTTTGCTTGTTCGCTTACTTTTTAAGAAGTTGTATGAGAACATCTTTTTTCGGTTACTTTTATGCCTCAGGGTGTGTTATGAAGTATTTTTTTCTTAAACTTGAGGATGTTTTTGAATGAATCTATTTTTTTTTATAATCACATTTTCTCAAACTATAACACTACCTAGGTTATAGTCTCTCAAACACTTTCTCAAACTACAACAATCAACATTAGCATTCACGAGCAAAACTAGTTTTTCATTCTCATGTAACATTACCTGGTTCTTTGTTCGGGTTTTCTTAAATGCTGGAATTTCCAATTACTGACACCTTTGTGCTGAGTCTGGTGATAGGTGGAAGACTGCTTGAGTTACTGATACAAAGGGTATTAGGTCACTTATAGTGGTAGGCCTTGGGCTTCATGCTGCATTATTTGCACTTTATTGAAGTTTGACTTGCACTGGAATCCAGCTGTGAAATGGTTGCACTTAATTTTGTTTCTTCAGAAATACTTATGTCTTCTGTTGATCAGCAATAATGGGAATAGTGCCTTTAATTTTTGGTGATTAGTCCCTTTAATTCTCTTCATAAAAAGAGCATTTACACATTCTATGTTTGACATTGTGCACTCATTCAACGGCTATGGTGTCTTTCTTGGTGGAGAGGCTTTTTGACCAACTCAACCTTACAAGGTAAGGCGAGGGTGGGACACAATGCACCAACAACATGTAATACATAAACGGGTGGGCACCTTCAATTGTGATTATCGCACTCTCGTGGGGCCCTGTCTTCCAATGCCATTGTGTTCTATTGACTCATCAGTTTCTGAAGTACTATTGTTTTTTTTTTGGATACATGGTCGAGGATCGAGGTAGAGCTAGAGCAGAATGGAAGGGAACAAAATGGAACTGTGGCAACACCAACAGCAGAGTAGAAGTGAGAGTGAAATCAAGTGGAGAGGTGAAGGACACATAGGGGTGAACAAATTGAATGAAACATGGCAAGAAGAGAAAGAGGAAAGCGGGGAAGATACAAAAAAGGAACAAACCAACCGACAACGAACAAATAAAAAGAGGTGAGGGAAAGGGGGGGGAAATCACAATAACCTGGAAAAATGGAATGCTTTGGAATGGGGTCATTTAGGGGTAGAAGAGATCATGAGTATGGATGAGGGATGACCTGAGGTAGTAGTGAACAGCTGTCTTGATTGAAGCCCTGGAGGGAAGAATGGGACTGAACAGGTTCAAGAAGTTGGTTCCACAGCTGAGAGAAAAGAAGAACAAATGAGTGGAGGTGAGTAGTTAGCCTGGATTTTGGGACTAACAAGGAGAGGGTTAGAGACTCGCAGGCCGTGTGCACTGTGCAGAAACCATTTTCATGTTCCTGCCCATTTTGTACTGATACAGAGCATGTGACTCGTGCTCATATCACGTGTGGAAAGTTATCCTTCCTTCTCTCAATTGCTTACATCTGAGTTCTGTCAAATTGCTTGCATTTTTTACTTTCCTCTTTTCATTTTGAAATGAAGGTCCACACTGTTAATCGAATAACACAAGTGCTCGAATATCTTTTGATACCTAAAGTTCATTATTTAAATGATTTAGAAGGGAAACCACAAATGTGGTTACAGCATGATTTTATGTAGTACCGCAGTTTAAATCGCCAGTATATTTGAACTCATGTGAAATTACATTTTCCGTAACAACAAATCTATTTTATGGGTAAGCAATGGCAAGCCACTCGGCATAACACTTGCCCAGGAGACTGCTTTGGCAGCACCAATGCTCTGTAAAGAATATGGTACGTTGATTATCTGTACGTAAAGAATATGGTACGTTGATTATCATGAAAGGTACATCACAAAGTGTGAAAATACAGTCCATGTTAAGGACAGGATTTGTGCACTGCTCATGATGACTTGTTCATCATCGAACCCAAATAGTTTGTGGGTTTTTTTTTCCTTTGGATGACAAAACCACTGCATTCAGCATGAAAAAATGTTCTCACTCTAATTTGCAAGAGGAAAAACGTTGCTTTGTTCAATAAAGTGATAAAGTCATTCCCCCATGAAATAACATTAAAACGTTATTACCTACACCGGCGAAGGTAGACGGAGGTGATGTTTTCATGCTGTTTGTCTGTGTTTGTGTCCCTGTCTGTTTCTATGTGCGCAGGATATCTAAAAACATTATGGACGGATTCGGTCGAAACTTGGTGGACAGGGTGTGTGTGCGACGAGGACGAAATAATTCGATTTTGGAGAAAATCCGGATCCAGATATGAGAATTATTTAAAGTGATTCTTCACCATTGAGAGATAGGGCTAAAAAACGATATACAACACGATAACGAAAAAGTTGTGGACAGATTTGGACAAAACCTGGTGGACAGGTTGGGTGTGTGACAATGAAGAATCGATTCGATTTTGGTGAAGATCCTGATCTGGATCCGGATACAAGAAATTTTAATTTTTTTTTATAGTGATTTTTAACCATTGTGATATCAGGGCAAAAACGATACATAGATCTATGTTTCAAAAAGTTGTGGCCGGATTATGACAAAACTCGGTGAATGAGTTGGGTAGGTGGCAACAACAAGCTGTTTATATTTTGTTCAGGTCCCAATTCAGATCCGACCTACCGGTGGAAAAGAAAACCTACACTGTTGAACCTTGCGTCGGTATGTGTTCTAATCGAGTGCCATCTTCGTTTTCTTCTTACGTCGCTTGACCCCTTGTTCTTCTAATTTCGACATTTGATAGATTTACCATTTTTCAACTTCTTTTCAAGGTTCTTTGCAATTGCACTGTTCCCACATTTTATTAAACTTCTGAGATCACACATTGCATGACAAAATAAACCTAATTCACATTTTTGTTTTTTGGGGGCGGTGGAGGGGAAGGGGGTTGGTTGGGTGGAGGGGGGGGGGTTGGTCGACTCAAATAAATTAATCCGATTTGCATTTTAGTTTAAAGAAATAAAATAAAAAAAAGATAAACAAGCAAATAAGGCAAAATAAAAACACAAGCAGAAAAAAAAAACTGGAATGCACAGTAAGGTTTCCTGATACAATCACCAATGCAAAAATAAAATCACTTCAAAGCAAAACATAACGAGGCAGAGGCAAACAGGATGTTCAAATATTTATTTAAATACAGGAATACAAAGAGAAGGACAGGACAGGAGAAAAGAAAAGATGAAACAGAAGAAACCACAGCAGCAACTATATATTCCACAAACAGCAGAAAAAAAAAGATTCCAAGCCTGAAAAGATTTATTCACCCAGAAAAATATAAATTGCCCAGAAGGGCATGGTATTAAAGCGAACGGCATGCCGTGCAAATCCCCCACCCCATTGCAAATGGATACTAATCACAAGACATACACTCGGCCATAGCACACATACATTCACTGACAATACACTCCCATGATTAAATCAAAATCAAAGTTCCCCAATGTGAAGAGTGTAACCATCTCAAGATGATGTAGCAACGCGGTGAATCATAGTGCGAAATCGATCACATTCCACCCCTACAAACGAGTTGAAGCACAGGTGGTAAAAGCTGCCCTGTTTCTCTCCTTCCCAATCTCCACTCCCACCAGTAATCTGGCTTGTAATTTTCATACAAGGAACATCCCATCTAGTTGGCCAAATCAAATATTCATCTATAATTCGAATTCTTCAGTATATGTCATAATTCAGTGTTGAATGTCATGTTCCAAGTGTCGGACCAGTGGCTTATCTCCTCCATGTCTGATGAAAGGGATTCAGCAGTAGCCCGTCTTTCACATAAGTGATGTATCGTACTACACATGGAGGAGTTATCGCTATATTGGTAAGGTTGGTTGTCAAGAGAATAAGATAAATCATTGATACAGAACAAGTACAACGCAAGTCCAAAGTGGTTGCCTTGTGGAACCCCAGTCTGAAGGGAGGAAAGATAATGGGAAAGGACTCCATTAGAGGAAATCAGGCAGCCACCTTAGCAGAAGGCTCTGAATAGCAGAGAAAGACAACTTAGAAATCAAGGCTGGATGTAAAGTACTCAAGAGATATACAGAAATATGACCCTAATATGTTGCTTATGTTTTAGGGCATCTGTCCACTGCTGTGTCAGAAGGAGCAACATAAGGTGGAATGCCCAGGTCAGAAGCCAAACTGCTTGTCAGAGGTAAAATCACAGTGTACAAGTCTTTAATTTGTAGCTCCATGAAGTATGGTTGCACACTCCGGCCTGGAGCTCCTGCTTCCCACCTTGTTCATCTTGAGGTGGTGGTAAACAATGCCTTCCACACCAATGGAATCTCAAGACAGGAGGCAGATTCCCAATGACTGTCCTCTTACCACTGACAAGTTAGTGGACTCTCTATTTTATACAAACTTTCATTTGGCCTTGCTCCTCCTGCCTTCTCCAACCTCTGCCCTCCCCAAGCTACCCCAGGTCACACACATTCCTCAAAAAACACTCACCTGGTCACCCTCCCAAAGTTCAGTTAGTTTTCCATCGGCATTCATTTGTTCCCTTATTTTTTCCAATTGTGGAATTGTCCCCCTGTGTCTGTAGTTTTGTCCTCACTTTGCTTTTTGAAATGCCCTGCAGATCACTACCTCATGCACTCAAGCAAGCACACACATGACCTCTTCAACACAAGCTGATTCTTTTCCATTCCGTTCCTCTACGGGCCATTGTTACTCACATTTGTGCAATTTCTCCTTTCCACTTTGTACATGTCCATCCCACAAAACCCTCCCCATACCCCTCAGTAGTTTGTAAACCTGCTGCCATTTGTCACTTAGTTCTTCCATGGGCCTAAACCCTTGTATTAAAAAAAGAAGAAATACTTTATGAACACCATGATGTGAAAATTCGACAAAATGCACAATAATCTAAATCACCTTTTTCCTCTCTTCCTGCCTTCTTTCTTGAGCCCACTTTGATAGGTATCCTGTCATTCCTGTTCAACTCAGTATTTATTTAAAATGTTCTTATAGGAAGAGATTAGGATTTTTAAGAACACCATACAATAGTGGGCAGGGTTTCTAACTCCACCCATGGCTCCCTGGAATTGTGCTGCCATTAGCCTGGCAGGGGGGCTTTGAACCACAAGGGACTACAAGACTTAAAGCCCGGGGTGTAACGGGATGGCATCGCGATTACGGCCGGGCCTCTGTCGGAGGCCCGGTGGGAAGGCATTCCATTCCTCCACGCTGCTTCAGGGTGAGCCACGAGGAATGCAGACGAATCGCAATTGAGTTCTTTGTTTATTCGTCTTTTTACCACCCTATAAGATCTTTGTGGAGGTTTTGTGCAGCCAGTAAATTTACTGGTTGGTAGCCAATGACAATAGCAATAAAGAAAACCAGGAGCCTCCTTGTACAAACCGTTCCAAGTGCAGGTCGTGCCTCACGCTCATGTTTGGGGTGTGCATGAAGCATGTGTGCCGTGATCAGTGTTGTGCTGATATTTGCACAAAAATGCCATAGAAGATGTCCTGTCCTCGCATGAAATGCAAGAAGAAATGAAGGTAGGGGAGAGAGAGAGAGGGAGGGAGGGATAGAGAGGGGAGAGAGAGGGGAGAGAGAGAGGGAGAGAGAGAGAGGGAGAGAGAGAGAGGGAGAGAGAGAGGGAGAGAGAGAGAGGGGAGAGAGAGAGGGGAGAGAGAGAGAGAGAGAGAGAGAGAGAGAGAGAGAGAGAGAGAGAGAGAGAGAGAGAGAGAGAGAGAGAGAGAGAGAGAGAGAGAGAGAGAGATTTACTTGATCTGAGGTGACCAGCTTGATCCCAGCACTAATCCTGCCCGGGGAAAGCTTGCAAAATTGCCGGACGTTTTTACGAATAGCCTACTTATCGACATTCTGGCCAATTTTAAAGTATGATTATGGGCCAACTATTTATTACGTACTCATTTGTGGGTGGGGATAACTACATTATGAAAGCTACAATTGAGAAAAGGAATGAAAGAGAGAATGATAAGGGAGATAAAGGAGGGTACGAGGACTGTGGTGGGGTGGAAGAGTTGGAAGAGAAGGAAGAGAGGTGATTTGCAGTCATGGAAAGGAAGGGTAAGTGTATGTATATAACTAGAAACATCATAGAACACCTTACCCCGTGCAGTCTTGAGAAAAGGACATGGGAAGGGACTTTTCAACCCTTGCTTTGTATTTCTGAGCTCAATCTATAATAGCTTTGTTTGTGATCTTTGAATAATGGGTGCGATGGGAACCATATGAAGCCGATGTGTCAAACGGACAATCCAGAGCTGAGATTTCTGCCAACTCTACTCAGAGAAACTGATGACTTTGGAAACATGAGAAAAAATAAACTGAACATACAGATCTGTTAGACGAAGTTAACTCTGTCGATGCATTGCTATAGGCGCTGCCATTTTGTCTGAATCTTGCTGTTACTCCGCCCTCAGAGCTTGCAGCAAATTTAATTGGTTGAGATGGTATAAACTTTTGCCCAAGTACTGATAAACTGGAGGTTTGTGGAAGTGCAAACAAGGCCATTTGTGTTCTTGAGTGTTCAAATATATGATTAAATTTAAATAAAATCAAGGTTTTAAAGGTTGTAGAAAAAAACAACAAAACCCAAAAACAAACCATTGGAATGGAAGTTTACCGCCGCTGATGCACCTTCTTTTACAGCACCTTATTTAACATACTTAATTAGTTATTCGTGCCTATTGTTTGTGTCCTTTATGATATCCCTATAAACGTAATGTTTCCTGTTTGGAATGATTTTTAATTTTGTTCTGACTGTCAGACAAAGACAGACTGACTAAAACAGTTACCTCACTCCTTTGTGCGCACGCACACTCGGGACGAGACGCCGTACAATTTGTCAAATTCAGAGCCAAAGTACAACTAAACTGCAGGTTCATGTAAAACAGTGTTCAAATTATAAAATTTAATTGAAATTAAGTAGTTGCTCGATCATAGAAATAGACTGATAGACAGAGTGAACCAATTGCTTAAACCCGCTTCGTGCTCCGCCCGCGGGGTGATAAAAGAGGTGGTGGTTGGATGTGGGAAAAAAGGTCTTGATAATTTTGCCATATGTAGGTGTGTAATAAATAAATTATACCTCGCGTTTCCCACCACTACATTCCTCACTCTTCGTATGAAAGTTATACCTTGCTGTGTATACAGGCATCATTATTTACAATAAGTTGGAGAAACATGCAGCATTGAGTCAGCTTGTGGCCTACAAACTGTTTACCATCAGACCAACCTCCTGTCGTACAAAGGCGGCTCAGCGTGATGGCGCAGATACTCATCCGCTCGCACCTGGGAATCCGGTCCAATGGTCCCTAAAAGATCCGGCGGGTTATTCAAAAGGAAAACCTGTTCTATGGGTGTAACTCGAGACGCGTTATTTCACCAACGCTCGTATCCTATGAACAAGGACTCGACAAAAGGTATCTCGTTTCATGGGAAAAGGCATGTTGGACGCTGAACTTATCACCAGGTAATCACAGTTAGAAAAGTCATCACATCGTACATATGCTCATAGGTAGCTGAGAGTTTTTGGTAGTTGATATGAACAAGTCAACCAGAGCAAATTACCTTTTACTACCAATTCCATCTTTCCCCCATCTGACCTTGTTCAGAAAGGATCTACAATGGGAAAGTAAACAGCTATTTGAGGTTTGTAGGTTCAACTTCCACCTTGGCTGCCAAGTACGCATGATATTGGTCTTCAACACAGTTTATACATGACTATTAAGTGGATTAAGCAAAGGCTCCGAGATGAGAAGGTAAAAGCAAGACCGGATGCAGGTTCCAAGACCGGATACAAGCTCCAAAACTGGATGCAGATTCTCGGCCTGGATGCAAGTTCCAAGTTTGGATCCAAATCCCAAGACTGGATGCAGGTTCTCGGCCCAGATGTAAATTCCAAGATCGGATGCAAGTTCCAAGAATAGATGTAGGTTCAAGGACTGGATGTAAATTCCAAGATCAGATGCAAGTTTCAAGAATAGATGTAGGTTCAAGGACTGGATGTAAATTCCAAGATCGGATGCAAGTTCCAAGAATAGATGTAGGTTCAAGAACTGGATGTAAATTCCAAGATCAGATGCAAGTTTCAAGGCTGGATACAAGTTCCTCGAGTAGATGGAAGTTCCAGTTTTGTGTGGAATATTGAGCTTTACAGATAATCGAGGTTTACGAAATGATGACGTTTCACGACTATTCGTATCAGAATCGCCCTCTGCACAACATTGAGAAGCGCAGTCTAGTGGATGGGTTCACTCGTGCCATCACCGTGATCTCACTCCTGAAAATGAAGCTTCCGTGGCAGCCAATTTCCCCAACCGCAAGATCTGTCATGCAGACAGATAAACCTGGCGGCCGGTTCCCCTCTCAATTATGGCTGGAGCCAGAAAATTGCCCCCCGTGCGGTGTCACCCTTCGCCAGGAGGAGAAAACTAGCTGGCCCGTAGCCCTTGGCATTACCATGGTAGTCTGCAGCTGTGGCTGTAAGAGTTATTCATCACTGGAGTACTGAGTTAAGAAGGTGAAAATCCATATTTAAATCTGACGGGAGACCCTTAGCCTGACATTTGAGAAGGATCCATGTAAAATAGCTCCAAACACCTCAAAGTGCTTGCCCCTGGAATAAGAGACCCATAAACCTAAGTTAACTGGATCCGGAACCGACCAATTTTAGAACTGCACTGCCCAAGAGCCTCATGCGTTTGAGGTGGCGCATCATAGTTCAGGGAAGGAATAAGGCGGGGGTGTAGAGACCCTCAGAAGTAGGAAAATCTCGTTGCAGTGCAACACAAGAAATCGCACGCTTTGAGCCGCCGTGCTTTTCAAGTGTTGTCAAAGCGGACGTGAGGGATCCCGTTACGCGCATTGGGAAGCAGCACGCCACTGTGATCACCAAGGGTCCTCAATAATGACCCGACATTGTGTTTGGAGCTGCTCTTCACGAGCTCGCACCACTGGATGCCACGTAACGAGTGCACGATCCACGTGTCTCCCTGCTTCATGCATGTTCAACAAACAACCGGCGTGCTGCGCAACCCAAACAAATGCATTTCACACGTTCCTGGGACTATTCATTGGACGGGAAGGGAATGTTCAGTTTGAGTTGGTGAAACAGCGAGACAGCAAGACAAGTTCAATGTAAAATAAATAAATAAATAAAGGACGATCCAGCTTTAAATATTCTGCCCATCCCCCCCCCCCCCAACCCCACACACACCCCAATCCCTTTTTCCTGCAGATTGACCATTTTTAGGAGTCACTCTATTCATATATAAATTATACAATTTGTCTCCGTTATGAAACTTTCCTATCTGGTATTCCTATTTCAGCACTTAACTTCACATGATGCTGAAAGTCAATTTTGAATCCCATTTATACGATTTATGAGGTTGCCAGAATTGTGCCAAAGGGAGCTCACTCGCCTCTGAGTTGTGTAGCCTGGGTTCGAGTCCCGACCCAGCTCTAAAATGCTATCCAGGTGCTTCGTACGCAGATGCAGGGCAAAGCGTTGAATGTGTTGTCCATCGCAAGGAAGTTAAGCTGGAGGACCCAACTGCCAGCATTGGTCGTTGGTAGATGTCAAAAATCCCATCGTCTCTTTCGGGAATAGTAGGCAAGCCTTCGCCGGCACCCTGAACAAATTCTAAATTCCTGCTCTAACCTACAAGGGGCACTGCATTAGCGGCACAGCTGTGCCCCCAGCAAATGATCCTACCTACAGCCATGTGCTGCATACTAAAGAAGAAGAAGAGGAAAAAAAAGTGGATAGTTAACCATTCTTGTGCTAAGCAGGAATGGCATTGCATGAATGGCTTCCCCTTGGATGTGAGGTTAATTGGTGGTTCTGTTTACAGGTGTTTGCTGGTGGAGGTTTTAAGTTCCACGGTGCATGCTCTTCACCGAGGCGAGTTATCTCCGGCACCCAGCCCAAAAAATCCAAATTCCGATCAAACTCCAGTCGAACTTCAGGCCTGGCCAGCCAGTTTGTGAAAGATTTGGGCCTCTTCGCAAAAAAGAACAGACGCTGTGCATGTGATCTTTAACATCTACCAACTGATGCTAGCAGACAGAACACCCAGCTTAACTACCATCCGATGGATGGCATACTTTGTAAAGCAACGCTGTGCATGCATCGCACTAATCCGACAGTTTATAGACCAGACAGGAAACAAGGCCACACCAGACAACTCCAAGATGTGCACGATACCTCGACACCATCCTGTTGGAGAAATAACCGCATATTAGAATTATCACACTGTAGTGAGTATTCCATGGCATTCAAATACGTGGGGAGTTCAACATATTCTCGGAACTACATACTCTCAAGTCCAAGAAACGCGAACCTTATCACTTCTTTCAATGTATCGAGACAGGTATATTCATATTTACAAGTATATATATATATATATATATATATATATATATATATATATATATATATATATATATATATATATATATATATATATATACATATATATATATATATACATATATATATATACATATATATATATATATATATATATATATATATATATATATATATATATATATACATACATCTTTTTATACTTATGGAATAGTCTGAGCAACCATCAGTACTTTTACAAATATAAATCAGTATCGTCATTGTTCGACATGAGGATTCAGTGATATTTGGTTTGTGCCACATTTTATGGGTTTAAAACTCGATGCGTTTATCTTGAAGTGTCGTTTAGCTCATGTTGTTGTAATATCCAAGCCTGGGTTTGATGCCGCTTATCCCAGCAGGATGGCGACCGTTTGGGTTTGTCTCCATTCCCACGGCTTGCAAAGCGTTCATCCTCCGGTCATCTGAGATCATTCACAGGTATGTGGGTAGAGGAATCTCAAACCACCGGCATATGGCTTCACTGTCCAACTGTTGGAACATTGGGAATAATATGGAATCGGCAAAGCGTAGAAACGAACATAGAATTCTTCTGACATTCGATGCTGCAATTTCCGGTTACTTCGGCCTGGATTCGGGATCAGCGATCAAATAATGTAAATCACGATTAAAAAATTTTTTTTGATGATGCGGGAGATATCTATATTATAAAATTAGGTAGACTTAAAACTGCGAGAGTATTTACTCTAGTTTTGTTGTTAATTTTTAGTCATAAAGGTGTGATTGGGTATACTATCGATCAAATTAATTATTTGTGCATTTCTATAACCGTGATAACACGACTGCATATTACCTCAACATTACCTTCACAACAACAACTACACCGCCTAGAACAGGATCTCATCTGAAAAAATAAATATTACCTCAACATTACCTTCAAAACAACAACTACACCGCCAAGAACAGGATCTCATCTTAAAAAATAAATATAACCTCAACATTACCTTCACAACAACTACACCGCCTAGAACAGGATCTCATCTAAAAAAATTAATATTACCTCAACATTACCTTCACAACAACTACACCACCAAGAATAGGATCTCATCTAAAAAAAATAAATATTACCTCAACATTATACCTCAACATTACCTTCACAACAACAACTACACCGCCTAGAACAGGATCTCATCTGAAAAAAATAAATATTACCTCAACATTACCTTCACAACAACAACTACACCGCCTAGAACAGGATCTCATCTAAAAAAAAAAATAATACCTCAACATTACCTTCACAACAACAACTACACCACCGAGAACAGGATCTCATCTAAAAAAATAAATATTACCTCAACATTCCCTTCACAACAACTACACCACCAAGAACACGATCTCATCTAAAAAAATAAATATTACCTCAACATTATACCTCAACATTACCTTCGCAACAACAACTACACCACCTAGAACAGGATCTAATCTGAAAAAAAAAATACCTCAACATTACCTTCACAACTACACCGCAGAGAACAGGATCTCATCTGAAAAAAAAAAAATCCTCAACATTACCTTCACAACGACAACTACACCACCTAGAACAGGATCACATCTAAAAAAATTAATATTACCTAAACATTACCTTCACAACAACTACACCGCCAAGAACAGGATCTCATCTAAAAAAATAAATACGAGAAGCAAACGTAGAATTCTTCTTACATTCGCTTCGGACTTTACCTATAACTTGTTCACAACTGTGTGCGCAATTTCCAGTTACTTCGGCCTGGATTCGGGATCAGCGATGAAATCATGTAATTCACGATTAAAAATTATTTTTTGATGATGTGGGTGATATCTTTATTAAAATCAGTGGAGGAAATATACACCATATCTGATATTATTTGGGTCTTTCATGTCTCCGACGATGCCTTTATCTCCCGGCATGCATCATTCCCCATGCCAAAAACCGGAAGCAAAAGGGTCATAGCCAACAACACGGATTCCAAATTGCCAGGGTATCGTGTTATTGTTGTTGTTGTTGTTGTTGTTGTTGTTGTTGTTGTTGTTGTTGTTGTTTCCGTTTCCTATTCTCTCATGTGCACGCGTTAAGTATGAAGCTCACTACGTTCGCTATTAGTTAATCACAAAATCGCTTCGTTTGTCAGAACATTTCTATTTTTTAACTTAAAATTATGTATTGTTGCCAATTCGCGCCCGCTGGAGTGCGATCGGCCGCGTACCTCAAATCGCAACCGCGTCGCCTACCGGACGGACAATTCAGTCGTGACTTTCCGGAGCTAACGCCGGAACCCTGTCACGGGTGGGTCTTCAACCCCACCATGGCCGTGCCAATTGTCTACCCGCGCAAGATAGGGTCACTCGCCGAATTCGATATACCTAAGTACCTGCGCGGGGAGCCGACCGGGCAGCCGTACTTTGACGCAGGTCGACTTGGGACACAAACCGCTTAAGCAGTCCATTCCGTTCTGCAGTGATAACCGAGCGGGTATTATCGCCGACCTCGCCGGATCAGATTCTATTTAACGGGTGTTTGAAACCCCACTATTTATTCCGCGATGCAAGATGGCATTTTCAATAGGGGAAAGAGGACGCTACGAACGGGATACATTCAAACCAAGCACATTTATTTTACACATGCACGTATGTACAGCCAACACGTATACAGGCAAACAAAAGCAGGCTAACACTACGACCGAATATGGTTATTATTAATGTACAGTCACTTAACAGTTTTTACTTGTCAGACTCGGCGCCACAAGATTCACTCAAAAGAAAAGGAAAAGGAAACTCTGATAGACGAGAGTGGCAGACGGGGTCCATGGACGTTTATATTGCGTAAGCCTTGGTTGACCGAATGGGCTCGCGAGACCGATGCGGCTTACCCGCACCCTCGTGGTGCGACGATGGGCAGGTCGCGACGTCTGCTCCCCACGGCCACCAGGTCAGCCGCGCCTGATTGCGGCCTTGCGACGATGGGCAGGTCGTGACGTCTGTTTCCCACGGCCACTAGGACAGTCACGCCTGATTGCGGCCTTGCGACGATGGGCAGGTCGTGACGTCTGTTTCCCACGGCCACTAGGACAGCCGCGCCTGATTGTGGCCTTGCGACGATGGGCAGGTCGTGATGTCTGTTTCCCACGGCCACTAGGACAACCGCGCCTGATTGCAGCCTTGCAAAGGCGAGGTGATCCGGGCCCCGGCCGGCAACGCGGTTTGAGAGGAACGAACGGGTCTTTTAGTGCTCTGTCAGAGTTGATGCTCTATAAGAGTTGATGCTCTTACGACCCCGTCCGCTCCTCAGCGATGCGCGAACTGTGCCGAGGTCCGATTACCTTGAACTGCCTTGGCGCTGGCAAGCTCTCCCCGGCTGTGGTCTCCACGCAGCTCCTTGGCTTTCCCCGACTGACTATCTCCAGACTTCGGGCTCCACTTGGCTCTCCGACCCCTCCAGACTGCCTCGAAGCTCCGTTCTGCTCGCCCTTATATAGGGCCGGTGAGACGAGATCTGATCTCCGCACTCTCACCTCTGACCTCTGCCCGGAAAGCGGACGTGGTAGAGATCACCAGCCCTCTGGATCCGATTCTCCGAGAGTGAAGCTTCCACACAGAGCGGACGTGGTAGAAATCAATAACCTTCGACCCCCACAGGCCCTGCCCCTTTCTCTCCTGTGATCCCTTTTTCGAGGCGAAGCTTCCACACAGAGCTGACGTGGTAGAAATCACCGGACTTGCGCTTCGACGAAACCTCCCGCGTCGGTTTGCAGCGACGCTGTTCGCTGGGGACTCGCCACGGCTGGTGTAAAGATGGCGTCGTTTCGGAGACGAAGATGAGGCGATGTTTGTGGCGTGGAGATGTTGACGGTTGCTGGCGGAGTGGTGAGGATGGCGTGGTTGTTGAGAGGCAGGTGTGGTTTTGGTTGGTGTTGTGGTTAAGGGGAGCGATGTTGGTTGCTGTAATTGTGGTGGAGATGTGGTTGGTTCAAAATAACGATAGAAAAAGAAAAACCTACCTCAAAGGATCACAGCCCTAATATGGAATAGGCAAAGCCAAGAAGCGAATGTAGAATTCTTCTTACATTCGCTTCTGACTTTACATAAAACTTGTTCACAACTGTATACTTGCCAACTATACCGTGGTACGTGTAAGCTGATGATTTTGATGCAATTTCCGGTTACTTCGGCCTGGATTCAGGATCAGCGAACAAATAATGTAAATCATGATAAAAAAATTTTTTTGATGATGCGGGAGATATCTTTATTAAAATTAACTTTGGGGAAAAAATAATTGAATAAATAAATAAATAAACGATCACTTCTCGTCAAGAATAAAAGAAATTAAAAGTTCTGGAAAGAGTTTCAAAATCACTCCCGGTAATGTTAAATACAAAACAAACACTTCCTGTCATGAAAAAAAAATCACTTTCGGAAGTATAAAATTAACTTTGGGAAAAAAATAATTGAATAAATAAATAAACACTTCCGGTCATGATCTCCCGGCATGCATCATTCCCCATGAAAAAACCGAAAACAAAAAAAAATCATAAACAAAACAAAAATGGAAGCAAAATGGTCATAGCCAACGACACGGATTCACAATTGCCAGGGTATTGTGTTGTTTTTGTTTCCTATTCTCTCATGTGCACGCGTTAAGTAATATTCACAAGATAGAAATAAAACCCAATTGTGTTTATACACCGCACAGCGTTTAACAACAACCGGAAGCAAAAAGTCATAGCTAACGACACGGATTCCAAATAGCTAGGGCTATTGTGTTGTTATTGTTGTTTCCTATTCTCTCACGTGCACGCGTTAAGTATTAAGCTCACTTCGTTCGCTATTAACACGAAGAATTCCCTCTAAACAATGGTGGGGAAACCTATCTGAACACTCACTTACCGGGATAACTGATCTAAGGAACCTTTATGGTGTTCTGCGAATTTCCACAGCCGTAACAGTATCATAGTTGTGAACTTGACTGCATTTCATTCCACACGAGCTGAAGTACCCGGCGTTGCCCGGGGAAGGTCAATGAAATACCATAACAAGAAAAAGAGCAATCAGAGATTGCAGACCCTCGCCAGGACTAGTTTTGTGAGGTGTTTGTTTACTGGTGTGTTATGTAATTAATAAGAGACATCACTAGAACTGCCACTTTATAACTGCTGGCAGTGATGACCGGGTACCAAGATGTCCCACTTTGAAACAACCCCACTTTAATCGGACACCTGACCCTGACCCATTACATTTTGTATGTATTGTTCAATTGAATTTAGAATTGGATTAAAATAAATTAATTTCAAATCAAATGGAAGACCAAATAGGTGCAGTCCTGCAAAGGAGTAATCAGAAGGAACTCACAAGCAAAAAGCAAAGATGAAGTCATCAGGAGGAACCTGGACAGGATTCACATTTCAGCTGCTACTCATCTTCCCTCAAATCCATCCAGGCACAGCCAAGTGAGCCTTCTAAAAATTAAAATAAAAAAACAAGAAACCAGATCAAAAATTAAATAATTCTGGCTGCCAGACCATGGGTCTGCTCAACTTGAAATTTAAAACATGCATTCCCCATGACGAATAGATCATAATTGTGAAGTTTCACGTCGATTGATTATGCGGTTCCAGAGAAAACATTATTTAATATTTTTCTTCAATCCAATATGGCTGCCAAACCATGTGACCTATCAATTATTCCTTAACAAAATTGTACACCCATGGCTTGGGGAAAATTTGTGTGAAGTTTCCCTTTGATCTGTCCAGCATTTCTGGAGATGAAGATTTTTATGGGTTTTATGGTAAATCCAATGTGGCTGCAAAACCATGTGATCTCTGATGTCATCAAATTTTTTTCCTCTGGACCATTTTATCCCAAGATGATCCTCAAAATTTTTCATACTGATCAGATATAGTGTTCTATATATGACGTCATAACGAAGGCACCTATGACATCATAAAAATCACACTCGTTCCCCATGAGGAGTACTTGCTATGTGCCAAGTTTCAATTATTTCCTTGGTGCAGTTTCAGAGATACAGAGGTCCAAAGTTTTTCAGTTTTTCCAACATGGCTGCCACACCACGTGACCTATGACATTATAATTATCATTAAAACATTCTACATGAGTAGTTGGTCCAACGGTGAAAATTTTGTCTCAATCCGCCAAATAGTTGTGGAGAAAAACACGAAAGTTCTGTGCGGACAAACAAACAAACAAACGGACCCAGATGCAATACCCTCTCCTTTGGCGAGAAGAAGAATTAAATTTCTGTAGTTGACAACAAATCAATAAAACCTCAACATACGATCTTCACAAAACATATTACGCGATCGCTCCCATGAAAAAAAAACGCAGGCAGTGTATAAGCACAAGACCTGATCGAGGCCTGAAGGCCAATTATCTGGTTTTATCCTGCTCACAGACAAACAGAGGTGAATACATAACCTCCATCCACCCACCTTCGGTGGGGGAGGTAAATTATCAGTCGTGTCAGCCTGCTCATCTCCAAGCTGTCAGGTTCCAGATTCAAACTGTTTTGGTCGTCATGTGACGATGTAAAAGAGCTGGACGAACCAAGCCATTCCTACGGAGTGAGTGTAAACGCATTGTGTCGGCTGTCCTTATATGCAGCTTGGGATGTTGACGTCGGATCGTCCTCATCTATATGTTAAAGTATCTGGATTTCTTCGCCAGTGTCCCTGTCTGTGACGCTATTTTCGCTGGGACGTCATTACTGCGTTACTTTTGATGCTGGGCTATACCTTCACGGTATAGTGGGGCAACTTAGCTAAATATAGCATAACAATTGTGCATTTTGTGAGGAAAGCACCAAATTTGGAACACGAGTAGCCTATCATATTATGAACAGATTTGGATATTGGGCCATCTCAAAATTTTTGATGGCAGTGGAAAATGGCTGCCACAGCCATCAGCGGCTGAATTTGAGATGGCCCAATATCCAAATCTGTTCATAATATGATAGGCTACTAGTGTTCCAAATTTGGTGCCTTCCTCACAAAATGCACAATTCTTATGCTAAGTTGCCCCACTAGTAGTGCATTATTGATGAATCAATGAGAATTGCATTTTGCAACTTAAAAAAAAAAAACGACGGAACATCTGATCCCTGGGAATGTAAAATTAATTAATAATGTTTTTTTGGTGAATTAGTGTGCGAATAGCAGTAAACAGAATGTTTCTGGCCTAATTTATTTTGCAAATATTGACTGTCATTAAACTGTATTACTGCAGTGTAACATGTATAAGTTGTGTTGCTCAACTACCCGTCAGCGAAGTGACGGATTCAATGCTAATGTCATATAAAATACCCAGTTGTTCAGTGCATTAACCGATACAACAGTAAATTAGTTAAATTAGGAGGCCTGACATAAAACAAAAAGACCATTGTCTTACATTTTACAACAATTCAAATGACGATATATTAACATCTTCATTCATTCATTTTGTGCTATTGCAGGAAGTGGAACTGTGCTGCTGATGCAGTGCCCCCTATAGGTTAGGGCAGGAATTTGGAATTTGTTCATGGTGTTGGTGATAGCTCACCTACGCTTCGCAAAGTACACCGTGTGATCTGCTGGCTGGCAGACGGGATGCCTGTTTTACGTCCATCCGAGGAATGGTACACATATTGATGATTGATTCACCCTGCCTGTGAAACACCAGGATGACAGTTTGTAGCTGGATCGAGATTCAAACCCAGGT
>NC_140962.1:83540229-83552729 GCF_056783735.1 Eptatretus burgeri | reverse complement strand
CCATGAAAATTGCTGCCGTCACACACTCCTTCCTGTTGGCCCTCCAAAGCATGGGCAGCTCTCCTGCATCCCATTCAGTGTTCTTGCCCATGAGAGCACACCGGTTCAGGGAACGGTACAGTATCATGGCCTTCACCATACAGTCCCCTTTGCATTTGCACAGAGGAGAAGAGATACCCTGTTATTTGCAGCCTTGAATCCTGATGCTGTCCCATTATGGTTCAAAATAAAAGTTGGCATTGGCATTTTTCCCCAAAACAGCCAGTATCATCAGTGTTGAACACCTGCTCTGGCAGATACCCCTTCTCCTTGATGAGCTGCACAAGTTGAGCATGAAACGTTTCAGCCGCCTCATGGTCCATGGAGGCACACTCGCCTATCAGTTTGATGTTGCGGAGACCGTAGCACTTTTATTTGAAGTCGTCAAACCATCCCCTGCTCGTTTGGAATGGACTGGAGTTGCTCATACCCACATTGCTCGCACCTGCTTCACTTGTGCTCGTGCCACCCGTGCCAGCCAGAGGTGCATACCTATGCATCGCCTTCGCATGAATGAGAGGTCCACTTTAAGGCATGCTCTTCTGCATGTTGACTTCATTCCATTTATTGAGAGCCTTCTCCATCCTTTCTCTGTCAATATGTCGACATCCCAAACATGGGTAACCACGTTCATGCTCAGTACAGCGCTCTCCGCAACACTTTCTCGGATCACCATCTCATTCTTCCGTATGTAGTGAATGGTGGACTTTGTTACTCCATACAGGCTGCCCACATAGGCCACACTCTGTCCACTCAACAGCTGGTTCAACAGATCCACTTTGTGACTCAGGCTCATCACTTTCTTCTGCCTTTTGACAGTCGACACATTACCGGCACTAGTCTTGCACTTCAGAGCCAGGTTTGATCAATAAGCAAATGAGCAGAACGAGAAGCAGAACACCGATCAAGGCAGCGGGACGAGAAGAATGATTGAGACCCACAGCACGCTGCACATAAGTTATCATGTGGGAATTGTGGGTAGCTGCGAGAGGGGGGTGAGTCGTCTGCCCATTGTTTGTGGTGGATGTTGGTGGATGCTTACGATTTCTTCAGCTGTGGGTAGATGTCGTAAAACGTTTTAACAGTGTAACTCGCGGGAGGGAGGGGTGACATCTTCAGCAGCTCATAATATATGCAGTGAAGCATTTTAATTCCATAACTCGTGGATGATAACGTTTTATTCATATTGGGGTAGATGTGGTGAAACAATTTAATTGTGTAACTCGTAGGAGAGGGTGTGACATCTTTAGCAGCTCGTAATAGATGCGGTGAAGCGTCTTTATAGCGTGAATGGTGGAACAAGTCGTGCAGCTTGGTTTATAGTATAAATGGTAGGACATACGGCCAGGTCAGGTTCGATCTGTGACCTGCTGCAGGTACCATGTAAACCTGTACTAACCTGTTCCATGGTCGGGTTGTCGGCGACTAAACCGTCTCCCCCACCAGGTTTTCTGGTGAGGAGGGTGTTTGGATATGGACACCCAGCAGGATTAAAAACAAAACCTGTCAAAGGGCGGAGGAGCTCCTTGTGAGCCAACGGCCATCCATATCTAATGCCCAACTGTGTCTGCGGACGTCCTCCTGCAGTTGGGTTACTTCTTATTAGGAGGTTGGTGGCAGGATTTGCACTCCGGCCACCGTAAAACCCTTCATTCCGCAAAATGCAAAAACGCAAAAAAATCTGAAAACCCACTCCGTGGGAGTACCTCCTATGCAGCTTCCCTTCGCAGGGCAGCTCACCGGATGACGGGATTGGGGCAAAGCCTTCGGGACCCCCAATCTTTGATAGGAGGGAAGCCACGGGGTAACATCCCTGGGTCAGATTGCGGGAGAGTGTGTCGGAGTGGTGCTGAGGTGTCGTCCACCAGACGGCGGTCTCCTTGGGTTAACCTGAGGCGGTCCCTTCGGGTGGGTGCCTGGAATGTCCTATCCCTAAGAGAGGATGATCACCTGTCTCTGTTATCATCTGAGCTCAAGCGTTTGGACATCGGGATTGCAGCTCTCTCTGAGGTTCGGAGACCGGATTGCGGCGAGATAATGGTGGGTGGTTACACCTACTATTGGTCTGGTCGCTCTGATGGTTACCATACCCAAGGAGTTGCTGTAGCTGTGTCCAATAAGCTGACCCCAATGATAATTGAGGTAACACCGGTCAACGAGTGTATTATGAGATTAAGGATTCGTCACTCCTTAGGTGTCATTTCCGTGGTCTCTGTTTATGCTCCGACTGAGGCGAGTGATCTCACCGTGAAGGATGCATTCTACGCCACGCTCGAGTCTGTGGTTGATCAGTGCCCCAGACGAGATACACTTCTAGTCTTGGGGGATTTCAATGCATCGACTGGAACTGATAGGGACGGTTATGAGGTGTGTGTTGGTCCCCATGGGTCAGGAACTATGAACCAGAATAGCACTAAGTTCCTTGACTTTGCAAGAAGTCATGGACTGAGGGTGGCTGGTTCATGGTTTCAGCGCCCACAAGCTCATCGCTGGACTTGGTATTCCAGTGCTGGCGGTGTGGCAAAGGAGATTGACCATGTCCTCATTGACGGTCGTTGGAGGATGATCCAGAACTGCAGGGTCTACCGGAGTGCTCAGTTCCTCAATACTGACCACAGGCTTGTTGTAGCAACTCTAAAGCTGCACCTTAAATCCTGGAGAATGGTACCATCCCAGCCTAGGCTGGATGTTGCCAAGCTCAGGGATGAGAGAGTAGCTGAGGAGTTTGCGAACAGGCTGAGTGGACACTTGGGGGGTCTGGGTGCTTTGGGGGTCCTGAAGAGTTGTGGAGCGCCTTTAAGACCACCGTCCTTGATGTTGCGGTGGATGTCTTGGAACTCACCGCAGGGCAAAGAAGAATTTTGTCTCTCAAGGGACACTGGATACCATTGACCAGAGTCGCAGGGCCAGGCTGAATGGCAGAGCTGAGCTGTTCATTTTGCTGAGGCGTAAAACTGTACGTGCACTGAGGGTGGACAAGGAGGCCTATGTGCGAGGAATCTGTGAGGGGGTAGAGCATCACCTGTGGACAGGTGATTCTCGTCCCGCTTACAGGGGAATTCGCGCATTACGTTCATCCAAGCCCAGACGATGCAGTCATCTTTGCGGAGACTTTAGACATCCTCTTGGGGGCCCTCGAGGTGCTGAATGAAGAGTCGGAGCTGCTGGGATTACGGGTTTCTTGGGTCAAAACTAAGATCCAGGCTTTCGGTGACATCTTGGATGCTGCTGTCCTGTCTGTGTCTGTTTGTGGTGAGGATGTTGAGGTCGTGGAGAGATTCACTTACCTTGGCAGTGATATTCATGTCTCTGCTGGCTGCGAGTCAGAGGTCAATAGACGTCTGGGTCGGGCCTGGGGAGTCATGGATTCACTGGATCATGGGGTGTGGCGCTGCCGGTACCTGTGCGGGAGGACGAAAGTCCGAGTCTTCAGGTCCTTGGTACTTCCAGTCTTGCTCTATGGGTGCGAGACTTGGACTCTGACCAAGGATCTGAGACGGAGACTTAATTCCTTTGGTACCAGGTGTCTTCGGAGAATCCTTGGCTATCGCTGGTCGGATTTTGTGTCCAACGAGCGGTTGCTGAGAGAGACTCGGATGAGATTTGTTACCTGCATAGTCCGTGAGCGTCAGTTGCGGCTGTATGGACATGTGGCTCGTTTTCCTGACGCTGATCCTGCTCACCAGATTCTCTCAGCGAGGGAGTCTCATGAGTGGAGGAGGCCAGTGGGCCGACCACGTGCCTCATGGTTGCAGCAGGTTGACCACCATCTCAAGGAGATGGGATGGGCCTGGCATCTGCCTGGGGGATGGCCAGACGGAGGCCCCTGGAGTACCGACGGAAAGTGGACGCAGCGACGTGCTGTTCTGGCACATGCTCCCATACCTGACCTGGTAGGACATGCCATGCAACTCAGTTAGAGCACGGCTCGTGGAACAAACATATGCTTACCCTCACCAACGAAGGTGGTTGGAGGTTACGTGTTCACCCCCGTCTGTCGCTATCTGTCTGTTTGTGAACAAAACATCTCAAAAAGCTGTGGACAGATTCAGACAAAACTCGATGGGCAGGTTTGATATGTAACAAGGAAGAATTCACACGATGTTGTTGAAGATCCAAATCTGGATCCGAGATTTTTTAAGTGATTCTTTACCATTGAATGATCCGGCTAAAATGACATATAGCATGATATTTCAAAAAGTTACGGACGGATTCGGATGAAACATGGTGCATGAGTTGGTTCGGTGACAAGAACAAGACGATTAAATTTTAGTTCAGATCGAAATCCAGATCCAGCCTATCAGTGGGATACAAAATGTAAACTAATCAACCTGGCAGAGGTATGTGCTCTACCGGGTACCCTTCTCGTTTAGAACTGTGTCGTGTGCATGGCTCGTGGCAGATATGTTTTTGCATACAGTACTGTAGAGTATGTACATACAGCTCATCTATAGCATGGCTGGTGGAAGATACGTTTTATAACTTTGTAATGTATGTGGCTGGTGGAATCTTTTTTTTTTTGCCCACAAAAAACCACGAATACGTGAAGCACAAGGCCACAAATGTCAAAGGAGGTTGCAGTTTATAAACCGCGAATACACAGGGTCTGTGTATTCCAACAGTAAGTATAGTGTTGCGGTTCTGCGAAGCTGGCACTCCCCCAAGGCTATGGCACACAACATAAAGCAGTCCCGAGACAGTTACTCCATTGGTATCCATTTGAGATAGCCCCTCTCTCATGTCTCGTGGGTATATGGGACAAAATGCATTGCAAGGGCTTTCAGGTAGGTCTTGTATCCCATTCTTTATTCTTTTATTGATTTTATTTTACTTTATTTTGAATACAAGACCTCTCCTTCTTCACGCAAGCAGCTCATTTGCATCCGTGCGCCATTTCCTATGCAAACCTCACACCATTCTTCAACAACAAATCACCTCGGACCTTCGTCGTACTCAGCAACCCAATGCTGGAACATTCCTGCAACCACCACAATGCCTTCCCAAAATTCCCCACGACATCAAACCACAACCCAAACTCAACTTCAATCACCATCGACGACACAATCTTAACCACAACTGCCTCCATCACAAACTTGCCTCCATAACCGCTATGATGCCTCGACTACCTGGCTATAGCTCACCACTATGATATCACAACCGCCTCCATCCAAAACCTGCCTATGCTCACCGCAACAAATTCCACAACCACGACATCTCAACTACCACGCCAGAGCTCACTACCATACTCACCGCTGCTAATGATGACCACCACCACCTTTCGGGACCAGCGGAAGTGAGGAGATGTAGACCTTTTTTCTTTTTTTGTATACCTTGTCGAGGCTCGTGTGAGAGTTAACACGCAATGCACAGCAAGGGGGGCATGAAACAAGAGGGGAGGGAGTGGGAAGGACAAAACAGCGGGGAACAGAGACATGAGGAGATCTGTGGAAGGGAGAGGGATGGGACGGGGAACATGGGAAATAGAAGATGGACATTACAGGGACTTTCAGGAAGGAAAGCAGGGAATTTGAAGGAGGTTGGTTTGGGGTGGATTAGTAGGGGTAAAAAAGATTGTGGATTTGGATGGGGGATGCGAAGAGGTGGTGGTGAACAGCTGTTTTGAAAGCCTGGAGGGAAGAATGGGAATGAATCGAGTGAGGGAGTTTATTCCAAAGGCGGGAAAAAAGAGGAATGAAAGAGTGAAGGTGAGCAGTGATTCGTGATTTTGGTAGTTTTACCAGAAGGGGGTTGTTGACGGACCTTGAGCTCCCTGTGGAAATGTGGTGGGGACAAATCGCAGAGAGAGCAGGGGGGGGGTGGGCGAGGCTGGAGAGGAGACGGTACAAGACAGAAAGACCACCGACCAGCCTGTGGTGAGAGAGTGAGAGGCCCAAAGACTCAGCCTCATTGCGGGAGATGCCAATGATCCAAAATGCCTTGGTTTCCACAGCGTGAAGCCGAGAAAGGTGGGAGGCAGGAGCACCAGCCTAGAGGGGAGAGCAGTACTCCATCAGGCTGCGGAAAAAGCTTTGTAAGTGGTCAGGAGCTCACCTGTAAGTGGTCAGGTGGGCCGGGGAAGGACTTTGCACGACAGAGGATTCCCAGTCGGCGACTGGCTTTGGAGGTGAGGCTTGAAATGTGGCTTTCCCAGGAAAGGTCATGGCAGATAGTGAGACCCAGAAGCTTGAAAGAAAGGTCTTCTTCCAGAGGATTGTTGAGAAAGTGGATGGGGGGGGGGGTTTCAAAACGGTCCTTTTACAGAGACATAGTGAGAGTGTAAGATTTGTCCGGATTGAAAGACATGTTCCACGTGTTGGACCAGTTTGTGATTTTATCCAGATCTGCAGTGAGCGAAGAAGCTGCTGCTTGCCGGTCTGAGGGATTACAAATGGTACGGCGTACGGTGGAGTCATCAGCAAAGAGATATAGAGGATTTTCCAGAGAGTCGGAAAGATCATTGATCAAAACCAGAAAAAGAACAGGGCTCAGAACGCTGCCTTGAGGAACTCCAGCCTGGACAGGAAATGGGGATGAAAGAACTCCATTTAGGGCCACACGTTGACTGCGACAGGAGAGGAAGTCTGCGAGCCATGAGTGGAGATGGCCTTGGATACCATGGGAAGAGAGTTTGGTGAGTAGGGCAGGGTGCCAGACTGTGTCAAAAGCACGTGATATGTCCAGGGATCCGGCTCAGATTTCCTGTCTGGCATTGAGGACCTCCATCCATTGTTGGGAGAGCAGAAGCATCATATCCAGGGTAGAGTGACCTGGTCTGAAACCAAATTGATGATCGGAAATCAAGCCATTGGAGAAGAGGACAGATTTAATGTCTGAAGTGATGATGGATTCCATAACCTTGCTGATGATTGGGAGAAGGCTGATTGGTCTGTCGTTGCAGGGATCTGTTTTTGCACCTTTTATATGCAGGGCAGTAATGTTTGCAGATTTCCAAGCAGATGGCAGATGACCTTGAGCAAATGAGAGGGTGAATAGAACAGAGAGAGGGTGAGCAAGAGCAGAAGAGCAGGCTTTGAGGACACATGGGCTGATGCCGTCTGGACCGGTTGCAGAATCTGAGTCGAGGTTTGACAGCAAGCTCTCCACCTTGTCAGGAGAAAAGGACACAGAGTATAGGGACAGTTGGGTGCGACTGGGTAAGGTGGGTGGAGAAAGTGATGGGTTTTGGACACAAGATTTAGCTGCAAACACCGAGTTTAGGCATTCAACTTTTTCACGTGCGGTATCAGCAGTGCGGCCATTTGAGGTAAGGGAGGGGATGGAGGGGGAACATACACCAGAAACAGATTTGATTAGACGCCACCAGGATTTTGAGGAAGGAGAGAGGTTTGAGAGTTCAGACTTGAGATGAGAAAGATGTTGTTTTCTGGCCCTCCTGAGGGTAGATACACACTTGTTCTGAGCTTTATGGAAGGAACTGAGATTGCCCTCAGTTGGGTTTGCTTTCCATGAGGCAAAGGCAAGTTGTTTCAGGACAACTGCCTCACCACAAGCTTCAGTGAACCAAGGGCGGGAGGAAGGGTAAGATGACTGAAGACGAGAGGGGATAAATCTGTGCATGAGGGAGAGCAAGTTTCTTTGAAAGAATTCCCAGGAAGAGTTGATGTTGGAGAACGTCGAGATAGGAGACCAGTCCATAAGTTTGATGGCTGCTTGGAGACCCTGCCAGTCGGCTTGAGTGAAATGCCAGACTTGACGGCAGTGAGGTGGTTCTCTGATAATAGCCAGAGAGATGTCCACTTTGACAAGGACGTGGTCAGAAGAACTGATTGGAGTGGAGGAAGAGCAGCAGATATTGTCTGGGAAATTTGTCAAAAATCAGATCCAGAAGAGATTGAGTACCATTGGTTGAGATCCGGGTCGTGAAGTTGACCGATTGAGTCAGTCCCAATGAGTCGCAGAAAGCTTTTGCTGAGGTTCCGTGACAGGTGAGAGAGGTACCCACACCGAGCCAACTGGCATGATGACAATTGAAGTCGCCACATATGAGGAAGAGAGAGTTTGGATGAGAAGATAGAAGTTGGTCCATGTTTTCGGATAGTGAGGTGTAGATGGAGTCATCACTGTTAGGTGGATGGTACAGTACACATATAAACATGAGGTGGGAGTTGAGGGGAAGCCGTAGCCAGAGGTATTCCTGGGGGTGTGGGGAAATAAGAGCAGTGCATGGAGAGTGAGGAATATAGTCTTTGATGAAGAGAGCAACACCTCCACCAGGACGAGGCTCAGGTCTGTCAAACCGGAGGAGGGAGAAACCAGGGAGAGATACTTGGGAGTCAGACACGTCTTGGCGGAGGAAAGTTTCTGTTCGGCAGATTATGTCTGGTTTGTCAGTGGCAACCTGTATGGAAAGATCTGAAAGGTTTGAGTGAAGGCCCCGGATATTTGAGGTCCACACTTTTACTGAAGAGGTAGTGGAGGAGGATTTGGGTGCAGGGTGTGGGGGGGGGAGGGGGAGGGTAGTACAAGGGACCAGGGGGGACGTAAGGAGGGTTGTTGAAAGAGTGTGGGGGATTGCAGAATAGCTCGGGGAGTGGGCTGGAGAAAAGGGTCTGTGGGGCTAGGGGAGAGGGGGGACAAGAGAGGGGGACGAAGGCAGTTGGGCATTTGAGGAGGTGGAGTGAAGAGATGGAGGTGAGAGGACAGTGGAAGGAGGCAGTTTTGTGGATGGGAGGGGGGGGCAACTTTGAGAAGGATGAGTGAGTGGGATGAATGGTGGGAGAAAGATGAGGGGGGAGTTTTTGAGAGAGGTGAGAGGGAGGCTTGGAGGGAGAAGAGTGGGATGGTTGCTTTGAGAGTGAGAGTGAGGGGTGAGAGGGGTGAGTTGGCACTGAAGTTGGAAAAAACAGAATGGTTGATGGAAAGCGAACATTCATAGCAAACTGGGTTTTTTTTTAAGTTTTAGGTAAGAGATGTGATTTAACACATTTCTTGAGGGATGCAATAAAGGCGAATTCAGAGAATGGAGAGAAGAAACGCTGTAACAGTTGAACTTTTTCAGCAAGGTATGAAGGAGAGGTCGAATTGAGAGCAGTCTGTTTAAATAGCAAAAGAGTGGTGCATTATGATACAGTGAAGAGTATCACACGTGTGAAAGAGGAAGAGGAAGCATTATAAGAGATCGTTTTTGTTATTAATATTAATGTTTGAGAGAGTTTTCAACAGATTAGGTCCTGGAAGTGTTGTGGAAAAAAAAAAATCGAGGAAGAAGAAGGAGAAGAATCGAGACTCGTGAGTGTGCAAGGAGAAAGGTAGTGTTTTTTTATTATCATTATTTTATTTTAGATAAGAAATAGAGTGATTAGTTGGGAGGGATGGGGGGACGGTGGAAAGTGGGGAAGATAGAAATTGAAGATAATGGGGAGAAAAAACAAATAAATACGATCGTACACTGAGGGGAACCAGTCGGCCTCAAGCCTCAAGGGTTGGCCTCAAGCACCCGGTAAGACAAGGTCGACAAAATCTCACAAAATCGCACGATTTTTGAAACAAAACCGAACTCGGAACACACAGTAACATGTCGGTGAGAAAATAAACAGTTAAAACGGGACAGATAACGACCGGAAACTTAACTTTGAGATCGTCAGCAGAGAGCCCCGAAGGAGACCTGCCAACGCTCCAAACCCAGAACCGCTTTATACCCCTTTTATTTATTTTTCTTTTTAAAATATTTATACAGAGTCTCGGCTTGTGGAAAAGCTGGGACACAGAACAGATCAGGTCACAACAAAATAAAGGAACAGTGGGAGAAAGGGGAAATGCCAATAGCAGGGCAGAAGGAGAAGGTACATGGCCAAACAAGGGATGCAGGTAATGATGAGGGTTAGGGGAGAACGCAAGCTGTGGACAAGATGGATACAGCAGCAAAATTTTTGGAGGGATGGCATGGTTTAACGGGTGCAAAAATATCATGGCTCTGGATGGGGGATGACCTGATATGATGGTGAACAACTGTCTTGAAGATTGGGAAAGAATAATAAGATATTTCACCCTTGCGTTCTCCATACAAGAGAGTGTGGAAGGCGGTTCCACAGGGGGGGAAAGCGAGGAATAAATGAGTGGAGGTGAGCAGTGGTTTTGGATTTAGGCAGTTTCATGAGGAGGGGTTGCTGATGGAGCGCATGCATCTTGCAGATACTTGTGGGGGGAGGGGGACAGAGCACAGAGAGGGCAGAGGGTACAAGACCAGAAATGAGGCCGAAGAAGACAGAGGGACCACCGACCTGTCGGTGATGGCAAAGTGATAAGCCTATCCACTCAGCTTCATTGTGAGAGCTACATTCATCGACCATAGACTCAGCTCAGCTTCATTTGTGGACTGCTTAAACCCCTTGACCTGAGACCTTTTAGATCATGAGAACCATTATACCATCTTTCGACACTTTAGACTCCTTAAACCCGATAGATCCTTGAGACCGGTAACTACTGTTGGAACATACTGTTTCGACCACTTAGAGTCTTTGACCCATTGAGCCTTTAGATGCGTTAGATCTTTTAATACCCTTTAGACACTTTAGACTCCAGAAGAGTTAACACACTTTATACCGCTTAAACCCCTTGGCCCACAGGCCTTTTAGACCAGTGATCTTTACGATTGTTTTAGAGGGAGGCCACATTTGCCGATAAGACATGAGTGTAAGAGCCGCCACACTGCCTGCAGGACTCCATATTGGCTGCTATTCGGCCACGCCTCCACATACTCTTCTTCATTGTGGTTAACTGAGCTGCAAGCGTAATTGTTTGTATATTGCAACCATATCCTGAGTAGTTTAGTTATACTACTGTTATGCTTCACGTTGGAACACTCATTTGAAACCATTGGGTCAATTTGATAGCCCTGATGGCAGATTATGACGGGGTATTTTAACATTTGTGTATTATCGGCCACATGTCAGGGGCCGCACTTTAGGCCACCAGGGGCCGCCAGTGGCTCCCGGGTCGTGCACTGAAGAACAGGGTTTTAGACCCTCTTTAGACTCCTTAAACCTTAGCCCCTTTAAACCTGTACCCACTGTTGGAACATACCATTTAGACCATTTTGGGACCTTTTAAGACCCTTTATATAAATATATATATATATATATATATATATATATATATATATATATATATATATATATATATATATATATATATATCTGAGGCATAAAACTGTACGTGCACTGAGGGTGGACAAGGAGGCCTATGTGCGAGGAATCTGTGAGGGGGTAGAGCATCACCTGTGGACAGGTGATTCTCGTCCCGCTTACAGGGGAATTCGCGCATTACGTTCATCCAAGCCCATCCCTCGGAGCACTGCAGTTCGAGCAGAGAGTGGTAGGCTCTTGACAGAGGAGTCTGAAGTGAAGGCCCGCTGGGCCGGTTACTTTGAGCGGTTGTACCAGGCTGATCCCCCAGCTGTCGAGTTGGACGTCAAGGGTGTTACAATCCCTGTTGCTGACCCTCGAATCAACTGTGGTCCACCATCGCTTGTGGAAACACGGGCTGCGGTGAACCAGTTGAAACGGGGCAAAGCTCCAGGGATCTGTGGCATCCATGCTGAACTTCTCAAGGCTGGTGGAAATGCTGCACTCGCGTCGTTGCATGCAGTTTTGTGCTCTGCCTGGAACACAGGCATCATCCCAACTGACTGGAAGAGGGGCCTTGTTGTCCCTCTCTGGAAAGGGAAGGGTGATCGCCAAGACTGCAACAACTACCGAGGGGTGACGCCTGCATATCTCAGCAACCGCTCGTTGGACACAAAATCCGACCAGCGATAGCCAAGGATTCTCCGAAGAGACCTGGTACCAAAGGAATTAAGTCTCCGTCTCAGATCCTTGGTCAAAGTCCAAGTCTCGCACCCATAGAGCAAGACTGGAAGTACCAAGGACCTGAAGACTCGGACTTTCGTCCTCCCGCACAGGTACCGGCAGCGCCACACCCCATGATCCAGTGAATCCATGACTCCCCAGGCCCGACCCAGACGTCTATTGACCTCCGGCTCACAACCTGCGGAGACATGAATATCACTGCCAAGGTAAGTGAATCTATCCACGACCTCAACATCCTCACCACAAACAGACACAGACAGGACAGCAGCATCCAAGATGTCACTGAAAGCCTGGATCTTTGTTTTGACCCAAGAAATCCGTAATCCCAACGGCTCCGACTCCTCATTCAGCACCTCGAGGGCCCCCAAGAGGATGTCTAAAGTCTCCGCAAAGATGACTGCATCATCTGCAAAATCAAGGTCCGAGATCTTGACATTGCCAAACGATGCACCGCAACTTGATCTCTCCGACATCCTCCCAAAAATCCAGTCCATACAAGTGCTGAAAAGTGTGGGGGCAAGTACACATCCCTGACGAACTCCAGTAACAACTGGAAATAAGTCAGAGGCGGTACCACCACACTTCACAGCACTCTCAGTACCAGAGTAGAGTTCAGACATCAGATCGATCAGT